>NW_025953252.1:600000-975446 GCF_022496945.1 Annulohypoxylon maeteangense | reverse complement strand
CATAGTACACTCGGCCGGGGGGGGGGGGTGGGGATCTACTAATCGAGAAGAAGAGAAAAAAAAAAGGTGAAGAGAAGATGAAACCCCACCGTCCATTGTCGTCCAGTCGTTTATCTGAGTTTGCCTTGGGCCAATCCCCATCTACCATTCCCAACCCGTCCCTTCTATATGGCTCTTTGCTAACCCTCCGGTAAATGCATTTACCCACCCCTGGAAACCCTTTTTTCTTTTGTGCGCCTTTTTTTAATACGCCATGCATTTCCACGACCCATCTGAGAGTGAGACACACACGGACACACATATCCTCAAGCGTAGACCCATATCGAAAAAAGGGGAAGAAATAGCAAGGAAGCAAGTAAAAAAAAATGCAGAAAATGGTAATAATACAGGTGGGGTATCTTCCTAAGCGAGGCTTGAGGAGAAAGAAATGAAAGAAATAAAAACGACAAAAACACACGTAAGTACCAACAGACGGAAATGGCGAGCGTTGCTTCAACTCAACGTGTGGGTATCATGTAAGGCAAGCATTCCGTGGGGGAAGCGCCATGACCAACGACTGAGAAATTTGCAAAGGAATCGAAGGACGCTTGCTAGGGTATCTCCTCCGTTCAAACAAATCAGGAATTACCTCCGTCGATGCGTCTGTCTCCATACTCGGACGCAGTAAGCTGGCTAGCTGTCTTAATATCTCGCAGAATTCATGTGAATACGGCCGTGGATCAGGTTTGTTCGTGTCATATAATCACAGGACGACCATGTTCATGAGAGAACGACGCCCAACTCCAACAATAGCTGCACAAAGCGTGAATGCAACTCGATGAAGAAGTCGGGGAGGCCCACTAGCTCTGCAAGCCCGCGTGCCTTAGGCGCAAATCCACCGGGACCCATAGACCCACCCATGCGTTGCACGAAGCCGCCGCGACCACCACCAGTAAGGAAGCTGCTTGTGTCGTTCGCCCTCTCCCTCCCTCGATCCCGGTCTAAGGTCGATCCACCAAACCCACCTCCAAGACCCAGACCAATACCACTATCACGTGGACCATCGCCACCAAATCCACTTTGGCTATACGCCGCATTCAGCGCCGCGACGGGGCTGTTGGCCTCCTCTCGCTCGCGCTCTCGTTCGGCTTCCGCCTCGGCAAGTTCCTGGATCCAGTTTACCAGATCTCGGAAAGCCGCGGATATGAAGCTAAATGTCTTCATGGCGAGGCGCTCACGGTGCGTACTAAGCGCCAGAAACGCGTACACCCTCTTGCGGCCACGGGCGTGCACATCCGGTATTCGGAATATGTATGCCGTCGTGTAGCCTGCTAAGGGGTCGCCAAAAAAGATTGGGCCGCCATTTGCTGCGGATTGGGGATTTGGCGTCGCAGTGATATATCCCGGGCCATGATTGAATGGCCCAGATGGGAACTGGGGCGGAATGCTAGATATTGGTGAAGAGAGTGGTGGGCCTTGTTGTGAGGTTTCCGGTCGTCGTGGAAGCGTTTCAAACGAGAGGGTTCGTAGACACGAGGCACGGACTATAGAGTAGGTAGTCGGAACGACCGACTCATGGGTTGATGTATAGTCTAAGTAGTGTGTATGTTGCGCCACACTAGATCTAGATGAGACGCTCGAATGTGAAGTCGATGTGGTCGGTCGGCGTCGCGAGGCAGAACGTTTGGTATGATCTCTAGGCAAAACATCCTCTTCCGCGTCAGAGGGATATGAAGATTGCGGGTTCGAGTTTGGCGGGCTAAGCTCGCCGTTTCCTCCGTAGACACGAGCGTATGGGGCACGTGTACGCAATACGGGACCTCGTTGATCAGACTTTGAATCTGCGGTTGCACCTATGTTCTCATTCTTCCCGCTCTTCGAGTCCTGTCGCTTAGGTAACGTCAGTGCGCAATTCTGGCATGGGTTTGCTCGTTTCGTGACATAGTCGTCATAGGTTCGGCGAAAACTAGAATCGCGGCGTAAATTCCCCTTGCCGTTCGCTTCAGGAAACCCTTCGGGTGCATTTCGGGGACTTTGGGGAGGCGTTTGAATAGATGCTGTCGTAAGAGATGCCGAATGAGCCGCGCTACCGGGACCGAGTTTCGACGCTCGAAGTAATGATGCGCGGTGCGTCTGCGATTCGTGCTCGGTACCGGGGGTCGACGAACTACGCGGAGATCCGATTGTCATTTTTCGTAGAGAATCGGTAACAGTGGTCTGCACGCCATGGGCTGCAGCACTCGTTTGTGGTCGTATTGGATCGGTAGGTTCATCGCAACATTGCCCACACGGTACCGGTAAACCTTCGGTGACCATGAGAGGCGTCGGCCCATGTAGATCGCAGTAATGCGCCAGACATAGCTGGATATGGGTTAGTAAAGGCAATATTGCCGGCTTTGGAGACACCGTCATGGTCGACCAATATAATCAAACACAAATGACTTGGTAGAATACACGTGCCAAAATAGTGTATCGCAGTCGGATTTATGGTGAAGCACTCGCAACGATCAGGCAGTCCATAATATGTTGATCTAGAGTGGGGGTCAAGTTCACTAGAAGGAGTCGGTCTAGAGGCCAAGGGAGGGTAGGATATGAGTAAGTTTTAAGAGACAAACAGGAAGGAGGCGGAAGTTTCGCAAGGCAATGCTTATGAGTAAAAACGTCACCGTCGCGCAAGGGGGGAATTAAGGTAAGTCTAATTTCAAGTTGGCAACTTGGGCATCTGCGACAATCATAGCACCCGTACCAATCAAGGTCGACAGTTGGCTGACTTGGGGCGTAGCGGCACATCGCTTCGCTCCGTGCCGTTGCGATGGTAATAGGGGGGACCGTCCAACATAAGCAGTCAAAGCAAGTAAGACCCGGGGGGTCTAGGGGCGTCTTGGAGGGGTGCTGATGAGAGATGGAAGAGTGTGGGGGACACGAGGCTTCTAGGATGGTCTGGAAAGGCGAGGCGGTGAAGGGGTTCGACCAGGAGGATAGAGGAGCCGGGGAGGATGAATGGATGGGAATAGTGGGAGCAAGAAGGTGTGGGACACATGTGTTCAAAGAAAGAAGCAAACGGAAGCCCTGAAAAGCTAAGGTATGCAAGTCAGACTAGTGGCAACGGGCCTTCATCTGAGCTTTACCAGCTTCTGTGCGCAAGGTAAATTGGGTTTTCTTTTTGATAGCTGACAACCTTGGAAGCTGACACGACGCGTGACGCGACCACGGCATCAGAATCAAGATTAGGTTTTTGATGTCCTGATCTTCTAAAATTTGAATGGCAGAGATGCAGCAGGGGAAAAGGGGTAGAGGTAATAAAAAACATAAGACAAAGAGATCAGAGTGTAGAAGATGACGAGGTTACTTACTATGGACGTCATGACGCTTCTAAAAAACGCACAGCGCACAGCTGCTGTTTGTGGAGCGTTGCACCGCGGGGTTGTTCGACTTCCAGCTCAGCGAACCACCGAACGTGAAAGTGCCCAGGCGAAATTTGAAACCCAGTACCGGTACCAATTCAAAAGATGCAGAGGGCCAATGAAGTGACCCCCAAATATTCCAATCTCCCTCCCACGCGCGTCCCGCGTTCTGCCCTGGCACCTTGCTTCTTGCTCCTTGCTCTCCCGTCTTTTATCCAACTTCGGAAGCCAGCCAAGCAGGGACCTTTTGTATGATACTCAAAAGTATTATCTCATTAGGAAAAAGACCTCAGGAACGATAGGGCACCAACGCAAGCAAGCTGGTAAGGTCGGGCTCTCTCTTCCACTCTCGGATCCCTCCTGGTGCCCGCGGTTGCGTGTGCGGCTGCGTCTGCTTCTGCGTCTCTCTGCGTCGGTGTTATCCAGTTCCAGGAAAGTGATGCGAAACGCGAAATGCGAAATGGCTTGTGCAGTCAATCACGAGCCACAATCCAAGTAAATGCGGAACAGGATGACAAGAGACAGCAAAGATGTCACCAATCGGCTCTTAGTCCTGTAATATTGATCCTTGTGTTTCGTCCTGGTTGGCTCACTTTTTCCAGGGCGGTCGCAAAGGAAGACTTTCGCGGATTGGAGGAAAAAGAAATAGCGCTAAAGAACGGCTGCGAAGCTGACCTCCAACTTGTTGTATGACGGCGGGGATCCAGGTGAGGAAGCAGGTTATGGTAGGTGGTCATGCGCGGAAAGGATGCCGGATGCTGAATGCTGGACGCTGGGTGCTAGGATGCTGCAAAGGATCGTGACAGCAGATTTGTGACGAACTCGTAGTACTGGAGGGAAGACAACGATATTGTTAGCTATTGAATTCCTTAGATGTAGAGTGTTACCTAGGTAGATCATTATTGAATGAAGAGGAATAGGAAGAACATTAAAACAGTAAATCCAGTAGAACCTTGAAGTTATTCAACTTCATGCAGGTTGTCAGTTCCAAGGTTACATGTGTATCCAAAGCTGTTTCCAAAGTTGTACCTAAGGCAACCAAGGTCGTAACTGAAAAACCTCGTGGGCCAACCTCAAAAAACTTGAAACTTGTGTATGAAAGGTCATAAGTACGACGCACTTACCTAATATCAATTATACATCCAGTCTAATAGCTTGGGTCCGGTTGCCTGGGTGTTCAATGGTGTTGCAGGTTGCAGTTGCTTCGACGTTCTTTCTTTCCTTAAACCCCTCGGAACCTTAAGGAATGCCACGATGAGGCAGGTAAGATCGCACACAACCTGGGAAAAATTGAAGGCAACTTCAACCTAACACCGAATGTCGCCCATCTCTCTTCTTATTAGATTTTTTTCCTTTCTTTTCTTTTTACTTTCCTCTTTTCCTTTTTGATCGACCTAAAAATGGCCTATAGTCGAAATTGAAGGTATTTTATAATTATTTTCAACAACAACCAGTTCGTGAAAGTTGGCTCGGATTTAATCGCCAATGGGGTTCTCTGCCTTTTTAATCATGTATTACCACCGTTGCTCGCTGATCCTGAAGAAGACCTAGCCGATTAAGAGGGACCGCTACGACGTGGTACTGCCGGGTCCTGGGTCTTTGGTTGCGGAGGGAAGATTCGCTGGGTGGTCGATACCACCTCAATCGTCTTAGTCTCGCTTTCCCGGATGCCCCAGCCGGTAGGGGTGGTCTTCTAGAAGAACCACTAGAATCGCAATGCAGTGCTGGGCTGGCTAGGAACAGCTAGTCGTAGCATGCAGATGTGGGACTGCCACACCGACAAGACGGTGCTTATTATTAACCAGGTTCTTCGGTCCACTTGTCGCGTGTCGGCCTTGACCGGGGTTGCGACAATTAAGTCAGAAGGCCACCTGGGTCTGCGCAGGATTCCCTTCGCTATTCCAATCGTTGGATACACGAGGATAGGGATCCAGAGAGATGTTTTATCTATCCCCAAATATTCGTCCGAAAAGGTTGGTTTGTGTAAGGGAATCAACCGAGTCTCGAAACCAGCTATTGTCCGAAAATTATTTGCTTAAAATTGATCCAGTTGACCCAGTTGTCTAGGGCTGTTGACTTATTACGTATTTTGCGTACCAATTACCGCGTATGCAGAGGTTTGCCGACGGCGCTGGGTCAAGTCGGAACAGATCTCGGTGGAATTCTGTGTACTTGGCACAAAGATATTTTTATAATATGGAGACTCGAGGAGTTTGCCGGCAAGTTGAAACTCAGGGTCCTGACTCGATCAATCTCGAAAGAGCATGTGAAAAGAGCAAACTCGAGTTAAAAGTTAAGACTTAACAAGCAAACAAGCCATGCCTCGTCAGTGGCTGGACGGAACAGATATATTACTATGCCACTTACGCCTAGTCGCACCGACGTAGACATTGAAGAAAAGCCAAGGACAGTTAAGATGAGGCCTGATCGAAAACGATTATACTTGTAGGTGTTTAGCACCGGACAATATAACAGACATGGGGAACTTCGTCGGGTGTCGCATCGTGAATATCCACCACGATTATAACCGCTAATTATAATTGGCCAATTCATCCTGGCCTTCGGATATCCTCCCCCTGCTTTATTTGGGTACCATCTAGCGTCATCGCTGTTCAGGGAGAGTGTACTCCATGTACCTCACATACCAAACATCAGAGCGCTGGGAGGATGCGATCTAGGTCTTGAGTCGATGGTAAACCCTGGGGAATGGAGAACATAAAGTCGGAGCATCTCCCTGTCCACGACAGGGAATTCGGAGTCAAGGTCAAGTATCAAAACCCTCAAACAGGAAAGCAACTAATCAACTCCGGATCGTTGTCGAAGACTACTACAGACATTTTCAAACTCCTTTTCGTCGGAGTTTGTTCCAGGGGCACTACCATGAAGAAAATATGCCGCAAAGGCTCAATATTTCCTGGCCGTTTGTGGTCAGATAGGTAACACTTTATTAGCATCGCAATCAATAAATTTGACCTGCTCGACAAATCGGAACACAGCATTAGATCTCAGCGTGAGACCTATACAACCCTCACAGATGTCAGCATGTCGACGACAAGGCTTGGCAAAGTTGGAAACAATTTCCGAACTGCTATATACTAGCAATTTAGCTGTTGTCTGTCCTACGACACATCATTATCATTCATTGTACTACTGGTAAGCATGCATAGCTTTGGATTTATCATATTCTTACGGGCCATTACAGAAACACACCGTCACCTTAGTTCCTTACCTTCCCTACCATTACATCACCCCATCTAGACTCCAACTAATTTATTAAGCGAGTCTACTACCTACATCATGCATGTACATGCACATATTTCCGTGCATGTCAGACCCTTCACATGCCTCCCATACATTCTATATTCAGTAGCAAACCCTTTGGTCGATTAATTACACGCACAGCATCAAGATACACCTGAACTGCCGTTACTATTTCAACTGCGTCACATCAAGGAGAAGCTATCTACCGTTTTCTAAAATGACAGCGCACCCGACACTCTGACATACATGAACCGACACACCCACACTAGAAACCCTCATTTCCACGCTTAGCCTCCTGTTTAGCCCCTGGTTTCTATATGCTAGGAATAGATTCCATCGCGACAAATGGCCCGACTAACTCCAGTTCTCGGGATGCTCGGGAACACCGCGCAATCTACTAATAGATATTCAGCTAGACTTCTCCATGTCCCCTCTGCTTAGTATTCAGAGCATAAGTTATCGTCGGTGTATCTTTTTATTGCCTCCATGTCGACAGCAACATACATACTAGGTAATAGTACCTATCCATGTCTTTTGCTGTCTCCACCTATAACAGAATGCTGTGCTGGGTCTTAAGATCATGGGAATTTCCCCGGTTTCTTCTCTATCCAACGTAATATTGCCTATCTACTATCGCGAAGCGGATAATTCATACCTCCCCGGAGACATTATTAAACGGTCCGTTCTCATTGGTCTGCGCCGGCTATCCTTTTACCTTCAGAGTTCGTCTCATTTTATTACAAGGGATCATGCAGTACCTAGACACCGAGGTATCGCGCTCACCTCTCCACAACCGACCGTTCACCGGTCTCTAAAACGTTCAACCCAGTGTGGGCAGAAATGGTTGATCGATGTGACTCCGCCGGACGAGAGTGCCCGTGCAGTCCCAGATCGGCGCATGGTCTTTCAGGGATCCGGGATTCTAATCTCGCTCGTCTTTCTTGCATGGTAGCCCCGAACCAGCCAAACCAGTGTGTTGGGTAGGGTAGCAGTGACGTATCACTAAAGTGCATCATAACCGTCCAATACAAAATAGCCGACTTGTCGTCTCAACTTCAAGGGTCGTCATTAATGACAAAATACCTATCCAGGTATTACCTACTTAGCAAGCAGAAGAGGGAATTAGCCATACCTATGTTTAATTCCGCAAATCATTTTGCTTAACGACGATCTCATGTCGACCCGGTCGTTTTAAAACGCTCGTTGGGCAAAGTCCAGGGCTTCACCGAGTCTGGGGTGCATCAAGCATCAAGCATCAAGCAATGCACACGTGCGCATCCTACGGGATAGGATGTAACCATCGCGCTCGGAAGGAGAGTTTCAGTGATTAGATGCATGTCTCTCGCTTTAAGTCTATCTTCGAGTATGTACCCCATCCAGCTCTGTGTTGTATGCTTTATGTAGCGCAAGACTGACTTGACATGCAGAGCGAGCCGTCCCGCTCCGCTGTGGTGCGTAGTCCGAAGCGACCTTCTCGTTCGCCCTAGCTATAGCGGCTAGTCGCAGAGGTCATTCCCATCGCGTGCGTATTTACGCCCGTACGTTTTAACTCTAATCTACGGCGCGGCTCGATGCATTCGCCTATGCACATCTCCCGCCCGTTTCCGTCATGTGCTCCAGGGTCTCATAATCGTCGACTAAAGGCGGGATGATCTTCAAGCCTCATTAAAAAGGCACCTTCTATTCCGGGTCTTTGGGTTTTTCTCCCACTCCGGCCCGTCAGTTCAGGGTCCCTAAACAACCGACCTCAGCCGGTTCGGTTTCTAATCCCGCAATCTCCGCTTACTTTGATATCGGACCCACGCTTCTCAGACTTCGGACAAGATCAAGATCGGACGAACCAGCAATTACATATCAGACTTAGCGGCGCGTTTCATCCAATGACGTCGTGTGTATTTAAATCAACTCGCCAACAACGTCGCCTCCAATGGACGCTTCGAGCATCTCCAAAATCCCTTACTGTGATTGTTAATTAGCCTAAACCATCTGCGTACCATAAGTCGACAGATATGGAAACACCTCATATGCGATGACCCATATCTGTCCGCTGGAGTATAATCTCGAATGCATCAGACGAGCCCATCAAAGACATCATTACGTATTAAATTACGAAAGTCTACTATACTGACCTCTCTTTTAGGAAACGGGATGTCGAATTAGGAACGTCCCAGGTTACAGTTTGACTGATTGAGGTTGTTATAGACACTTAAGGCACGTCAAATTTAACTACCTTGTACTTGTCTGCAGCATACCTATATGTCAGCTGGTCGAATTATAGTCTATTTCTAGATTGTAATACTAATTAGGGTTCTTACTGCGGCGATAAGACTTTGAACTTCGCATAAAAAGTCAGAATCTCAGTTAAGGATCACTTCCTTTCGTACACTAAGCTCGCTTTACGAAACCAAATTGAGCAACTCGACTTGGAATTCCTAGCAACCACTCGTCTCTTTCCCGTGGCACTTGAATAATCAAGTTGCATTTAATGCATATGTCGTCTCTCTCGCTTTTCTAACTTCCGCCTAAATGAAATAGGTATCGTGAGGATACAGGATTGTGACTTGGAGCTTCATCACAAGAGTACCTACCTACCTAAACGATTGTCAGAGCTAGGATTTGGACTTCATCGTATGTTTTTATAACTCTAGACCTCTATGACATGTTCGAGTTTCTTATAATAGCTTACAACGAGTGGTCAAGACGTTGCAATGCTGTTTGTCCGGTCAACCGCAACAGTAAGCTCTCCATTGGGCCATGGTGGTAATAGACAGACTTGTCTAAAAATAAGGTCAACAGAGAGTCCTAAAACAGTGCGAGAGGTAAGAGTGTTTCCACTTTCTTTGATGAATATCATTGGAATTCAGCTCGAAGTTTCCCTTCCGCCTTCTAACGTATTCCTCAGGTACGTAGTCTCTTATTCATGATTGCGAGTTCCCTCTTCACTTTCGTATTTTCTAGCAGTAGAGGACTCTGTCTAAGTTTACTCTAGAACTATGAGAAGATAGATATCTTATAACAACGTACGTTTATATACGCGCGAAGCCTGGTATACGATGTGGTGCTCTTCTAGCTTACCTACCTAAGGTAAGTGCTAATTTCTCAGTCTAAGTAGGACTTGTATGAGCATGTTATACCTAGATAAGCAGGCCAGAGACCTTGCCCTTTACCCCCTTCGCTACCTAGGCATCTAGTTTCCTTCATATTTTTTGCTTTATATCGCCTTACGTATATTATGGACTAGGTACCTACCTAGTAACTTAGCCTTCACAGTTTAACTCCCCCATGCTTGGAAACCATCCTATTTCATTTGATGGGAAGGCAAGCTTTGCCTTTTTCATTCTTAAATTGGCTCATAATATGATTTGAGAGTGAATACCTAATGTTTGAAGATATAATTTGTTTCTCAATGAAAAAAAAAGGACATAAAATATGAGTACATAGACTGAGTTGACATTCGGCACGTAACTCCAACCCCAACCCTCCTATTTTTAACGACCGAAACTTTCCAAGGTTCATATAATAACTATAATAGGTGCCTACATGACATTACTTCGATATTTTCAAATGTTATTGCTAGCTCATGTATTGTATTAAAGTTTGACAGTGAGTTATATCAGCGGATGGTCTTAAAAAGAAACCACAAACTTTGCTGGCGTTACTGATTTTATTTCATAGATATGGAAGATATGTGCTCAATCAATATATACATGAATTGTTACTTGAACAGCAGAATTGAAGCGTATGAACTCGCACACTGATAAACCGGATACACACTAGGTAGGTTAATACCTGTTATTCATTCCTGACATCGTATCTCCTAAGCGTAAACCGAGAGACTAACGATGAGTCGAGGTGAAAGTTCGTTCAAACCATTTCTCGTTTAACAAGTCGAAACAGTGGTGTACTTGCAGTTATTGCTAGGGCCGGAGCCGATCTCCTTAGGCTCATTTCCGGGAGTGGTGCCTTCGAACTCCTTTACAGTCTGTTAGCAAACCCTTATTCATCTTTCACAGCCAAACCTCTGACACCAAAAGCATAAGGAACAAAGACGGATATTTAGAAAGCAAGCACTTACAACGCAGATCTTCTTAACAGAAGTAGCACAAGTGTTCGTAATGGTAGCAATATCCCCCTTGTTAGAGTTAATCCCAACCAGAGTCTTGCCATCATACGCCTTGACGTTCTTCACCACAACATTGCGCTGGCCCATGACCTTGCAGTTCCCGCACGAGCGGTACAGCTTCCCGAAGTCGACGACGGTGAACCCGTCAATCGTCACGGTTCCCAGGCCGTTGTGCTGGATGACCTTGTCATCTGCACCCGTAGCTCCTCTATCGCTTTGTCAGCATGGAACTTTGACTTCTTATTAGGTAGGTACTGATGGGATGTAGGAGACTTACCCCCCGATAACACTGGCATTCCCATCCCCCTTCAGGCTCAGCGCGTCCTCACATACGGCTGCCCACCACACGTTCTCGATCGTGCACGCGCCCTTGCAGTGCACGCCCTCGATCTGGTCTTTGCCGATAATCACGTTCTTCAGCGTCGCTCCGTCTTCGAGCAGGAACACCGCGTCGGAGTCCCCGCCTTCGGCTTGCCCTGTGCAGCTTACGCCTCGCCCGTATGTCTTGAGCCCGCCGTCGAAGGGCTTGTTTGCTGGGACTTTCTGGGGGGCGGAGAAGGTGACTGAGCCTTTGGAGGCGGGGATGGGGAAGGTCGCGCGTTTGGTGAGTGCGGAGAGCTTGTTTGAGGTGTTGGGGAGGGCGTTGAGGGCCGGTGTGGCGAGGGTGCCGGAGGCGAGGAGGAGGGTTGTTGCTAGAGTGAACTTCATGGTTGCGGTTGGTGGTTGGTTGGTAAGATGTGAGGGTATTGGAATAACGATTGAAAATGTATAACGAATGAACCGCCTGGGTTAAAGAACGTAGAACCAAGTTAGGTTGGAAAAAGAGGCGACGATGAGGTAAGGGGGATGGCCTTGAGGATGGTGTATCTTCTCTTCGATGTCAACGCCGGCATATTTGACCTTTTATAGAAGATATATCCTCGACGGACAACATGAGATCTCATCGCAGCTGGTGAGGACTCGTCCGATGTTGAGCTGAACATGATCTTGGCGATACTCCTGCCAAGGCGGTATAGTCGCTGAAAGCGGAAACTAACTCTATGACACCTAGTCTCTATAGTTACAAGACAACGTAATCGAATCCACTATACTGCTACACCATTCCCTATTACTTTCCCTCAAGTTATTCCGAAGTGGAATAATCTCACCTCGTAGGTCAGGCGGGATGAATCTGTGCATTTATTCCTCCTATACGTAGCCTCTCCTACTTCGCGATGCATAGGCTAATGCAGTTGAGTTACGATGAGTATACTGCTTTGAAAGAAGGTGGTAGTTGATTTGAAAGTGTTCGAGAAGGACTTTTGGAATAGTGGCATAAATGCCAAGGGTGGCGGGCAGGGTGTTCAGTAAATCATCTCCGAGATTGGTTTGTTTGATCTTTGGCTTTGACTTACTTAGCCTCCCTTAACAATTTCGACGAGTTCGTACTTCGGTGGGACTTGCATTATGAAGATATCTAGGCAAAGATATCTATTGGCGTTTCTTAGGAGCGAAGTTTACCTACCTAGAGGTCGATTTCTGAGTACCTAGGAATCATACTCTTATTCTGATTCGAGAGTTTAAAAGTTGATCGATCTGATCGATCTGGGCTATATCCACAGTTTCGTTTGTTCAGCAGCCTCAATCTAGTTGAACCTGACTTGCATTGGTATTACTATGCGCAGCTGAGCACGGTCGAGTATTTGGCTTGCTAAATGCTTTGGTGGTGAGCATCGCAGAATACTGTGCATTCAATAGGAGCTCATTTGTGGAATATCTCCAGATGCTGTTTCACTAGCTTCCCGGTGGGCTCCCTGATAAGTTAGCGGTTTCGAGTAATTTTATCTCGAATGGGGAAGAGCATACGACTAGTAGGGATCACCGCGTTAGGATCGACCAACCCGCGTGGATCGACGACGAGGGTGAGCGTCTCCACCGCCCCATTAGTGGGAGATCTCGAATAGTTACCTGGGTAACTTTTCGATTCACATAATCTTTCGACGATTTCTACGATCATGACTCCAAATTTTGAACTCTGTGGGTGGTACTGCTAGCGGAAACATGTTGTTTCATGAAAGTCCACCTATAATGTTTCTTTTAGGTAATAGTTACTACTGAAGTTCTTTGCATCTAACTACTGTCCTTTTGGAACACCTAGCATTTTTAACTATCCGACCCTATGAAGTCTCAGCAAATCTCCCAGGATATAGATATCAAGTCGTACGAGATCCTCGCCAATAACCTAACCTTTCATGACCCCTGAGAGCCCCCTCTCAATCAATCAGACGAACTTTCCTCACTCAAGACCAAGGCGTACTTGGCTGCTTCAATATCTGCCCGTCGAGCGTAATCTCAACCCCTTCTTTCTCATGGTAGAAACACAGACATCCCGCAATGTTCGCGCACTCAAGAGTCGGAGTCTTGTAATACCAAACCAGATCCTCAAATTTCGATTTCTCAAGACCGCGATGAGTGAGCTCAACACTATAGTAATTCGCCACTCCCTTATACGGACAAGCCGTTGTTGTTTCGCTTTCTCTTAGCAGGTTGCGCTCTACCGCTGTAGCGGGTACATAATACCGACACGGCAGTCCCGTCTCGTATAAATGATAGGACGAATTTGTCTTCGCGACCAACTGGCCCCCAACACGGACTTTGAGAGGCCGCAGCGAGTGTAACACGTCCACGCGACGGAACGGATCCTTTGGATGTACGTAGATGGGCACATCCTCCTCGAACCAGGCGTCAGCGGCGCTGAACTCAACACGCACCATATTCTCCAGGACCTTAGCGCGTTCTCCGATATCTTCCCCGAAGATGAGGACACGATCCGTAGACCGCGTCGCGCCGGACACCCGTGCTGTCCAGAAGGGAGATGGGGACTGCGGAAGTAATAGTCGTAGGCTTTCCTGGAGTGAGCTCCGTGGCACGTAGTAGTACGGGTAGTACTGGTGTTCCCAGACGTATAACGCAGATGTCGTATCTACGATATACTCGCCATCGAACAAGATCCGTATTCGGCGAGATGTGGGAAGAGTCTTGACAGGTCCTTCTTCCACCAACTTCTTACCAAGTTTAAGTAGATCTTGCTTTATATGCGGGCTTGCCATGTTCAACCGTGATGCTCAACGGTGATATCAAGGCTGGTGTTTCGGTATATCTAATAAGAGAAGTGGCAAAAGCTAGACTAGATATTAAAAGACAATTAAGGTTAATTAGACAATAGCCGTTGAACTACGCTGAACGTTTAACTTTGACGTCACAATAAAAAAAGAGATCATGTTTTAAGGGTTAAGGTATTCATTAACACTAAACATTAACGTATCTACCTCTCGCCCTAATTCTATGTACCCCTACATGTAGATATGCAGGGTGAATAAGAATGGCGGGGTAACCGCAGCTCCAGCTCCAGTGAAGGTTCTGACCATGTGTTTTCCCTGCCCGTATTTATATGCATCCACCCAATCCATTACGACCGGTTACGACACATATTTTTCCTATGTGTCATTATAGAATGGCACTCGGGACTCATGACGTCGTGCGCGGCTCCGAAATGTTGAGTTGTTGATGAAGTAAAATAAGGTCCTCGGCGATATGGACACCTGTTAATGATAATAAGGATCCTTGTCAACAATGAAAATCCTCGGCAATGTCCCTGAAGAAGAGACAAAAAAACAAAAACCAAATGCTAGCTACTATACGCCACCAATGTAATGGGTATCTCGAGTGATTAAGAACCCCCAAACCGTAGACCTTGCGGGGATTTTATTGCATGCCTTTATCACGTCCCCGAAGTCGAGTTGGTGGGATTCTTATCATTTTTCGTATCATGCCTTAGACGCCGTTCCGTATGCTACCTCCAATGCGACCTTGTGATTTCCTACAGTTCCAATGCCTGTTGTGATGCCTAATGTATACTATGCCTTCGTGGTAAAATCGTCAGGCGGGGAAAAAGGGTATCGAGGACCAATGCATGCTTCTCCTTTAATACCGGCGCAATGCTTATAAGGATGGTTTAGCGTGTGTATCGCCCGGTTTTCTCATCTTGGTCACGTTAGTTTCCTTAATCGTCAAGGAAGGGGTCATCACAGTCAACCTCCAACCTCTTAGCTGCGGGCTCCTGGTCCTCGATGTCTTGCTCTACAAGACCGTGCTTCTCTAACCAGAGCTTGCGGAGAACGCGGTAGATGAAAAGATACTGTGACTCGGCTTGGACCATCTGCTTGCGCTGTACTCGGAGGGCGTCGACGGTCTCGTACACGATGTCACCTTCATCTTTGTCTTCGCTCTCCTTGCGACGGTCGACATCGCCGGACTCAATTTCTCGCATGAGGTGTTCTAGAGCGATGAAGGTTCCGCTTCGTCCCACGCCTGCTGAACAGTGAATAATTCGAGGGTTGTCTTCGCAGGCGTTCTTTTCTCGGGATAGGCGCATCAACTCGAAGAAGCTGTCGATGTCTTCAAGGGCGGGGACACCAAAATCGGGCCACTTGCAGTATAGGAGGTGCCACACCGTCATCACCTTTTCACGACCCTCGACGCGAATGGCGAGCTGTCGCGCTTCGATGGCGCCCTCGGCATGTTCTTCGACGCTAACGCATTGTATCTGCGCTCGGAAACCGTCGCCGAATTCATCGTGCTCTCCGATCACCAGCGGTGGTTGATCGACATTACGGGGGAAATATTGGTAACATTTTTCCATGCCACCCTCATGGGTCTCTGTTAGCATAACAATCACGGCTGGGTTATCCAGCTGCTCTACCACCATTCTCCAAGCGTGGTCCATTGTTGCTATCTTCGGTCCCTGCATGGCGATGTAACGGTGGGCCGGTTTGCCTTCGGGATCTAGAGGGGAGCGAAGGACGATGGGGGATGCATTGATGTAATCAACTTGACCCTCTGGAACCTGTAGCTTGATGCGGTTATTGGCCCACGGCTGGATGTTCGCATATCGGTCGAGAATTCTAGCCTCGGGCGCAGTTACGCGAGCGAATTGGAAATTGGGAGACGGGTTTTCTTGGCTTTCTCGGAGACGCAAGCGCTCTGCCCAGTTGAGGTCGATGAACTTAGCATCAATTTCTATAAAGCGACAGGGGTTAGCGATTACACATTAGGGTATCATTGTAGCTAAGGCTTAGTCAATAAGAAGGGTGAGATATAAAGCAAATGTACCTTGTTCGGATAGAGTGAGAAAAGCCGGGATATTCGGCTTAGGCGTTTCCATAGCTGCTTCAGTTCCATTCTTGTCGTCGCCATTCGCTGGAGTAAGCTTGTCCGGTTCGACTGTGCCATCTTGAGTAACGACGGCAGGTGAGACTGGGGCCGGCAACGAGGCTGAAGTAGGCGATCGTGCACGCTTGTTAGAATTGCGAAAGTGGAACCCTCGTCGGAAGGGTGATTTCGGTGGCATATTATCAAGGGGAAGGTGAGTGGTCGATATGGTGAGAGATGGGGGCTGTTCGCGTTGGTTGGCAGTAGGACCAAGTTTGCGTTCCGATGATGACTTATCCGGAGGTGAGCCAGCTGGTGATCCCAGCTGAGGAGTTGTGGGAGGACCTCTCTTACTGCGCCTGAAGCGCGAAGATAGATGGTCCATCGTAATCGGGTAATGTGAAGAGTGTCGGAGAGGTTTCGGACGAGATATCAAAGATGGTAGAGTGGTAGCGTAGTAGAGTAGATTTCGGGGTGACGGTATTTTGGGAGTGGAAAAGTATGTGGCGTTGCCCAAGATTAAATATTGTACTGAGGACGGTTGGAAGAGTTTATGTCGAAAAGAGAAGGGGCGGAGCTGGCCACGAGCTTGAAATGATTGGCACGTGGTAATCGTTGCGCAGTTCTCGAGGTGTAGAGTGAGGCAGGGCACAGCAAGGTTAAGATAGGCCTTGAGTCGTCGCAAAAGTGGTACGGGGGAAGTAAGTGGTGGGGTGCGGAAGAAGATGATCGGTATCGCCGGATGTGAATACGGGTAGTAGACAAGAGGTATGGTGTGAGGACGAAGTCAAATATTGAGGCTAGTCTAGAATATCTTAAATGTTATTTTTGAAAAGTAAAAGTGGTGTACAGAGTAGCTGCGTCTGCGTCTAAGAATGACGAATGCCATTCACTTGAGTTTGGAGAGAGGCGACGAGGGCAGGGGCATTGGGATAATTAAATCAGAATGTGGGTCATCATTGGATGCAAGTGGATGTCTCAGGTTGCACACAATGGATGACCTGGTACGTACACGTGGTACATATAGGTACCTATGGGAGTACGAGATACAAGACTAGGGCTGCTAAGATATGTAGCTGATCATTCTCATCCATATGTACCCAGAGGATGGATCTTGATGTTAAGACGATATTGTGAAAAAGGGGTGACGGATTAGTTTCGGTATGTTATATTTAGTCTAAAACCCAACTTGCTAAAATAAAAGGATTTTGAATTCCTAGGTAAATTAACAGGCATTTCACAGTTAGAAAAGAGTTACATGTTGAAAGGCGGTAAAAAGAGAGAGAAATTTAAATATCACGTACTAGGTATGTATCATACGCATGTGATGAATGTACAATACATGATCTTCGAATTCAGAATTCTAAACAGCGTTTAGTTGGTACCCAAGTACCTCTATTGTTCAGCTGGGAATGAACATTTGGACTTCTCGATTCAAATTACCCCGCACCGTGCGAAATGACCTATCGTCCAGGATATCCTCGAATTCTGCAGCTGCTAAAGCGTTGCATTTACCTGTCTAAGACTTTCCATGGAAGGTCCCTAGAACTGACAGGCGTCCCGAGATAGTGGTTCATCTCCAGCTGCCGCTAACCTTAATATTAACCTTACCTTGGAAGTCTAAACCGGCTTCTACTTCGCTTCCACTTCTCTTCCTGATATAGATAGTATAAAGGGTATCGCCAAGGCCAACTTCGTTAGCATTCCTACTTAGTTTTACTTACTAGGTAGTTTTCGTAGGCGGGTACCCAAGTGAGTTTCGATACTTTTTCCATGCGTACAACTCACGTCGTCCTATGTTGGATGTTGGATAACATTTAAACAGCTCTCTCGGCAGGCAAATATTTGCCACCCACTCCCTCTTAGAAGACAACAAGCAAGGTTCCGAATCACAAATGTGTAACATGATTTTCCTTGCCATCGCACATATTTTTGGCTTAGTTCACTCTGCCCGCAGATGAAAAGAGAACATCGAGTTATCAGCAAACTGGATACACCAGCGTTGAGATGAGTAACGATGAAAACATCGGATACAACTTCTTAGACGAAGAGATGTTATACATATTTGGAAATAGACTCACATGGACTATATGCATATAGCTCGAAACATACATAGTAGGTGGGCAGGAATCATGAACTGTGAGAGTGTATCGATGACTTGTAACAGGTCATTCTTAGAACGACAGCTTGGCATAGTTCGGCCCATCACCAAGCATTTTCATTAAAACCAATGCGTGTATCATGATTAAGAAACGATTCCAAAAACAGCATTTGTCGTTCATATCAATGGTCTATGGGAAGAGTCACTTTACCCCTCGTGATGTGGCAGTGCTGGTATTCAGCCTACAGGTACTTACCTGCCTTACCATAACCAGGTACTCACGTACACAAAGAGAATCGGCGACTTGGATCGCACGTATTAGACTATTAACATCATATTGAAAAGCTTACGAAAACTTCACAGTAAGCAAGGCTCATAAATGCCAACCTTCAACTCAAAGACTTTACCCCTTATTCATCCTCACCCACTCATACACCTGCTACTAGGCATTCAAGCTACCATCAAGAAAATCATTAATGAACGACTTATCGAAGATATCAGAAATATCATGCCTTCTGAAAGTATTGGTTCTAGTAGTTCCCTAAGCATTGCCCTTCAGTGGTTAGAGAAGCGATCATTTACATCTTCCGATTCGGACAAATCAGCATCGGGTAGCTCTGGTTCTGGCAGCGGTTATTCACTGAATCGGTCGTTTACTTCCCCTGATATGCGCCCGTACGGCTTTTCGATCGCACCTCCGAGAGATACACCCCTTACGAAGAAATGATGCCAAAGAGACTGAATCTAGGAATCATATCATACTTACCTGGTATCTAGTAGGTATCAACACCGGAGACCTAAGGGTTGGATGATCTGCTTCGAAAACAACGTGGCTTCGTGTATCTAAATTCTGCGTGTTATTTTATGGGATTGTATGCTTAGGAGGGTTTTACTATTAAGCATTGTACCTGACAGAACCTTGGAAGTGCTGCATGCTTTTTCCTTAGGGGGCGTTTTATAAGGGGCTAGCGGTGGGGTGGTTAGCTGGCCAGCAAAAGCTTCTAGGGAACTGCCTAGGTGAAATCTAACGCATACACAAATTCGCTGAAGGCGCTACTAAAGATCTGAATTTTCCTTTTGGACGCTAGGAAGTTATACAACTCTCCTTCGGGAACCACTATTGTGCGATGTTCTTCTATTTTCTGAAATTGTAGGACATGTATCCAAGGAAACAAAGCGTCGGTTGTTTTCGGAGAATTGGAATACACGCCTTCCAAGGTATCCAATCCTCCTCCGGGCTGAATACTTCGGAGATCTAGCATGGATACAACGTAACGCAAACTCGATCTCGAAGCTCCTCTCGCTTGCAAACCCATCTCCTCAGTGCGAAGCACTCGTCACGAACTTCGTCATGTAGGATCAACGTGGGAAATTCCCATTGGAGCGTGCGTCGTTCTTAACGTATCTCATCGGTGTAAAGGATACACACGCCCTACCATATTCTGGTAACCACGGGGATCATGAATCGTAGTACATGTTCAAGCCCGCATCTTGGTCAGAAACGCCATATTGAGGATGGTGATCGTAAGTCAACCCTAGGAAGGGAGAGCCCGGTTGCGAGAATATGGCCGCATCTGGGATACCTACGGCAATAGGGGCAATACGGCCTATCTCCGGTGAAAACAAGCCAACGCCTCATACAGTTACTGCAAAAAACATGTCCACATGGAATAGCAAAATATGGTCAACTATTTTATTTCATGTGTATGATGGTGATACAGAATATTTAGTTTGAACACCAAAGACAAAGGTGAGGATAAAAATCACTTACCTGAGTATGTAAAATTCTCTGTGTTCATGAAGCGTCGAATCTTCACATGGTCGAAAAAGAAAATGGAGAAATTATCGGAAGTAGTATGCCATAGAGATAGAACAGCATGGGAATGGGAAGATAAAAAAGAATTGTGTACGCGGGTAAATTGTTGTGAGGTTAAAAAAATGACTGCTGGTCCCAGAGAGGCTTGAACTCTCGGCCTTCGCATTACTTAATATTTCTTCTTCAGAAGAAGAGAATATTAGTACGACGCTCTGACCAACTGAGCTATGGGACCTTGCGACATTGTTGAAATTTTAGCGTCTAAAATACCCTCATACCTGAAAAAACGGAGAGACAGGAACCAGAAAATGAAGGTGCTAGGTACCAATGTACATACTAAATCGCGGCTCAATTTAGGTTCCGACCCGCATTTTGATAGCAGGCAGCTGGCAACTTTGAATTGTCCACTGACGTTATTTGTATTATTTGTATGTGGCAGTGGAAGCTTCCGCAAGAAAGAATACATAATAAATAATTTCACAATTTCCACATCAAGTTCACGTTCCCACATTCCCACATTCAACATAGACCATAGACCACCATAGACCATGTATGAAGATTCCTGGTACAACTTCGTACCAGATCATACTCATAAGAGGAACCCTTCCATACCACAAACCTCGACCACGGGACACAGGAGACGAGAATCCCTCCTCCAACAGCCTAATGTTAGTATCAATCTACTTTTTATTGTCTCTTTAACACGGTAATAACAAATAATTGTTCCAGGGAAGCAAACAAACCGATCCGATCGAACCTTTAGAAGGGTTACTCGAAGAACCCGAGACGATAATTGGCCCTCCTGAAGCCACATTAAGTCGAAGAGCAAAGTCATACTCCGATTTTTACCATGTAGTTCGTGCGCAGATTTCCAAAGATGCCGCAGCTGCAAAGAAGAAGCGGAGGAAAACGAAGGAGAGAAATCTCGATGCGTTGATGATTGAAAAAGTCGAGAATGTCGACCGTCATCGAACATTGCCGCAGTTGGAGTCTTTCGATAATGAATTGATCGAGGCTAGCCAGCAACAATATTTGTATGGTACCCAATACTGGAATGAAGCGACAACACGGTCGTTAACAGGAACACAGACTTTACAGAGACCAATTAGAAATGACCGAACGTCATCTAGACACCTTGATTAGCGACGCCAATGGTGCCCTAGATCTACTCACTTCCTTGACCGATTCATTTCGTGCGGTAGAGTCGCAAACCTCCTCTTTCCAAGCCCAGTGTGACGACTTGTTGGTGGAGGAGAGGAGACTACAGAAGTTGGCCGACGAGGTTGGCACGGACTTGCATTACTATGCATATCTGGATGGTGTTACGAGGAGGTTGAATGCTCCTGGAGCCAGCCGTCTAGTAAACCATGAGAGTTTCGGCGAAATCTTGACGAATCTAGACGCTTGCATAGAGTTCATGATAGAACACGTCAGTCGATATACCCCTTTTTTGGAATACTGTTGCTAACCTGTATTAGCCTGATTACCGAGATGCTGAATCGTATCTCGCAAGATATCAATCCTTACTTACTAAAGCTCTCCATTTGCTTGAAGTTGGCTTTACTGGCCATCTTGACCGTGTTTCCTCGGAGATATCGAAACAAATTACAGCTACCCAGTCAGAATCTGCCAGGCATGCTCTTGCCTATGACCGGTTTGAAGAGATGGTACTAGAGGTGGATGGTTTGGTAACAAATGCCCAACGCGTTATTAGCAGTTGCTATGATCAACTGGGAAATGCGATACCTGGGAAGAACTTTGATTACTATTCGAATACCGCCCTTAGCATTTTTTCGTCTTACTCGGACGTGAGAGACCGTGATCTTCGCCCTATGACTCAACACGACCTCGAAGTTTTTAGGAAAGACGTTAAGGATATTAATGTAGAAACTGCTTGTCGCAACTTCATCAAGCAATGTTACGAACGATCATATGATGAAGCCAATCTATTTGCCAAGATATTTTCTATCGAGCCGCAGTATAGTGCGGACCCCCAATCCGCTTATGTGGCGTTGAAGGGTCATCAAAAAGCGCTGGTTTCTGTCGCAAATATTGTGCCGATTGCGACAACATTACAGTCAACTTTACAAACAAGCGAGCTTCAAACAGTATGCAATCTTCTTGGATGGGTTACGAATGAATACTTGCTATTAGAATACGACGAGGAAGAAACTCAGCAATATTCTGTTCATTGCCATGATCTAACTGCACGGCTCCTCATTGAACACCTCTGGCCTTTGACAGATGGCGTTTTCGATGCCGAAGTCACCAAGTCTATATCAAGGGCTACCATCTCACCCGAGTCTCTCAAGATTACTCAGGTCATAAATGGTGTTGCATCGTCCAATGCCCATCCGGTTACGAAACGTGCCCTCGAACTCTTGGCTATGTATGACCAAGCAATGCCAAAAGAGCGAAGCGTGAGTAGAACTTAAGATTCATTTTATTAAAGAGCTAATAGCTAACATTTCATCTTAAAGTCGAGTCCTGTTGTCTTCCGAATCATAGACGAGACTATCCTTGCTATGCAACGCGCAGAGTCTCGACTAAAGTCTAACAAAGCGGCTAATCCCGACCCTGACCCTGACTTGTTTATGATAAAGAATTTACTCATTCTCAAGAATGGGCTGGTATCGCTTGAGTTTGGTGATGTCAGACCTCACCCTACAGCGATGCAGCATTTTGGCCAGATATGGGACGCTCTTAGCCCTCAAAATTGGCTGGGGCTGTTCCGCGGCATCATCGGCGGCTCACTAACGCTTGGCCTCTGGTCATCAGCAACTGCGAATCCTACGAACGGAAAGGCTATACCACCTAGGAATCAAGCCCAGCCGGAGCAAGATGTAAATGATAAGCTGGACGAATTGCTCCGGCAAAGTATCTATGCTTTCACGCAGCGATGGGGAACATTGATCAACGCAGCGAGGAGTGGTAAACGTGGCGCTAGGAGCCTTGCGACCACCGAGAAAGAGTTAGATGAGAAGCTTTTGACTGCATTTGGCGGCCAGCCTGAAGTCGTGGCTAAGCTGAAGGAAGCCATCCAAATAAATGCGCAGGCTCAGAAGGAGATGAAGGCCGAAAAAGGCGGGCGGTAAGATGGCTAGGCCGAATCGCAAACCTCGATCATAGCCCGCGACCTCGTTTTAACTGTATAGGTCGTAGTCATGTGGTGAGCTTCGAGGTTTCATTCGGCATATTATGCCTTATCGAATCGAAATGATCCCCGAATTTCGGGAGCCCCCCTAAATGCGCAGAGAAACATGTAAACCTGCATTTTCAAATGGTTAGAAAGATACTGCCGCTTCCGTAGAATTTCGGCTACGTGCGATAAATGACACTTTCTTAAACTATAACGAGAATTTATTCAAGTTTATCGATCTCTACGACTGGGTTATTTACCCAAACCAAAGCCTGGATGATAGTGTCGAAATTTAAATTTAGGGGTTAAGTTCCGATATACTTGACAACTCCTTCCTCAATATCGCCGTTTAATAGCCGATAATGATACCATAATCGTGTAACCTCAAACCGATACATCGCGGTAAGTATATTATATATACAAGGCTGGAATGCACAAAGAAAGAACTCCCCGTTCATCAAAGCAGGCACATGGATGTCAAAGCCCTTTGATTTTATGCGGTATTTAGGATCAAAGGGAACGCCAAGGTTCTACATCTCGGAATCACAGCTGTGTCATGGTTCTCCGAGCTACACTCCAGCTACCTCTATCTCGCAACGGAATCTTACGCTTTAAGCTCTACAGCCCAGCCTACTTATCCTTACCCGCTAGAAACGAACATCAAAATGGCTTCAACTCAAACAATCCAAGTCCCCCACCTCGACGCCACCGTCGGCTTCGAACTGTCCAACGGAAAACTGGACCCCGCGAAACCCACCCTCGTCCTCATCGTCCCGTTCTGTGCTACGGTCGAGTATTACCGCGCGCAGCTCGATAGCCCGAAGCTGACGGAGAAGATTAACCTCCTGGCTGTTGAACTCCTTGGCCATGGCGCGACGACTTGTGCTTCGGAGCATTTCACGTATTGGGACTCTGCGCTGGTGACGCTACAGGCTATGCAGGGGTTGGGGGTTAGTAAGGCGTATGCGCTGGGCTTGAGTCAGGGGGGTTGGGTGGTGGCGAGGATGGCGCTTTTGGCGCCGGAGAGGGTGAGTTGTTTATCTACCTAGGTGAGGGAGGTGAGGCTAATGGGTTTATAGATTTTGGGGATTCTTGCTATGGCTACGTCGATGGATTCCGAGTCTGCCGATTCGCGCACGAAGGGGTGCTGGTAGGTTTATGTTTTTTTTTTGTTAGGTTTTGTAGTAAGAGGGGGTCGCCTTTTCAACTCAACGCTGGAGGATCGAATACACTTGTGGTGTTGTTGATGGCGTAGGCGCTAACTGTGTCGGATAGGGACCCGGCTCCGTTTGCCTCGCCTTTCCTTCAGAAATGGAGCAGCTCTACGCCAAATCCGGATTTCGTCGTTGGCGATGATTGGATCCAGCCCGTGCTTGGACTCGGGCTCGGGTCTGCCTCTACACCCGCCGCTGTTGAATACTGGTCCGAATCGATACGAAAAGTTTACTCGGGTGATCAGGGGCGTCGGAGGTTGAGGATGGCTACTCTTAACTTGGCGGAGAGGGATGGGCTGCTTTTTAGGATCGGGGATATTAAGTGCCCTGTTCACTGGTATCAGGTAATCAACTCTCATTCTCTTTGTCCCCGTGTATTTCAATTTCGAGAAGTGGTTTAAGCTAATATTATCTAGGGAACGGAGGACCCAATCTATGGCACAATCGTCCCGCAAGAGCATATCAAACTTTTTACTGGTTCAAGCGAGGCCAAGCTCAATTTCATTGAAGGCGGTGTTCACTTTTTGAGTGTATCGCATCCCAAGGAAGTCGAGGAGGCGATATTCGAGATGGTGCACTAGGTTAAACCCTTGAAACTAGAAGACTACCTAGTATATTAACTAACCGAGAGGCTCGTAAACAATACCTTATCAAATTGGTTATACCCTAGTGAGACTGAGTGCCACATGGCTCCTATCACTGCCAAACTTTTCAACCACATCAATCTTGCTAGAGCCTTTCGAATTTACTGTTGCCGTGAGAACAGCAGAGAAGCTCTGGTAAGCCCCCAGAACAAGCCGTTGGAGGAGGCTCTCCTTTCCCTTTTTCGGGCCGCCCACCTGTAGGTTGTACTGGTAGTAAGTGGAATTAGTAGATTCCAAAGCCGTCCGGACGGGCAGTTTGCCGTTAACATATTGGCTTGGCGTCACGTAGACATGACCAGCGTCCGTTTTGTTCGCGTCGTTGTCGTTAACCAGCTCAAGATTCTCATTGTCGGTGAATAGGCAAGAATCAATCTTCCCACCCAGGATGGTGAGTTCCAGACCGGTTAAGGTCACCTCGCTGCTTGTATTGTTCGCGGCTGAGACGGTGATGCTCACTACATTACCTGCCGACGGCTGGGTCGGCGAGACCGAGTATTTTAGCTGTGGGTCGCGCGCATCGTCGAACTGATCGATCACCGGTTTCCCGGTCTTTTTGATATACGTCTGTACTGGGTCGTCCGGAGGGTCGCTGTTACCGAATAAGTGTATGAGGAGACTGACTAGTGTTAGGATCACCCCGACCACGACCAATACGACGCCAACTACCGGAAGTGCCGCGGAGAGAGTCGCGCTGACGGCCCAGAAACCAATTTCGGCGCCGAGATCGACCAATTCGAGAGTTACGGAAAGAACCTGGACAACCACGGACAACGTGTTGATAATCTTGTCGGGTAGGCTGAGACTATCCCAATCGTGGACCAGGCTGAAGGTCATGGCTATCGATATGCCAATCCCCAATGCGGCGCTGAAGACCTTCAGTCCGGTGCTACCAATGCTGAATTCCTCGGCAGCCTCTGCTTCCCCGGGAGGAATCTTTTCCGGCATCTCATCGACAGATTCGTTCCACCCACTTCCGCCTTCTCCTTCCTCACCAGTCGGCACCCCATCTCCTCCAACATGTTCACCTATCGACTCGTGGAAACCACCTTCAGGGTTAACATCGTCTGACATTTCAGCCATACTAGCCGCATTGTCGTCGAGCGATCGATAGATCCCCTGGTCCATCTCCGCTGTATCCAGATGATCGAGAATAACCGTCCCCGTCCTCCCTTTCCATACCTTCCACGAGTCGTAGGCGTACTCCAGCCCTTCGGCTGTCGTGATCAACATCTCCATGATGACCGTTGCGCGATCCGAACCGTCCATGCTATTCCAATCCTGGACAAGCCCGACGAGGCTGTATCCAAGTCGGAAGAGTTTGTAGGCGGCCTATCACTTTTATTAGTCTGGTTGCAGAATATAAGGAGTAGGTCATGTAGGGGAAGGTGGACGTACCATAGAAGTTGTGAAAAGCCCCTTGAGAACCTTGCTCGCCTGGTACTTCTCAGAAACCTGGTCCCAGGCCTCACTTATCCACTGGTAGAAAGCGGTGCCACCCCACGCTTTATCCAGCCCCTTATCCTCGCTGAATAGCCAGCCGGTGAGCTCGTCCGTCATGTCAAGCGTCGCGTCGATGATCTGCTGGGCCCGAGTGTCCGCCGACTGGTTTTGATCCAAGCCGTTGTCTGTTTCGAATTGTTCCACGTCTTCGCATAGTGCTGACTGGATGTTGGTTGGGAGCGCACTGTTTCCTCCGAGAGCCTGTGTGGTAAGGCTTCGGATGGACTCGGTGAGGTACTCCCGCGCTTCGCTCTTGTCTGCGCTGATTGTGGGGAATTCGGCGCCGCGCTTGATTGTGTAGCTCACGATCTTCTGGAACCAGGTGTCTGCGAATTTTTTGTCCGGTGCTAGGGTGTGCATCATGCATGACTGCTGGTTCATCACATTCACTCCCTGTTTAGAAGAAAAAGAGTGCTTTGTTAGCTAAATAGGAGCATGTCTCTGGGGGAATATCTCACTGACCCTTTGCATCGGATTTGTTAGCTGCAGATCCATGACAGCTTCGTTTTGCAGCACAGACAGCATCTGCTGCGCCCAGTCTCCGGGGTTACTGTCTAGATACGGAGCCAAAAAGGACTGGTGGAGATTCTTCATGCCTTGTACAGATGTGAGGTCGTTGATTGTGTTATACTCCTTTGAGCGAGACAAGCAGCTTTTCCCATTGCCTTGCCACCAATACCAGAGGTTCTTCTGTTCCTGGGCTGTGAAGGAGCTGCTATACTTGTCCGACCCTGAAAATGAGTTGCACAGGAATGCGACCGCGTATTTGTTTCGGAGAAAGTCTTTGAGCTCACTGTCTAATCCATCGGCGAGCTCGGTTGGTAGATCGTTGGGCTTACTGGCACTTAGGAATGATTGACGATCGTCGTCATTCATATGATACAGCATCATCTTGTGAATCAGCTTCTGGGACGCATCGTGGGCCTGGCGAACATCGTTAGTCACCTAGGTACCTTTGGTGATACTTGTAGTACGAGGGGGTTCTATGAGTAGCTTACACTTTGGTCGTCATAGTCAGGGAAGTCCACAAGGTCCGATACATCGGCGGTTCGTTCTTGCTCAAGGTACTTGGTGATGTCGGCCGGTGGACTACCATTTTCCCCTGAGCTGATGTCTCCAAGCTTAGAGGAAAACGCAAAGGCATAGGAGACCTTTGCTCGCATGCTCTGGAGGTGAGCTACACTGGAACCTCCCTTGGAAACTGAAACGAAATGCCTGGTACGGTTTAGCACGACGGTGTATTTCCATCCGTACCTATTCATATACATACCTGTTCCCTTTCATTTCGCGCATAGCAGGATCATACTCAAATGCCACAGCAGTGCTATCCTCCGGGAACAACAGATCGGCCTCGATTTGGAGCTCCCGGAATAAACAAGGAAGAGTTAGATCTATACCTAGTTGGGACTGGAATCCCAACTCAAACACGCCGTTGTTCAAGCCTTGGTTGGACAGAAAGGGGATTATGGAAGCCCGATGGAACTGAACCGTAAATATGGGATTTCCCTGGGCTGATATCGAATGCAAAACGCGGTACAGTGGATCAATGTTCTTGCCATATTTTTGGTTGAGTTGTGTCTGGAGGTTGTCGAGTATCGGAACCTTAGCCGTGGGTACTTGATATCCTTCATCAGTCTCAATGAAGCCTGTCATAATCTCCCCTCCAACAACCGGGTTCTTCACATTATCCCAGTCGGCTTGGTCCGCTGGCCAGATTTCCTTGTCAAAAGTAATGCTGTACGAACTCGTCGAGATAAAAGAGCCCAAGCTAGAACGACGTGATGTTTTTGACTGAGTTGGGTCTACAGCACGTGCAAGGAAACGACAGAGACGGCCATTCGCTGCAAGACTTCTAGGATTTGACTCCGCGGTTAGATATGTAGCCCCGGTACCTCCAGCACCGTGTGAGTAAACCTTTAGGAGGCCATGCTCCCAGAGTGAAAGGCGGGGCAGATGGCGAGTCCATCGAAAGTTTCTTGAATTTCTGTCAGTAGCTACTTTCAACTGAACTTCGTTATCGATGATGAGACATCCATCGACGACCTGTAGGTAAGGAAGCTCATATCCAGTGGGAAGGGAATTTGAATCAGGTGCATAAGTGTGGTACGTATTCTCGATCAAATCCAGAGGAATCCCTCTAGCAGGCGGAATAGATAGCTTTCGGTCAATGGAAGTCGATCTGGAAGCGTATTTGCGGAGTCCAGAAAGCTCTTCGTTGAGTTTATCCTGCACAGTTTGAGTTCCATGTTCTCGAAGTAACCGACGAACTCCGGGAAGGTTGGCCAGGAACGGGATTCTCTTATCTGCTGGTAGGTCACGTAGTAAGGCTGCTGCTGAGTTACGTGACTGAGCTGGATCATTGAAGGCGACTAGATACCCGTTGGCGTGATGAAACTGGCCGTCCTCTTGAGCTGAAAGCCCGTATAGGGTCTGTATCCCGTGTTTCGTACACTCAATCGATTTGATCTCCACTACTTGGTAAGATTCCCCTTGGATTTGATAGATACAATGGCCCACATCCAGGGGTTGAATCCGTTGGAATGGGTTTATCGAATTGGCCGCACGGGGATCTACGGCACGTAGGCCCGTTGGCGTCATGAAAACCTGTGAGGTCGTCGTGAACGGAACGCCGCCGTCTATAACCGTCAGCGAAACGCGACTGAAGGTTGAGGTTTGTTTGACTTACTGAATCCTACAAGTGCTGTATGCCGTCGGGTTTGGGTTGCTGCCCCAACCCTCACATATCTTGGTGGAAACCCAGAACTCAGGATACGGCCTTCGTTTCTCAGTTCTTGCACTGGGAGTGTAGCTTGATTCTCCAGCTGGATATCCGTGTCTTTCGTGAAAGAAGAACTGAACCTAGTTCCATTTGGCCAAGGCTCAGGGGGGTTCCCGTAGAAGCATTGGTAGTATGGTGCCGTCTCGTATGATTCATCGTCATCATGGGCTACAAGTAGGTATTATTATCATACAGTACCTAGGTAATAGGTATCTATTTAGGCAAGAAGTAAACCTGAGAAACTTACCAGAGAGAGCCCATTCATGGATACCATCATAATCGCTCACAGAAAATGCTTTATCGATACCTTGCTGCCATCTGTCGGACTGCAGTGTACGGAAGTTATCTGCTAGTTCTTCACAATGAGTCTTCCACTCGTTGATGACGTCTTCCTTTGCCTGCAGACGATCGATGCTAGAATGTACCGCATTTACGTATTCTGTACTCGATGAACCGTTCTGCTTTCGAGAAGTGTCGGTTACCATGTCATAAAATGCCTTTAGCACGGTAAATGTCGGGGTAGGTTGGGCAAGATTGTATGGAGTTGAGGGCGCAAAACTGATTGTGCTTAGCTTCCCGCAGAATTCGACAAGATCATCAGTCTTGGAGTCATCGTCTTGTATATGACTATTCCAAATGTTGGTCGACCAGTGCTGGAGGATTTGATTACTCGGTCTCTCTATGTACCCGTCGGCATAACCAGGTAGGTTACCAGGTTGGTAAATGAGATAGTCGACAATGAAGAGCAGCGAAATGCTAAAGAGATGATCCTTGTTATTTTGGTCCACCATGATCTCGCCGTCGATGAAGTCATCGTCCTCCATTCTATCACGCATGTACTCATGAAAGGTGGTATTCCCATCTGCGCCGCCATCTTTGTCAAGATCAATTAGATCTTTGAGCGTAAGATGACCGAGCTTTGCTAGATGGGTATTGATATGTTCGCCAAGGCAATATGCCATCAACATCGTCATCACTTCTCCATAGCGAACCGTTACATGATCCTAAATGAGCTTAGCCACAGTCCATAGGAAGGGGGCAAACAACTCACAGATAAAACCCAATACTTGTACCCATGAGGGTCTGGAATACCGCTGAGATTATCTATGGCATTGGCAACTGAAAAGTTCGCTAACAGCCCTAAATAGACATAGGCTCTGTCGAGCCCATCCAGTATCTGACTATGCCAGTCATCCTGATCCGACTCAGGGGGATAGTCAGGCGAACCAGGAATATACTTGAACAGGCCTCTCACGTTGTAGTTGTACCTTGACTTATTATGTAGACGGTTGCAAAAATCACCGATCGGAAGGCGCTCCAAGGTCTTCATGTCATTGACAAGAGTCTTGAATATAGACGCGAAATCGGCCGAGTCACCCATGATGCTTGTCCGGTCAAAAGAACACTTTCAAGTAGGTAGTGTTATGAGAATACAGCGACCCAGGACATATTGGATCTCACCTGGCGTTATATTTATAATGAATTTACATCTTTTGAAATACCTACCTATGTTTACGACTGCCAATCACTTCTCTGCCGACCACAGAAATTCCAATATAAGTCGTGTTACTACAACTAAGTTGCAGCTTCAAAACCGGTCAAGAACTTAGAGGTCGTTTTCTTGCCATATACCTATACCTACACCGGTTTACCACGATCGTCGTACTCCCGGCCACCACAAATAGACTCCAAGAGCGATTTCTCCGCTGTCATGGATATGCAAGCTTCGGGTCGAAGAGTATGACTAGCATGGCTGAGCTGGAACTACCTATGCACTACAGAGCGTAGAGTAGAGTTTCAACAGCATAAAGCCGTGTCACAAGCACATAGGTAATGAGGATACGTAGTCGAGTTGGATGTTGAAAACGGTGCTCCGGCAGTCTGGGCATAGACGCCGGTGAGTGAGGGGCAGTTCGATGCATCGACCGACCTGCTACCGAGCTTCTTGGGCGATGATTCAAGAAACTGCTGGATTTAAGAGGTGGATAGATGGCTAGGTGCAGATCAGATGTGTTATAAACTGCTACATGCAGTTGGAGACTATTATTGCTGCAGTCGCCTGCGACGACATAAGGTAGTAATATCGGAGTGTTGTTCTAGGGTAGAACCCGGATGATATCATAGTGGCTACTTCGTTTCCTTCCCTTGAGTAACTCTAACATATTCTGACATAATAATATTGGGACGTTCCTAGGGAAATCGTCGATATCTGGTCCTAAAAGGTGTTGTGGCGAATGCTGTCATACTCGGTTATATATTAATTGCTTGATTGTCGAATTATCGTCGCCGAAATGGAAGTTCACGGGCCTATAGGAGTATTAGATGTTAAAGTTATAAAGACTTTAGCAAGACCATTGGTTGAAACCCATTCATTATAGCAGCACCTAGGTAGTATCATACTTCGCTAAACCCCCAAAAGGCTAGCGTTTAGTAGCCCCTAAACGCCCTGTGATTTACAGGAAAAAACACAGTACACATACAGTGAACATCCCCAAGTATACAGTGATAAAATGGACCTACCCCGGTTTCTACCCCGGTTTCAGCTCTACCCCATCTCGATACCGGTCCCAAATGGATCACGCCCCTCTTTTTTTTCACAGATCGGGGGTGATTTGCCTCGGCTTGGTAGCTGAACAAGCTGAACATCGTCTTCATATGATCCATGTATCTGAAATGGTCCTTGGTAGCGCTTAGGCTTTCGAAAATGTAGTCTTGACTACGATAGGTGCTTATCGTCGACGTATCATGGCTCATACATTGAAAGCTTCATCGTCTACGAAGGGCTTCTTCCAGCCATATCCGGTTCTCGAACCTCAGTATACATCTGGAAAGTCGTTGGAGTCTCGATCCTCAAAATCGTCTCAGAAACTCTCAGACGATCCTGTGCTCACTCGAATCATTCGTCTGTATCTTCCCCAAGAAGCACAAAAAGAAGTCGGTGCATCTATTCACAAATTATCGCGCCGCGTGCTTGAGCCCGCTGTCCTGAGACATTCCGTTGAGGCCGAAACGAATGTCCCTACTCTACATCCCTTGACTACATTTGGTGAGGTAAATAAGACCGATCCACTCCGCACATGCGAAGGATGGAGGGTCCTCAAAGCAATAGGTATCGAGGAAGGTACTGTTTCCACGGCGTATGATAAAACCATAACGAATTACAACCGTAGAATTGCACAGTTCGGTATAGGTCACGTCTGGGGCCATACGGCAGCGATGACAATGTGTCCTATGTCCATGACAGATGGAGCGGCAACGCTCTTGTCTCGGCACTTGCAAGATCCCGACGGTGATCAGCCTGGTAGACAAGCTGTTCTCGCTGAGACATACCGCCGGCTGGTCTCCCGCGACCCCAAGGAGAGCTGGACAAGTGGTCAATGGATGACTGAGAGAACAGGGGGTAGTGATGTAAGCGGAACAGAGACAGTCGCTCGTAGACTCGCCAGGGATGAGGTCGCTAGGGAAGAGAGGCTTGGGCTCAATAAAGATAGTCTAGGTCAGCTACTGGGACCTTGGAGTATTGATGGATTCAAATGGTTTAGCAGCGCCACTGACTCAGACGTCGTGGTACTTCTGGCGCAGACTTCTTTGGGAATAAGTGCATTCCTAGTTCCTATGCGGCGCAAGGCCTATGCCCACGACCCAAATAAGCCTAGGGCAGGTGTATTTGAAGATGATGCGACCGGGCTCAACGGTATCAGGATCCAAAGACTGAAAGACAAGCTCGGTACCAAGGGCCTCCCCACCGCCGAACTCGAGCTCAAGGGAGCGCGCGGATGGCTCATCGGCCAAGAGGGCAAGGGAATCAAAGAAATATCTGCCATCCTCAATATCACACGCATCTACTCGGCCGCTGGAAGTATCTCGTATTGGTCCCGCGGCCTAGCCGTCTGCAGAGCCTTCTCCAAAGTGCGCAAAGCAAGAGGAAAATTTCTATACGACCACCCCCAACATGTCCTCTGGATGGCTAATGAGACTGTGAAATACTGGGCGGCAACTCATTTTACTTTTTTCGCCGTCGCGCTATTGGGTTGTGCAGCTCAGGGGTGGGAAGCAACCGCTGAAAACACGGCATCGGCGCCCCTAATACCCCAAGACCCTGCCCATCAGGCAGCCCTATTACGCCTCCTGACGCCCGTCGTTAAAGCACGGGTTCCTGTGGCTAGCACCACCGGACTCCGGGAGACGATGGAGTGTCTTGGGGGCGTAGGATATTGCGAGAATAACGAGGATGGCGGAACAATGAACCTGGCCAAATTATTTCGCGATTGTATCGCTAATACGATTTGGGAGGGTACTGCTAGCGTTATGGCTGAAGATGTTTGCCGTGTCATCAAAGACAAGCGCATTTCTGGCGGAAATGTCATCGAAGCCATCTTTTGCCGTTGGGCTCTAGGGGTCCTGCGGCGCTGTCAAGGATCTTTCAAGAAGGAATGTGAAGTCGTTGAAGAAAAGCTGCAGGCGCTTGTTGCGCTCGTTCAGGGGGCCTCGGCGGAGGATTTGGAGTATCGTGGCAGAGACCTTCTAGCATATCTGGAGACGATCAGTTGCTCTATCCTTCTACTCTATGACGCTAATAGTGATGGTGATGAGACTGCTTCTCATATCGCTTCACGATATGTTCGGTCACAAGCAGTTAGTAGTAGCCTCAGCTGGCAAAGGGATTCGAACCGATTCAATGATGCAGGTATTGATTCCGAGATATTTCTCGGGGCCAACTTCAGACCGAAGGTACTGGAAGGAAAATTGTAAAAGATGAAACAGCTTTCGAGTTAGATCGTAGTTCCATAACGATATTACCTCAGTCAAATTTCGAGTGTGATTTCGGCTCACTAGACAAAGCAGTTGTCCTTGTTCTACATACGCAAAGTTGATAAGCTGAAGTATTGAGCGGCCTTTGTCCTCTAACACAAACAAATCGTTGTTTCAAGAAACATCTATATAATGCCATTGATAGCCAGCATCCATCATTAAATGTTCAATCTCCAATCTCCAAATCACAGGTACATTCTTATCTCTTCATTAATCAGATCTGTATCAAACATATCACATTCTTTCAAGATGTGTTGCCGCATTATCAGCGTCGCCTTGGCCCTAATCTTTGCTTTCATTGCGGTGTTGAACATCTCTCTATTCGTAAATCCAGATGACTGGATGTCATTCCATCACTCCACTACCAGCAATCTCGATTTGGATGCCGGCCCAACTCATTACGAGATTCTCGGCATCCCTAAGTGTTCATCAGACGAGTATATCAAGGCCGCGCGTCGCCAACTAGCGCTCCAGTGGCATCCCGACAAGTTCACGGGGAGTGAAAAGGAAAATGCAAGCGAGGAAATGACTAAGATAAATCGGGCTTACGATTTTCTCATGGACAATTCGGAGCGTTGCATGTACGATTATACATTGGGTTGCGGGTACGAGCAAATGGAGGCATGCTTCCAGAAGCGGGAACGGGAGTTGCAAGAGAAGTTGAGGCAGAAACGAGAGGAGAGAAAACAAGCTCGGTCACAACCTAAACCAAAAGAAACACCTCAGGCAGAACAGAAAAGAGAAGAAAGGAAAACATCTTGGGCTGACACCTTTGAGGATTCAGGAAAAGGTGTTTTTGACAGCAGAGAGACCTTCCTTGGATGGCTTGAAAAGGTTATGAAGCGTTTTCTTCGATTCATGTTGTTTGATGTAACTTTATAGAAGTATCTACAATTGGTATGGTAGCTTAGTGGTCTTTTAATGTTTTTGACGTACACTCCTATAAGCCAACTAAAACCTATGGGTTTACAGTGACCCTCAGCGGTAATAAAACCCTATGGTGGAGGGCCTCAGCAGACTTATCCCTGTTTCGAATTTTCTAATACAGCTCTTGTAGTATTCAATGTTTGAACTGATTAAATTTGTTTAAGAAAAGAAGATAGGCTTATTGAAATTTTATAAGTGCCCTTGAGGTGTTGATTTTAGTGTTTGGAACCCGTGGTTTTATAGCGCATTAAGCCCCGAAAGACGCTATATTTGTAAGATTTTTTTTTAGCGACACGTCGCGCTAGGTACAGGTAGGTCCATTGCAAGCAGCCCTGGAGCTCATTAGAGCCGAAATATAGCGCATTGAATCACTAGAACTCCCTGTTGTTATAGTGCACCCATTCAGCCTTATTAGACAGAACCCTCCAAGTTATTACTTGATTGAATTATCAGTTTCCTAAGGTTACTAATTCATAACTGACAAGATTGCGAGAAGTTTCAAATTAATCTTCAAATGTGTACTTGAGTAACTCAATAACTACGAACAAAATCACAAACAGAAAAGAGCCTATTACATGTATCTAGTTGAGTATTTACGCTGATTAGCCTAAACCACAGTGGGGATAGCCCTATCATCTAGCCCGAATTCAGCGCTCGGGATTAAATACCTACTGGCATCATATAGGCTTACGTCCCACAACAGACACAATCTCCCCCTGATGAACCACGACCCCCTTTTCCGTTTCCTCCACCGCCTTCGCAAACAAGTTTATCCACGCCTCTCTCGTCATCGGCGCCTGCGGCTCCTTAGCCTTAGGCGGGAAGAACACGTAAAGTTCCTCCCAGACCATTAGGTAATCTTCAGTCCAAGCCTTTAAATCTTGCCGTCGGAGCTTAGCTGAAAGGGAACGAACATCGCTAAAGCCAAACTCTTCAACGTGACGTCCTAGTTCCCCCAGAAATTCAAACCCGGAGCCCCTCGCTTTTCCTGCGGCCTGGAGTAGCTGGACGATCGTGTCGCATGCAGAAGTCGATATCTCAGGTGCTGGTGGTTCGATAAAATACGTATCCGCCCGTGACTCCTCCCACTGCAACCAACCGCCGGGTTTCAGTAACGCTAGCGCGGTGGAGAGTATGGGTGCGAGATCTGATTTCACGACAATACTCGTCAAGGCTCGGGCATGGACGATGTCATAAGTGCCTATAATATCTTCAGGCAGAGGCCTGGCGAGGATATCCAACTTCTTCAAAGTGACTGACGGCGGAAGAAATGCAGGTGCAAGAAAATTAGTGGGATGAATATCGTAGCCATCTAGTTGGGCAGATACGCCCTTGCTAGAGAGCTCACGATCTAAGTCGTTCAACCAGACGCCGTTTCCGCAGCCAAGATCCGCGACTTTAAGTTCCTTATGGTCTGCGACGGCGGTTTGGATGTTCGGCTCTAAGATGTGGCCGAGAGTGTTCTGGAAGAGGAGATGTTGCAAGTGTAGGCGCGCCGAGGATCTGAAATTCCGTGCTGGAGCAACCCAGAATGTGGTTGAATCGTAGACTTGAGTTTCTTCGGAGGTGTGAGCCATCCTTGATACTTTTGATGAGGTAGGGGATATGTAATAGAGTTAGGTAAGTTTATTTTATCTTGGTAGATGCCAGAAAAGAGATGCGAGGGCTATGGGAAAAGGAAGAGGTTATATAAGATTCATAATCTAGCTCTATTTAGACCTGCAGTACATTATGGCCTAAAAATTTAACCACTGCTATAGATATCCATTATAATCCGCGGAGGCCGAAGCCTACTGGGTATTCTGCAATTAGACCCTGTTCGTAGGGCTGACAGCGGGGTTATATGGTGGGGATTAAGAGGGGGCGGGGGACAAAAGTACCCCCACAAATCACCCGAGGGGCTGGACTTGGGAGAGACTAGGGGCTATTAGCGGGGATAGGTTCGATTCCTATCAGCGCTATTAGCACCATGGATCACGCTAGTAACACCATTGAACCCCCCTAAACCTATCCTTGATCCCCTAAATTGGACGACTCTCTCAGGCGTATAGCGCTTGTTGCCACCAGGAGCATCGCGAATTAGCAGTATCATCCTTAACCACAGTAGAACCAGACGCATCCATGCTTGTCAACTGTGCTGCATTTCCATAAAGAGGCATACGCAACCCATTAACATCAGTAGGAACCGAGTTCATGACAAAACTGACGATGTATTGCTGAAGGTTATCTGCCACATTTTGAGCCACACCAGATGTTGCACCATTCTGAAATATGTACGCGGTTTCTTCCCCGTGAATCCCGGGAGGAACCGCGAACTGGACTATTCAGCCGGTTAGCAAAGTACTCCCCAAAAATGTCAAGAAAACATATGACTTACTGCCATAAGCACGGTCACTCATCGCGCCAGCTAAATATCGCGTATTGCAGACGATAGTGCTGTCTTGGATAGTAACAAGAGCGCGTTGAAACTGGTCTGTATAACCATAGGTACCATTAAACACAGCCGGATACAAGGTATTGCTGATAAATCCCAGGGTCTCATTTGAGATCGTGGGCATGGCTTCGCGGAGCATATCAAGGTAATCCTCAGTAGTCTTGATTGATGGCTTAGTGAATATGAGCCCTTCAAGCGTATTATGCGAGACCATGATGCTAATGTTCTTGTGAAATGAACCCTTCGCCAAGAGTTGTCCCGGCAAAGCAGGCACGAAAGAGCCGTCAACTGATGGCCCGTACATATTGCTTCCATACGGAGCGTGACTGTATATCTGCAGAGCATGGGCATCAATAAGTGTCTCGCTCGATAAAGATCGTAAGTCATCCAGTGACGTAACGTTCGTCATTTGCATCAGGTCGTCGAACGACATAGTTGGAATATAGTCTGTTGGCGCAGGGAGAAATGCAGGCGAGAATAAAATTGCTTGGTTGAAACCCGGCGCTTCCTCAACACCCCCAAAGCTGGTAATATGATGCATAATAGAACCGGCGCCAGCAGAAGCACCCATGACTGTGACACGATCTTTATCACCTCCAAAAAGATGAATATGTTTCTGGACCCATTTAAAAGCAAGGCGCTGGTCATACAGCCCAGCATTCCGCGTCCCATCAGCGCCAACTTCATCGCCGCCTAGCCACCCGAAAGCACCAAGTCGATAGTTTATTGCTACGAAGACGAAACCAGAATCACTGCTACTGGCTGCTAAGAGGCCGGCCGGATTAAATTTTCCGTTTCCCGTTTTCTCGCCCGAAGAGTATCCGCCGCCATAGACCTGATAAGTGTGAATAACTAGAGCGCTCAGTTCAGGGAGTAATTAAAAATCATACCCAAATGAGCACCGGAAGACCGGGGCCATTCCCGGCGAAAGCGGACCGCGGCGCAATGACATCTAAAAATAGACAATCCTCGGTGGTTCTAGGATCGGAACTGACTGCTGCTGGCGAATCGGATAGCAAGCTCTCGGCCAAATCGTAGTTGAAGGGTAACCCCGCGAGATAGCTTTTCGCAAACTGAGAGGCGATGATGGTCCAATTGCCGGAAGATTTGGGACAGACGCGGCCAATCGATCCATCGGTGATAACACATTTATCTTGGCTCGGAGGTTCAACTGGTGCCCTGAAACGGAGATTTCCTATAGGTGGTTCGGCGTATCGGATATTCGAGAAGTTATAATAACCGCCTGTCTCCTTAAAGGACTGTGTGAGTATGGTGACTGGAAAAGTCGATCTTTGAGTAACTTACATTGAGGCTTATAGCTTGATGACATTCCTATTCAACAAGTAAGCGTAATGTCTTGCAATGGTGGTTATTATTTCATACGTAACCAAGATCCACGACAGGTAGTGATGAGTTGGTAATTATCGCATTCTGACTCGAAGTGCCTTCTGCGCCAGAACATATCGACAATAGCCCAAAAGTCGTAATGAAGCCACGACAATTAGGTAACATCTTGAACTATTTATAATAGTTATGTGTCGAGACTTAAAAAAAGAGTAGTTAGAGAAAAGAGTGGCAGGGCCAAGGAATGGACAACTATGAGTGGTCTTACAACGAGAGGACAGCCCTGAGGTAGATCTAAATCGGAACATCGTGGTCAGGATCTGCTATATATATGATATTCTAGGACCCTTTTTAGAATATTTCTACTCATATTATCAGCTTCACATGCAGAGCGAATACCAACTGGAAAATTAGCATAACAGTTTCGTCGAACAGTCAGGGGCTGAGTCGTAGTTCCCAGATGTTGCTCGTGCTCCGAATCTGGTATAGTTTACGAGGACCCAATCGACCAAGGGTAACGGGTCGAAAATAAGTGGAACCGGAACCACCCTGGTTGCTGTTCACTATTAGAGGAAAACGGCCGAGTCGCCGTATCATACAGGTCATTATCGTAGAATATTTGATACAAAATCTATTTTGATGGAGCAGGAGGTGAATAGGCCGAACGTAATATTCATGCAGCCAACGTTGTTTCAAGTCGTGTCGAAGAGGTCGATTTAGCTATCGTGTAATTGAACGTGCGTTTTGAAGACTAGTCTACCGGTGGTGCAGTAATACCAGTCGGGATTGATGGGTCTTCTATCGGAATTGAATGATCTTCGTCTTGAGCTTCGCCTCTCATCTCTTTGAAAATCCATTCGAACAAGTCGGGGTATCGTTCTCCAGTCTCTTGCCATACGGCTTGGACAGTCCTTTCAGGCCAACCTTGAACCCACCAGATATGCTTGATATATCTTAGAGCGATTACCCAATGAGCTAGAAGAATAAGACTCAAGGGCTCTCGAGCTTTGATGTATTCGATGGTCATAGGGTGTACCATAGCAAGCCACATGCATGCCACATTGTACACGCCCCGCGCTCCGGCAACCCGCCTCAACGCAACTTTTAGCTTAAGTCCTGCATCGAGTAAAACGCTCTTTTTAAACTTAGCGTCGTCGCTATCCTCGCTCAGCTCAAGAATCTCAGCTAGCACTTTATCAGCGGCTGAATCGGCGCTTGGCCATGCTCGTTCGCCTATTATAGCTGTCAAGATAGCTTGCCTTAGCGTAGGGATTGTATCACTAAGGACCGCAATAGAATCCTGTCGACCGAACCGGAAGATTGATACAGTCCCTCTGTATAAGGTCATGATTTGAGCTAGTAGATCAATGATATCCAAAGCGACTCCGGCATGGAGCATAGCAAAGGCACATACTGTAAGAAGTCCAGATGCAGCTAATGCCGGTTCGCATGTTGAAGCAGTAATTGAATTGACAATTGAACGAAGTGTTTCTAGAGCGGATGCTTTATGTGTTAAAGCTGTAACAATGTGCGGTGAGCGGGTTTGAGAACTAGTCGTTAGAACAGGTGTCAGGGAGGCGAGATGAAGCGCGGAGATGGTCAACATGGAATGATAGACGTAGGCATGTTCAAACGAGTGCCGAATAACAGCATTATGAAAACTTGATAAGACTTCGACAGGTACATCCAAGGACGTGAAGACAGGTGAGACCTCGGTGGCATAATGGTAGAAGAGCTGCTCGGTAGTTGGGTCAAACATCAAAGGTCCTCTATAAAGTGGGGCGGTTATATCCGACGGTCTTATCGAAGGGGTTCGCTTTGGCGAGTATATACGAGGCGTAAGGTCGAGGGATTGGCGGCCTTGCTGTGAAGCAGATATGTCAATAGTAGATGATGTTGTTGAAGAATCTGGTGCTGATCCAAGATCATTGTAGTCTCCGAATGGATTATATGATGACATGAGATGTCTGTAAGTGCAGTCTTGGCCTTTCTTCATACATCGTGCACAACTGGGCTGCTCTTGGTCGCACTTAAAATCGAGTTAGGGGTTCGTTACCTGTAGATATTTAGTAGAACGTTACGAACCTTCAACCTCCTTGATTTGCATTGAATGCAGCCATGATGGGAATTCTTATGAGACTTCCTACATGACATTTCTTGAAAGTCGTGGTCAGTTGTTAGTCTGTAAATCGGATAGTCATTGCTAGATATTCTACAAGAATGACCTCGATGAAGTGGTAAGTAAGATGGAGGATTGTTGGTTGTACGGCAAGGTACTAGGTACCTGGCCAGTGGATCCTGATGGAATTATTCAGCAGTGACATTATGTAATCTTGCTAGTCCCAACTTGGAAATTGGTTCCAAGCCATTAACTCCGATATGCGGATTTAACAATTGCCCCACTTAGTCAGCCCTACAATGCCGCTTGACAGGTAAAACACCCGCTAAACTAAACTATTAACGCTCTTCATCTAGGGACCTATTTAGGTCACCGTCACATAAATACCTGTATGGAAGGTACTAGGTATGTGGTAGGCATATATTGTATAATAAGTACCTAGGTAGCGAGTAGCGTATTTTTGCTACGCGAGCAGAATTGTCGCGCTGCAAGAAGTCGCCAAACTTAAGTAAATGCAATTCAGCGCATTGATTGGATGCGAAGAATGGCTGAGGCGTGACACCGGTCGCAGCGATCGAGGCCACCGGCGTGGCGCAATCGCTTTCAAGACACCCAACTACCCCTCTCTCTTCCTAACAGCCTCCTCTATCTTTTTCCATTCTTCCAGCCTTAAAATTTCATCCAACAATAAATCGGCAACTACCTAGTAGCATTCTAGTGATATAGCATCATGATGGAAGCCAATCGCGACCCTGATATGGAAATCAGCGCAAAAAGTTCGACAACGGCGGGTGACATAACTCCAACCCACTCAGTCGCAACAGAAGATGTCGATTCGTTACCCGACTACACCCATAGTTACCTCTCCCCACCTCCGTTTATCAAGGAGACCGTGCCGTGCCCGGGTAATACATATATAATTCGTCATCCCGTTACAGGACGACAGATTACTCTCGAACGAGGAGAGCTGCGTCTCAAGCATCATACAGGCGAGCAAGGAGGATACCACTGGGTCTGCGTCGAGAAAGGCGGGTGGCTAGGATTCTACGACCCCATACATGGCACGTATATGGGTCGCAATAATAAGGGTGGCTATATGGCCAAGGTCAAGCACCATGCTGGCTGGGAGAACTTTTGCGCGCGAAGGCATCCGGATGGCGGCTATCTCCTTTTGACATCGCACTGGTTCTGTCTGATGAAGATGGATGTCGACAAAAGCGGGACTAAATTAGTCGAAACATTTGGTGAGGGTAAGGGGACCGCATGGGAGTTTGTGAAAGTCTAAGTGGTGGGCTGACCTTGTCTTGTTGCTCGTCTGGATCGCTCTTTCCAGTAAGATATGAGGACTGTTGTTTAAATGTTTGATAAGTACCTAGGTATTAGGGTAGGTAGGGAGTTCGGGAATTTCAAGGTTCGTCAATGTGGTTTCTAGCGAGAATGCAAGATTTAAATAAAGTTTCAACATGCCAATAACGATAACATATACCATTCTGCCTATTAACATCAAGTGCTACAAGCTTCTCAGCCTCTTCTTTATAAGGTACCTACCTACTTACAAGGCAGTTACTAGACATGTTTATATATGAGGCAAGTCCCTATCAACCCCTTTCCGCGTGGAACGTACCTAGGTATAGCTGTCTGAATGTCCAAATTGTTAACGTCTTCACCTATAAAGATAGGTAGGTTTTCAATGGCCAAAGCAATGATACAGACACGGAATCATCACGCTTTGCTTGAAGAGTTCATACCTACCTACCTAATTAGGCTGAGGGTCGAGTTAAGGACGAAAACCTGAACACTGATCGAATGTCACCTTGCAGGATATCTTGCCTCAAGAGAACAACGTGATTTCCATAAATATTACTCATTTTATGACTTGTTTCACGTAGCATGAATCAGACTTAGGAACTGATTATCCTGTAGAGATGCTTTCGCCATCCCTTTATCATATGGCTTATCATGTATTACAGACAATTCACGTTCTAGATCTATACAAGGTGATGTTTAACATTGGAGTTAAGATTTCCTTGTTCACAGTCTCACGTCACTTGCCAACGTATGGGCTCGAGTCATAAAGTTGGTGCCCAGTTGGTAAATGTGACCATGTCTAAATCATGCTAGCACATTCAAATGGTTACCTAGGGTATCTCAAGTGATGCTTCGTTTCATTGAAATATCTTTGGACTTCCTACCGAAATTTTGATAATATTTGCCACCAGCCAGCGCACTATTCGGTGTAAGTCCCTTTTGGCCCCGATGACACCCTAACCACATCTGTCGGCGCCCGAAGGCAACAAATTTGCCCCAGAAGTGAATTCCTTTAAGACCCGACCTTAATTCACTCGAATGAGTGCTTATTTGATATAGTGAGATGATGATTTAGGTAAAAAAAACATGAATGTTGTTATGGGCTTGCATGAGTGCTTACCTATACTAAGATGTTTGAATTTCATATCTGATAATTGAGGCCTACTAATGACTTGAAGTGTTGTTACGGGTTCGGAAAGGTAGTAGGGCGTGAATATAAACGCCCAGGATGTGTAAGACCAAGATGTTCTGGTTGTCCATTTGAGCAGGTGCCATTGTGACAGTAACGTTCTCTACGACCCGGGTAGAATAGGTAGATAGTAAGAACAACTATATGAGGAGAACATACATAGGATAACCTTGGTGTTTTCGTTTGTGTCAAGATAGGTATCCAGGTGTTGGTTTCTCAATGTCGGTTAAGTACCTAGGTACCTACCTAGGTAGGTAGATACCTGATAGGTATCAGGGGAAATCGTAAGGCGGATCGCCTCAAAGCTCCTGCTACGGGAACTCTATATATGTTTTCATATATATAAAGCTTTAAAGGGCGGGCTTGTCTACCTAGTTTTATGCAGCGACTTATCTTTCATAGATGCACCAAAAGCAGTCCGTAAAGACCTTTGAAATGAAGTTAGATTTTGAGGCTGAACCCCTTTAACCTACCTAAGGAATCCAATCGTGCAGTCCCCTGAGTCGATAAATTCGTAATCGACATAGACTCCTCTATATAAAAATGCCTGAATCATGCAGGTATACATTCAAGTGAACTTGCTAACTATGGCATTGTCCCGCAGGGTGTATGTGTTGAGTTACTCCGAATCCCGTGCAACTCCATTCCAAGACAACCTGAATAAGACATCGTATTCAGATTAAATCATGTCTTCGTGGTGATATAGCTACCAATATATGTATTTGCATACCTTAAGTACCCAGTAGTTACTACCTCGTAGGTAATTAGTACCTGCATGATAAGTCTAGGTATTTATTAATAAAGAGATACCTTTTTGAGGAATAAAATCAACAATGTGTGCGACGAGACGCAACAAAACAGCAAGGAAACGATGAGGTCGTTGCGCGAAGAGCTCGAAATTACCTATTCCCAACCGAGGAACACGGTACGGAGAACCTTTCAGCAACCCATGGTTCCCCGAGGGCTGAATCTCGATCCTGCTGAACCAGCCACCAGTCCTCCAACAGTCCAGACCTCTGACAGTGCGATCTCTAGCTCAGTCCTTCCGATGAAAGGATCGACGATAAACGAGTATTTCGCGTGTTATTAGATCATTAACCCAACGGGGTGTACCGTTATCCCATTGACTGGTAGCAGTCCCCAGTCGGAGAATAGGAAGGGCAATACATGAAGAACTTCAATACTCCAGCCGGTGGTGGAAATAAGGCGTACAATATCTTGCAATGCAGCGCAAGAAATTATCGTGGAACTCAATAGTCTGGTGATCATGCCTATCGTATATAAGCGACCGAGACCGCTATAGGAATGGTGGAAATACTTATCTAGCGTCTAGTACGACACGATACGAAGAGGCAGGGTTTCGTCATTTTTGCGGGAGGTCGCTTAGATAAAAAGGAAAAGTAATAACACCTACCGCAAATATCAGCGACATGGATATGAGTACCCAAGTGTGGAAGTTGATAGTGGCTGAATAGTGGTTAAATTAAAGTGAAAATGTTTTGAGATGCGGACATTAGAGAGGGGAATATTTCCCCCCTTCCCCGTCCGATCTTATCCCAACATGATTTTCTACCGGACCTGACGGAATGGGTAAGATGCGAAAATAAAGACAATAATAATATTTTTGGGGTAAATTTATAACTCAAGTCGCCAATACCTACCTAGGAGGTAGGTAGCTTAATCGAGAGTAAGCTGATGCTAAGAAGATTCAGAATCGTGCTGGGGCTCAGCATACTGTACCCAAACGTTGGGCAGATAATCATAACCTACTACTTTTTGCGTGTCTTATTTATACTGGTGCGACCATGGTGCGTGGGGCCTTAAGTTAGGAGTCGGGCATTCAATAACTGTTGCTCATGGAAACTGGAGCTCATTATTAGTTAAAGATGTGGTGGATTTAAAGAGGTTTTCTATTTTATAACTTGTCAGAATTCAGAATTCAAAATTCAGAAACCAGAAACTAAAACGATTCTACCAGTTGTTTCATCTCAGGTATTTCAGGTATCAAGGGGTGAGAATCGAACGGTATTACCCGTACCCGTGTCCAATGCACTATGTACTACAGTACGACCGGATTCCCCACACCCTTGTAGTTTTACCCCCTATTTTGTATCTACTCACGCCTGGTACATATCCATGAATCTCTTAATAACAAGATGTCCGTCTTTCGCTGGGGATCGAGTCTTTGCTGGATATTTAATATTATGTTCTCATATTACTTAAAAATGTCGATTCCTTACCTCGGCGTTGATTGATTGATTGGTTAGGGATTTATCTCCAAGTAATGTGGATACAACAAACAAGGAACACATCAGAGCCTCAAAGGCCGCTATCTTTTCATAAGCCAATATACCTGGTAGACACCTATTCGGGAGCACAGACCTTCACCGGACCTGGCACTCTAGTAAGCACAATTGTCCATGGTCAGTCGCCGAACGTCCGATGAACTCGAGATACAACGACAGTATGCTGAACAAGATGATATTGTAAGCCGCCCAGAAGAAGATGGATCTGGATCTGGAGCTGCGTATGTCTTTTTCCCACTCAAACTTCGCGTTTTCTAATTGTCGGTAGTGCTCCTGTGGACATCCACGAATGAATATCCATGTCGAATATTGCGAAAATTGTGGGGAACCAAGGTGTGCGTATTGTCGGGTCGACAAGATTCAATCGCGGAACTAGATCAAGGGGAATAATGTTGTGGAGGGGGAAAATTCGGGATCCTTGCCTCGGTAATCATCCAGGGGAATATCATCGGTATACAGACGTCAATGTAAGGGGATTCCAATGCGTATTGAATACCATTGGTTGGCCCTCGGATTAATAATATCGGCATTCTAAAATAGGTCGCGTCGATCACGATACGTCGAAATGTGGCACCGAAAACTCCCGTCTGTTGGTATCAGAACAGTAATCGAGGATTAGGTCAGCCCCTCTATTTGTTGAATATCGAGTTCTTCTTCTATTTCCATTTTCTTGGATCTGAGTTGATGTGGTAGCCAATCCTTCACCTTTTCCCTAAAGCATCCCCAACCGAGCAGCGAGCCAAGGATCATCCATATCACTCCCTCAAAGACAGCAATCGATGCTATCAATGCCCCTAAACTCGGCTTCATCGGAATATAGCCGTCCTGTGTACTAAGGAGGCTGAAGGCCAACCCAAACGGTAGGGAGAGCTGACGCAACCACCTGTTAGCCACACATGCTAGCACGGGACTTGGGGACTCAGCTGCTTTACAAATGTCATCCAGGTCAGGACCTTGACGTCCCTAGCCGTCTTTTTCTGGAAAAATGCTGACTCGTTATCTTCGAGGGCGATTCGATCATTGAACTGTTCTAGTTAAGTTTTTATCTTTCGGTATGAAGGTAAGCCTTAACTTACGTCACGGGCCATGTCTTCACAGCAGACCAGCTCGTGTTTATACTTGTTCCGCAGACGCTCCAAGCGGATGATCTGCTGGTCCACGTCAACGAGAGACCTCCGCAGTCGATTTAAGTGGTTAGCATCATCGGTTGACATGAAATAATTCAGCCCATGATCGCTGAACATCTTCCACTCTTCGCTGTATTGATTCAGAATACCCATAATCTTTCGCAAAACCTCAAGACTTCGTCTCATCCAGTCTTGATGTTCTTCCCTCAGTCGTGACCTACTCTTATCCGTATCCGAAGAGACCCTCTGATAGCCATTCTTGTATGACACTCTGCAAATCATTTTATTCCAGTTCTTCCCCTGATAGTAAATTAATACCGTTAGCTGACATGTGCTTCAAAATGGGTAAAGTCAGGGTTAGTCTTGTTCAAGAAAGAGTACCCACGTATGTTTGAATAGCTTCATCTATAACCGTAAACACGTGCCACGATTCCTTGTTTACTTGTTTCAAACTATTCCCAATAGCTATGAGCCAATGCTCTCGTGCATCGCACGGTAGGTCTCCCATAGGTCTTTTGCCAGCTGCGAAAGGATCCGGCATGACACCATCCTGTCCCTGTGCAATGTACTCTTCGATACTCTCAGGGTCATCGTCAATTGTAAAGTACCGGTCTTTGATGAGAAAGCCAGTCCATGAGTAGCGACTTGGTCCAGAAATTAAACAAGATGTATTAGATTCGTATAGATATTTTGTCGGGCTATTATCAACTTTTTTGCCCATGTTGTAAAGGAATGTAATTTCATGGTGCTTCCGCAGTCTTCGACCATCTTTCTGTGGCAATCTCTGTTCTCTTAGTAAAACGCAAGGCAGATGGAATTCGAATGTGAAGAATGGGAAATGATCGCGCTAACATTCATATTAGCTACACGACACAGGGATGATATTCAATGGCGAACCTCATACCTGGATATTAGCATTGATGAGGGGGTCAAAACGAAGATGGTTGAATATAAATTCGCCTACAACACCGACTTGGTAGTTTGGTGTACTTGCCGCGAGAGCAACAACAGTCCAAGGCGTCAAATTTGGGATATATCTGCAACGAATAGGTAAGCTGATGACTTCCAATGACACAAAGGCTTCTTTACACTCTTTGTATCCCCGCATACTGTTCCTTACTTCGCTTCGTTGGCTGGCGTGACGAGGCATCAGCCCCCTCTCTCTTCGCCGTCTTACGTACCTCATTCTTTGGTTTTACAAGAGCTTGATGTAAGCCCAATGCTGAGGTGCCAACGCCATCGTCAAGTAACGCTACGAGTTCGGTCTTTGCGCGTTCATTTTCTCGCAAGCCTCTGATATCTGTGCCCTGACAGAACTCCACCACTCCTTTCGTCGTATAGTTACAGGTTTCATTTTCATCGCAACCCTGCATGAAGTGGGGGATGAAGTCCGAATCAATACCGTGGTCGCTCAACGCGTCGACGAAAGGGTCATCATATTGGCTGCTTAAGTTCTGATTCTGGCTAGAGTCCAAAGCATTATCCCAGCAATAGAGTGGTTGTGGGGATGGGGCCATGTTGATTGAAAATCATATAAACACTGACATGGATCCGGTTACCACGAGCCTCGTGCATTGATCCCGGCCTGGATAGACGGCCACCATGAAGTATATGAGAATGAGGAGAAAGATAACAGGTGGGCTTTTGCCTGGCGGAAATGCACAATCTCCCCAACGTGTGTCCTAGGTTCATTATCGTGGTCCAATACTAGTGGACTGCTTATTGTCCACATCATGATCAGCCAGCCGTGAAGTATGTGAGACATTGCGAAGAAGATCATGATTGCCTGAGAAATTTAGATAATGCATGCAGCATCGTACCGAACGAAGCTCGAATGCTATTTACGCTGTTGTCTCACCTCAGGCTGCTTTGCTGGCACGTATTTGTAGAGGATATCGAGTCAGATAGTCGAGAAATACGGCGAGGTGCCTTAGCCGAGAGGCAGGATAATCAGAACATAGCCACGGGAGTACTACATTAGTAGACAAGGCTACCGGTTGGGTAGGATCCTGGGTTGCCTCAATAGGCATCTTCATCCTTATACTCTGCGTCACTTTTATCATGACCAAACAATGAGTTAATATCAGGGCTAGGAAGATTTGGTTCACATATAAACCAGGCGACCCTTTAGCTTAACCCGGTAATCGGTTGGTGGTGACGCTTCGTGTAACGGTCGCAGTAAGCACACCGTGGCGGCGCCTACCACGTCTTATGTATAGCTCCTGTATTGTAGGTATATATAAGCCAAGGCACCCTATCATTTCTCCAAGCTTTCAACAAATGATATGACATTACCTACCTAACGACCCCAAATTCCGTCAAAAGAAAAGTTTGTTCTGATCGGGCATCTAAATGCATGCCCAACTTCGTCTCAATGGCTGTGCGGCTGGATTAGATATTACATGAATCTCATATTAACAGCGAGACCGCCCAAGCCTCCCGACATACTTAGGCGAAGGCCGTCTCCAAACATTTCGGGCGACTGCAGTGTATCTATCTATCTTTATGAAATGGCGACATGCTCTATTGATGGCCTCGAGGCTCTCCTAAGAGAGCTCGACGTAGGCGTCCCAATACCCACGTTCGCCGGGTCGGATGCCCGATGGAAACCGATCGACATCTATCGGAGCTACTTAGCCGATACCGCTTCAAAAGTGCTGGGCTGCGATGCAGGTCTAGCATATGAGGCTATCCAAAGCGCGGGTGGTAAAGACAATAGCGACCTAACGCTCGTCTTACCGAAACTGAAATGGGGTAATTCTGACCCGAAGGACCTTGCCAAGGAGACTTTTATGAAGGTGACAAAACATTAAGGCTGCCTTTAATTATTCAAACTCGCCCGCTCATGTCTGATTCGCAGTTTCGATCAACGCCCCTATTCCAGATGCCATTGCCCGACGGCGTACATTTACGCTTCGTCTTTTCAACCTTGTCACTGCCTCGTTTGGTACTCTCATACATCCATGATCGCATGGAGTACTACGGACAAGGCAGACCATTGATAGACCAAATGATACCCCTCATTGATGGTACCACCAAGAAAATGATCATTGAGTTCTCGTCCCCAAACCTCGCCACAAAATTCAGCTCCCATCACCTTCGGAGTACAGTTCTTGGCGCACAGATCGCTAATCTGTACGAAACCATGGGATGGGATGTAGTAAGATTGAACTTTCTGGGAGATTGGGGGAAAGAAATTGGCCTACTAGGTGTTGGGTGGAAGAAATTTGGCTCGGAAGAGGCGTTTCAGGAGAACCCGATGGGCCACCTTCATGACATCTATGAAAAGATTAACGAACAATTCAAGCCCGAGAAGGAGACTAGTCGCAAAGCTCGTGATGAAGGTCACGACACTGCTGAAATTGAAAGACAAGGTATTTTCGCGGAGCGAGATGGTTTCTCCAAGAGGATGGAAGACGGCGAGTCGGAGGAAATCGGCTTTTGGAAGCGGGTGCGCGACGCTAGCATCGCCTATTACACTCACGAATACGAACGACTCGGCGTTAAATTTGACGAATTTTCTGGTGAGTCGCAGGTCAGCCCGGAGTCGATTGCAGAAGTCGAGTCCGTTCTCAAGGAGAAGGGTATCTATGAAGAAAGTGATGGCTCTTGGATCATTGACTATAGCAAGCATGGACCCAAAAGTCTCGGCGTTTCGGTCTTAAGGGGTCGCACCGGGAGCACATCATATCTTCTTCGAGACATTGCCGCCGTTCTCGATCGCAGTAAGAAGTACTCATTCGATAAAATGATCTATGTCGTCGCGGCCGAGCAAGACGTCCACTTCCAAAAAGTGTTCCAAGCGCTTCGGTACATGGGTCATGAAGATTTGGCAGCCAAGCTTGAACATGTAAATTTCGGGAAAGTTCAGGGTCCATCCAAGGGTTTGAAAGAAGCTCATTTGCTCGGAGAGATCCTAGATCAATCGGTCAAGGATACTTCCGATGCGCTCAGATCAGACTCGAATGGCCACACTGAGATAAACGACGATGAGAAATCCGTGGAAATCCTTGGTGTAACCTCCCTAATCACTCAGTACTGTGGACTCAACAAACGTGCCACCTCTTACACCTTCAACTCACAGAAGCTCGGTCCATTCGAAGGCAACACAGGCCCCAGTCTACAGCTTTGCTATGCTAAACTCAGCGCCAAGATCAATGACTCAAATCCCGAAGAGGCGGTGTTAGCTAACATCGACTATACATACCTGCAGGAAGATCCCTGGATGGACCTTATTCGTGCGATGGCCAAATACCCAGACGCTGTTGATGCAGCAATCAAGAGCCACGAACCATCCCTGGTCCTCACATACTTGTTCCATCTTGCCGAAGAACTTCAATACTGTCTAAACGATGAAAGCGACGACAAAAGCGGAAGTAAGCGAAAAACGAGTCCCGAAGAACCACCCGAGGCTATCCTAGCCCAGACCGTTTTATACAAGTACGCACAGCAGGTACTTAAGAACGGGATGGCTATCCTTGGAATAGTTCCAATATCATGATGAAGTCGATCGGTTTAGTTTCTAGACTGTTGGTCTATCCGTTATCGGGAAATCTCGATCAGTCGCTGAAGGTAGGGAAGGGAAAATAGCCATGAAATTGTTTCGATATAGTCTTTTTAAGTCGTGTCAACCACCGTCGTTTTAGGATACCATGTACAAACAGTCGAAGTCATTAGCGAGGAAAAAAAAAGCCAGGAAACAAGGAAGGTATGCGTTGGGCCTTGAATGAACGATCTCTACCAAGCCTATGTCAAGGCAATGGCGTTTCCTAAAATTCATCATCTTTCCTTGATGTATCTTCGGTCGCTACTTGAGAATAGCCATCAAAAATTTTCTCGTACGTGATGAGGGATAGTGAAGCCAAAGACATGAGACTCGGCGTAAATAGAAAATGTAGGGCAATCCAGTCCAAAAGCCTCGTACTATCGGACCCTAGTAAACTAAGGTTATTAGATCGTAGTAAGGATAGAAAGACAATCACCGAGGACAGCGAAGAGTAGAAAAACGGGAGAAAAGAAGAATAAGCTTAATTGACAAATTATCCAAATAATAATAATAATAATAATAAAAAGACGATTAGCATTGCCCAGTTGCGGCCAATAAGCAAACGGGCTTACAAGCACGGTCTACCAAAACCCTGAAAGGATACGCGACCAGCGCCCATCGTCGTGACGAAGAAGCCGAAAATGCGACTTGCGATTAGACTTCCTTCGCTTTGCACATGGTCTCGTCGATATCGACTTCGCGTCCGTAATTGAGGCGGCAATTAGTCGCGCACCTGGTATCATCGATAGCACACCCATACCAAAGAAAGCCAGAGGAAGATGCTCAAGCAGATATCGTCAGCGGCTTTTCTGCGGTGAGGCATGACGAACGTGGCGCTCGCTGAGAACATCAGCCTACACCGAGAGAAGAATCAGATGGAACTTCGGAGATTAACCGAGAGGCATTTTAGAGGGCTGTGCGGAATACATACGACGCACTGGGCAGCTGAACCTCTCTCCATGGATTCATTCAGACGATGAATCTTCGTACCAAGCAACTATAGAAACGTCTATAGGTGTGGTCTCACTGAATCCAGAGACATACCCAAGACGAGGCCGAAGATGCGATTTCCAACCCCATCAAATATCCCCCCTCCTTTCCCCGAGATTAATTATTGTCCGAGTTAACTTAAGGTAGCTTTGGTCGATCATCCCAACTTTGCCTTCTTTGGTACCGGTCCTTCTTCGGAGGTTGCCGATCTGATAGCGACTTCGAGGCTATCCACACGGCGGCTTAAGTTGTCAAGTTTTGTCGAATACTCGGCGTGGTGTTGCACTATTTTAGCGGAAATGGACTTGAGCATACGGGTCACCTCGCTGTCTTGCTCCCGCTCACCCTCACCTGCGTCGGGCTCGAGCTCGGGCTCTAATCCGTGATCAGGGTCGTTGTCAGGCTCTCGGTGGGAGTTACTCTCACCCGCGTCCTCGGGGATATCTTTAGCTTTCTTTTCACCCTCATCCTCCATTTTATGATCCTCCTCAACCTCAGCCTCATTATGAGCCTCGTCTTCAACACTATTCTCGATCTGACCCGGCTGATTACCTTCCTGTGCTTCTCGTCTCTTGTTCGCGTGATAGGCATGGAAGTTGCAACAACGAATTGCGTTGGAGTGCTGGACGTGAATCTTGCCGCACTCTGGCCATGTACATTTGAATCTCACGATTGTGCGGTCGCCTTCTTCGGCTACGTGCACATCGGCGTCGCAATGGACCCTCCTCAGATGTGCGCGCATTGCTGTTTCGGAAGGTGTCTGCACGTCACAACCCGGCCAAGAACATTGCGTGCCAATGTGATTATAATATATGTGGTTGAGTAGGTTGCCGGTAGTTTTCTTTGCCTTGTAGGAACATTTGTCACACTGGAGACGGGGCTCCTTAAGGGCTGTATTGAAGGTCAGTGTCGGGGATGGAAAAGGGGGGGAAATATCACTAGTAATCTGCGATGCTGGAAGGACTTACTTCCTTGTCGTGACATCTTACAGATAAAAGTAAGTAGGTTCTCGACGAGACGATATAGAGCTAAAGGCTTAATCAGACCTCGACTACCTAGTACTTATCACATTCAGAACATTAGGATAACCGCGGCGAACCCGAAGAAAGAGTGAGTTGAACGGGTTGGCGTAAAGTGTATGTGTGGTGAGTGGTAAACAATGTTGAAAGACGTATTGAAAGACGGGAAGAATGAGGTTGGGGACGACTGATATGAAATAGTACCGAAAGACTGTCGGTCCTTCCAAAAGGCAACTTGCTGCTTTTACAGTATGGCAACCAAGACCCAGTAAAATAATGTGGAAGTTGCTCGTCGTGACGGCCCGGAGATCTGCCTCAAAATATCTAGAAGGGCACGTACGAATCAAGGTTCATACCTTCTAGTTACCTAGCAAATAGGTAGTGACGACTCGTATAGATATCATGATTCACTTATTGCATATATAAATATAGACACTTATAATATTAAAATATCTATACACTTTTTACTTTGCTCGCCTAAGATTCGCGAATAGGGGAAGGTAGGCACATATATAGCCTTGCACCTCTAAAGACCCTTACCACATCAAACATACGGTGCATTTAAAAGTTGACAATCAGTATCATCTCCTGGAAACACATGCATAGGGAGGTTCTCCCGTTAGCTCACACATGTAAAAAGCATTATACAAGTTTGGTTTATGGTATCATTATATTCGGTAGGTGTCTAGTTATCTGAACTTACCTAAACTCCCATTTGGACTAAGTCATCTAAACTTACTCATTCTTACACATTTCAACATGCTTCTCATTCATATGATTTCATGTCCCCGATGAGCGATATTACCGTCAAATCAATCTAAGCGGAACCTGAAATGGTAGCGCGTCTGGGAATATGATCTATGCCTGGTCTCACCACAACAGGCTTTGCCTTGCTAGTCACCTTCACTATTGGCACAGCCCTTGCCCTCGATACTTCACCAACCTCCGAATATTGACTTTCGTCGTATTCCTCTGGTTCGTGTACGAGAGGACCAAGGCTATATAAGGGGATATTTGAAGCAGGGCTTCGATTGCCACGCCTTCGCTTTGCGTCAGTGATATCGATCTCAGGCTTGGAACGGGCCTCTATGGAAGGAGATCCTGAGCGTGGGGATCGCGGGTTGTCTCTCGGAACGCGAATGTTCCCATACCCATGCATGTTTCGATATAAACGTAATTCATCCTCCCAGTCATTGGTATTACGAGTTGTAACTTCGTCAATTCTCCTATTGGGTAAGTTCGATGTAACAGGAACAGCTGCTCTGTCTACTTGGCCTCTTTCAATTACATCGAGCTCATTCTTCCTTGCCCGCATTTCCTCTCGACGCTTCCTCGAGAAGGCCCATATCAAGATAAAACTTAAAATTAAAATTTTTTTGACCTTTTTTTTTATTTTTCAAAGTACGGCCCTACGCGAGCTACGGGGACTTCAAAAAACAAAAAAAAAGGTCAAAAAAATTTTTCCTCGCGGAAGGCTATATATGGGGGTTTAAAGGGAATAGCAGGTTTAAGGAAGAAGAAAGTCAGATAAAAACAAAAGGTAATATCCGCCCGAAGGACTGGGAAAGTTTCCTTGCGATGAATAGGTTCTTCGAACTTGATCCAGTTCTTAGATCAGTTCAAAAGGAGGTTGAAAGGAAGGTTCAAAAGTCAGTTGATCAGTTCGTAAATCAGTCCCTGATCTAGTCCCTGGATCAGTTCAAAAGTCAGTTCAACAGTCAGTTCAACAGTCAGTTCAACAGTCAGTTCAACAGTCAGTTCAACAGTCAGTTCAACAGTCAGTTCAACAGTCAGTTCAACAGTCAGTCAAATAGTCAGTAAATCGGTCCCTGGTCCAGTCCCCAGATGCAATCAGTACTCAGCTAATAAATCAGTCGCCGGACTGATTAAATAGTCGATCGAATAATCGATTAAATCGTCAATTGAATAGTCAATTGAATAGTCAATTGAATAGTCAATTGAAAAGTCAGTTGAAAAGTTGGTTCAAAAGTAGGTAGGTAGGTAGGTAGGTAGATTACTTATAGAGGCGGATTAGGGGGTTTTAAACCTAGTCCAGTAAACTAGACTAAAAAAAGTAGCCGGATGAGTCACGTCAAGAGTCTTAAGAGAGTTGAAAGTGGTATAAGCATAAACTAAATCAATTCTTTAATAATCTAGACAATACTCACACATACCTGATTCTCACTCTTTTCAAGGAAGGCCTCATTATTATGGAGAGCTCTTGGACTCTTGTGGCGACCACGCTTCCGTGCGTACCACTTCCACCAAATTCCCAACGTGAACCAATCAGAACAAAGCGACTAGTGATTCGACCTATGCAGGAAGATGACCTTCAATCTTATCACGAATTGCGTGCACAGCCAGAAGCAATGACTGGCACAGCTCGTGGGAGACCCGATCGGGATATAGACGAGTCTAGGTCAGCTATGAGTGACTTCTTATCACCAAAGGATGACAAAATGTTCCTCTATGGCGTTTTTCTTGCATCGACAGGGGAACTAATTGGCGAAGGTGGCGTTCACAACCTTGAGTCTTCGTCCTGTGGCTGGCCGGAAATCGGATACAAATTCAGAAAGGAATTTTGGGGGCAGGGATATGCGACAGAGTTTTTGGGCGCTTTTCTTCAAGCCTGGTGGAGTCTACCTAGGTCTCATGTTAAGCGACGGGTGTGCTCTTCGTCCGTCTCCAGGACAAAGGATTCCGAATCGGAAGCTACTGAACAAGTCTACGCCAATGCAGATGTGAACAATATAGGAAGCCGGAAAGTCCTAGAAAAGCTTGGTTTCATCCAGTTCTCAGAATGGACGGAGCCGGACACACAAGAACATAGGATCGGCCAGCCGTTGACGTTGGTGGGATATTGTCTTTCTAAGAAGAAGGGGAAGGATACTATTAATCGAGATTGAGGCTTCGGAGTTTCGGTAGTCAGCAACGACCAAATTTCATTGTTGTACTTGTACCTGCCAAATCTATAGAAATGAAAAAAGGCCTAGGCAGTTGCCGTTTGCCTACGTACTACCAACGGTTCGGAGATAATGGATCTCGGATATGGCATCTGCCCCTGCCCCGGCCGATTCGGCAACCAGAAGTTTATAAATAAGGGTAGGCTAACTATATTAGGCAATGACCTTAACAGAAAGACTCTACGTCAGATCGATCAATCATTGCGCGACTTTCATGTAAGCTTCTATGCGTGCCCCTCCATTTACTGATTTACTTAGAAACTTCCCTTATGAATTCATCCAAATATCCATCTATGAGTCGAATTCAAATATCCAATCTCTACATCTCCAAGTCTCCTTTGTAACCCACATCCTTACATATCCTAAACTCAATCAACCGATAATTACGAGGTTATGATTCCTAATTGAACCTCACTTCGATTGGATTCATCATATTTCTCCCTTGCATTCACAGGTGCCTACACAATCTCAACGCCGACGACTCTCACGACCTAGCCGATTCGCGCGGTCCACGATGACCAATATCTCAACGACACCGTAGCCATGATCGTCAGAACAGCCTGTAGGGCTATTGGCCCTCACCAAAGCTGTTTCGGCCACAACAAACCTCACTTAGGTTCATGGCTCTCTTCGTTGCTACGTAGTGGCACGCGCGTATTGACGACGTCCCAATATCTGCGACAACGACCTCAGCCCGGCCATCCCCAAGACTTAGGTCCTATCCGAAAGCTACCATCGAGTACAATCAACTTCAGCTCCAATGCCCCCGATGCCCCAAAACCGAAGAAGCCGACCACCGAACACAAAGACCCCCTTGCCGCGATCGACAAGAGCGCACACGAGCAACGAAAAGCTGACTGGGCCATCATGAAAGAGATGGCGCATTACCTATGGCCTAAGGATAGCGTAAGCACTAAGTTGCGCGTCTCTTTAGCCGTCGTGCTTCTTGTCGGCGCAAAGGTGTTGAATGTCCAGGTGCCGTTTTACTTCAAGAGTATTGTCGACGCTATGAATATCGATATCGGGGATACGGGTGGTACTGCTGTTATGATTGCGGGGAGCATGATAATAGCATACGGCGCAACGAGGATTGGCGCTACCGTATTTCAAGAGCTCCGAAATGCCGTGTTCGCTTCGGTGGCACAGAAGGCGATTCGAAGAGTTGCTTGTAATGTCTTTGATCACCTGTTGCGCCTCGATCTGAACTTTCATCTCACCAAACAAACTGGTGGGCTGACGAGAGCGATTGATAGAGGTACCAAGGGTATTAGTTTCTTACTCACCAGTATGGTCTTCCACATCGTCCCGACAGCGCTGGAGATTGGCATGGTGTGTGGTATTTTGACTTGGCAGTACGGTGCGAAATATGCTGCTATTACTGTCATTACAATGACGGCATATACGGCATTTACCATCTGGACCACAGCCTGGAGAACGAAGTTTCGAAGACAGGCTAACGCCGCCGATAACAAGGCTTCGACGGTAGCAGTCGATTCCTTGATCAATTATGAGGCTGTGAAGTATTTCAACAACGAAAAGTTCGAGGTTTCCCGATATGATAAGGCGCTTCATGATTATGAAAAGAGCTCTATTAAAGTTCAGACATCCTTGGCTTTTCTCAACAGTGGCCAGAATATCATCTTTTCAAGTGCGCTTACCGGGATGATGTACCTCGCAGCCAACGGTGTGGCAAATGGCTCGTTGACAGTTGGTGATTTGGTCATGGTCAACCAGCTCGTCTTCCAACTCTCTGTTCCGTTGAATTTCTTGGGTTCGGTCTATCGAGAGTTAAGACAATCCCTCCTCGATATGGAGACACTCTTCAATTTACAGAAGGTGAATGTCTCCATAAAAGAACTCTCTGATGCGAAACCGCTCCTCCTTGCTAAAGGTGGTGAGATCAAGTTTGAGCATGTTAACTTCGGCTATAATAAAGAGCGCCCGATTCTTCAAGACCTAACCATGACGATTCCTGCAGGCAAGAAAGTCGCAATTGTCGGGCCGAGTGGATGCGGAAAGTCTACGTTATTAAGACTTCTCTTCCGATATTATGACGTCGAAAATGGTCGAATCCTCATTGATGATCAAGATATTCGCCATGTTACGTTGGAATCGCTTCGCAAGTCAATCGGAGTTGTCCCGCAAGACACGCCGCTTTTTAACGATACCGTGCAACATAACATCAAATATGGTGATATGTCAGCACCCGAATCTCAAATTATTGCCGCTGCGAAACGTGCCCGAATCCATGACATAATATCCAGTTGGCCTTCTGGGTACCACACGAAAGTGGGTGAGAGAGGTATGATGATTAGTGGAGGAGAAAAGCAGCGCCTTGCGGTATCCCGATTGCTGTTGAAGGACCCACCTCTACTGTTTTTTGACGAAGCGACAAGCGCGCTCGATACCCACACGGAACAGGCTCTTATGCAGAACATTAACAGTATTCTGCGAGAAAAAGCGAGGACGAGTGTTTTCGTAGCCCATCGATTACGAACCATATACGATGCCGATCTGATCATCGTATTGAAGGAGGGAAAAGTTGCCGAGCAGGGAACGCATAAGGAATTGATTGATCGCGATGGCCTTTACTCGGAACTCTGGAGTGGTAAGTGTAATTCTTTATGGTGATATTATTTCGCTAATGACTTTTCTAACTTACTTCTTACAGCTCAAGAGACCTTGTTCAATTCGGATGGAGAAAAAGAAAGAGAAGTCGGCGATTCCGAGGAGAAAGCAAGCTCAAACGATAGGCGACCTCGGACGTGATGGCAACACCGTACATATTTATAAGAGGAACCTAGCTTAATCGCGAGCTAGTAGTTTTAACCACATTCTCAGCCCTGTACCATAGTTCCGGTAACCGTGTACTTGTATATAAGTCTCGTGAGGTGATAGGGGCACGCTAGGTACATGACCTATATTGGCAGGAAGAGTACCTAGTAGTTAGCTTGCGACATGTTTGCTTGATAGGAATAGCTGAGATAAATGTCGAATCCAATGAGACATGGGGCTGGTAACTCATGCAATGATGACATAGCTGTTAGAATCGGACGGGCATAAACCCATATCCTCAAGAGCGTCGGCTCCGTGGCGTTATCCGACAAATCCATACATACCTCCATTATGCTCATTCACAATGTGTTGAGTTACATCACAGTTACGAGGCCCTTTACTCCTACCTTGCTTACATCCACAGTGGCTATGAGAGCATGTCCCCAGATATTTCTGATCTTGGCTTTTGAATTTACTAAGATAACCTTCCTATCCTGGCCTGCATATGCATACGAATGCCGACTAACTTTCCCTCCCGAGGACTCTAACTCATATACATTGAGGCTGTGTCCAGTATCGATGGTAGCCGACTGGGCTACTTCCTCCTTCGGTTGCTCTGCAATCGCATACCATGCGTCTTTATACAGTTCGAGCGATGAGACTGCGCTCGTTCCTAAGCCAGAGCATAATTCGCGCACTGTTGGCATATTAACATCACGGCAACGTCTAGCGAACACTAATCGCCCGTTAAGATTCTAGTAACGGGGGGTGTTATAATGCGTATTTCATAGCCTGAACCGCCGCTGTGGTGTCTCCTTGACCCTTTATGTTCCCTTTTCTCGCTCTTGCCTCCGGGACTCGGACTCGTTTGCAGCTCGTAGGCTGTTTAGCAAATATGACGGCCAATATCAAGATATCTTGTTTTCTGCTAGTCACTTACGCCGGCGCGCTCTCTTTCGCTCTCGGACCCTATGGGTCAAATTCGACGGGCGTGCTGCCAACCGTCGACTTAGGATATGAAATCCATCAGGGTTCAGTCAATGTACGTTGTTTCTGTGCAGATTTAGCGCCGATAATAAACCAATCTTATAAAAAGTGATTATCCATATATTACCCGGTTTCTATTACTTATAAAAAGAAAAAGAAAAAGAGCATAGTCATAGGAGGGCTAACAGACAGAGACAGAAAACTGGAAACTATTACATATTCAACAACATACCATATGCAGAGCAACCCATCGGCGAGCTGCGCTTCCAGAAGCCGGTTCCTATAAACGACATAGGGCTTCAAGTAAACGATACAAAACCTGTAAACAACGGGTACAATATCACCGTAGTGTGTCCGCAAGCCTACCCGGAATGGGTCATCAGCCTCACTGCGGAGCGCCGCGGAATAGCAAAAGAAACGGCAGCTGTGACTCTTAATGGACAAGCCGGTCAGACAGAAGCATGTCTAGTCTTAGACGTGTACGTACCGGATAATGTTTTCATAAAAGGAGTTGCCGCAGAAGGTATGAAAATTTCAACCCTTCACTCTCCTATCAATGCAACTTAGCACTCGTAATTAACAACATTGAGTCCGCAGCCCCGGTCCTAGTATGGATCCACGGAGGCGGCTTCACATTCGGCTCTAAATCCTTCTACGGCAACCCCTCCGGCCTCATCTCCCAGTCGCGGGGCAACGGACAGGACGGCATTATCGTGGTCTCGATTAACTACCGCCTGGGCATGTACGGATGGTTGGCCGGCAACGACGTCACGCCTAATCTCGGGTTGTACGACCAGCGGGTCGCACTAGAATGGGTGCAGAAATACATCGGCCTATTTGGCGGGAGCAAGGACAAGGTAACCGTCATGGGAGAAAGTGCGGGCGCTTCGAGCATCGTCCACCATATCACGGCCTACGGTGGGAATGTGTCCGCGCCATTTCAGAGGGCGATTCCGCAGTCGCCGGCTTTCCAGTTCAACATCGATTTAGCTGCGGGCTATAATAAGACGTTGACTGAAGCATCGAAGCAGCTGGGGGTGACGGTAAAAGGGATAGCTGGTCTGCGCAATTTGCCTGCCGCAGCACTGATGGCTATTAACCAAGGAACGGTCATGCCGGCTCCTATTGGGACTTTTGGCTTCGGCATCGGCCCCGATGGCACGTATGTACCGGACGTTGCGCAGATTCTCCTCTACCAGGGAAAGTTCGACTCTAACGTTGATGTAAGTAATCTTTTCTATCCCCCTCTTTTTTTTAACGTCAAATAGTGCATCTCCAAACTTACACTCCCGCCCCAGATCCTCACAAGCCACACATCCAACGAATCCGTCCCCTTCCTACCCCCCGAAATCAGCACCTCCGCCGACGTCCTCGGATACGTACGAGCCAGCCTCCCACAAGCCTCAGACTCTACCATCGAAGCCCTACTCACAGACCCGGGTCTCTACCCCGACATCCTAAACAATAGCTTACTATACCCCTGGACAACCGAATACGGGCGCGTAGCGCGCATAACCTCAGACATCGGATTCGCGTGCACGGCGCGGTACCTCGCGTCCGCCACACAGAACGCGGGCAATGCACCCCCACCTGCACCCGCACCCGTAAACGCTAACACGCCTACTCCTAATTCAAATTTAAACCCAAATCTAAACGCTAAAGCTAATGTTAATGCGGGTGTCAACATTAACGCGAACACGAACGCAGCGAAATACGCATACACATTCGCCTACCCGCCGGGCTGGCACGAGACGGACGTGCCGTACGTATTCTTCGACGGGGACACCTCGACGTCGGATAACGGGCTGCCGGTGAACGCGACGCTGGCGGCGCAGCTGCAGGAGTACATAGTGGGGTTTGTGAAGTACGGGGATCCGAATGCGGGGGTAGGGCGCGGTGGTGGTGGTGGTGGTGGGTATAACAGGCTGGTGCGGTTTCCGGTTTATGGGGTTGAGGGGAGGGTGTTGGAGCTAGGAGCTGAGGGGTTTAGGGACGTGGTGGATGATTTGAAGGGGCGGCGGTGCGAATGGATTCAGAGGGCTATGGTTGACGGAAGGTTATAAGGGAGGCATGGGAGTTCTTTCTTTGGGTTTTGGGAGATGGTCTTTGTATACATATGGGTGAAGGTGTGTTTTTTTTCATTATTCGTTATCGTGTTAGGGCGAGCTTCCAGGGGGTTAGTGCAAAGTATATGATGTGATAAATCGAAATCCGTCTCGGTTAAGTCCCTAAAAGCCGAGAATTGCCCGCCATCTCGTGTGGTGACATCGTGTAGTTTCATCTTACAAGCCTTCAACTTCTACATAAACTACATCTCTTGGTAATGATTAATCGCTGGTGATATAATCATGGTTGATGCGGCGGGATGGGCTCCCGCAGCCCTAGGAACTGTGCTGGTGGTTGTCGTTCTCTACTTATTTCGAGTGAATCAGCTCTTAAGCGGAACGCCGGATGAGGTCCGGAAGCTGTCGGGTTCACGCTGGACGCCGGACCAACTCAAGGCAACTTACAAGAGGTTGCAGAACAACCCAATTGACTACACTGACAAGCTTCCCCCGAAGCTAGAGCGCCGGTATGTTGTGACAGGAGGGTCGGGTAAGTAGACCCATGCAAAACTCACTTCCTACCTACATATTCGTATTTTTAAATATTGATTTAAAGTTCAACTCTTGGTTTAGGGCTCGTTGGCGGCTTCATTGTGCTGCAGCTTTTAGCTCGAGGCAACCCTCCCGAGAGTATCCGCATCATCGATATTCGGAAGACGGAGCGGAACGATATGCGCGTAGGCCTAGCCACCAAAGTTGACTTTGTGAAGACGGATATCACGTCTCCCGACTCTGTCGAGGCTGCCTTTGCGCTTCCGTGGCATCCGAGCGTAGCGCATCTCCCTCTGACCGTGTTCCACACAGCGGCCGTCATCTTGGCTTCCGAGCGGTCCAAATTCCAGTACGCCTTTCCGGAAGCCGTCAACGTGACAGGCACAAAGAATGTATTGGTAGCCTCCCGTAAAGCCGGTGCGGACATCTTCAGCTCTACATCGTCTGGTTCCATTTCGATCAAGCCCGTTGAACCGTTTGTTCTACCATGGGAATATTCACCGCGACATTTCTGGCAGGTCTTGGACGTAAATGACTTCTATATGCCTTTAAGAGAACGCGAGCAGTACTTTGCCAATTATCCTGCGTCGAAAGCGGTCGCGGAAAGATTTGTCTGTGGTGAGAACGGCGAAGACTTTCGCACTGGATGCATACGGCCCGCAAATGGCGTCTATGGGAACCCCACGGATAATACCGTTGGCGACCCTTTAGCCAGAACAGTGTTACCAACGTGAGTGCTCCACTGCTCAGTTCCTCTAATTTACCTAGATGGATATGCTTATCGGGACCGATGCTTATGAGTGATGATAGCTGGGTACCCCATATTGTTCAGAGTTTCGTGCACGGCGCAAATGTTGCAATCGCTCATCTACAGCATGAAGCCGTGCTTGTTCGGCCCTGGCCAGAAAGCGTTAAACACGCGGGTCGACCATTCGTAGTAACAGATCCCAACCCCCCGATCACGTATAGCGACTTGTATACCGCGATTGGGACATTATCCGTACATCCATTCCACACGATAAAAGTACCGCCCGTACTGATCCTCGTGCTCGCTCACGTAATCGAGATTTACGGCGATCTGCCTCACAAATATCCCTTCCTTGGCAAAGTATTACCGAAGCTCCAAGGTGATATAAGACACCTTAAGCCAGGCATTATGTCAATATGCACGCATTTGGTTGCATCGAACCATGAAGCCGGGAAGCCAGTCTCTCGGGGTGGCTTGGCGTATTCCGGTGTGCTTACGACGCTTGAAGGGATGACGTCCGAAATACTAGAATGGAATAGAGAGCACGTCAATGATGTCAAGACGAGAAAAGCATATACGACATCGATTTCTCTGGCAGAGCAGATCCAGAAACTCTGGGATATGGGAGGGAGCTCGGGTTAGGATTGACGACGATATCATGTATGCTAGGTGCTGTGAATCGAGTACGAGATAATTTGAGTAACGGTTTATGCAAACGATGCGTGACCGTCGTTTACATAGAACCCGAAAAATTTACAATTCATCGTACCAAACCAAGTGAAAATGATTGATGGATGAGGGGTGATGACGACTCATTATACTCCATCTGTGCGGTGGCTTTGCATGTTTTGCATTTTGGTATGTGTCGCTGTACGTTGTCTGGTTGTGTATTGATGTCCGGGAGCGACAAATGCAATACCCCATTCGATGATGGAGATTTATGCGCATATTCGTTGAGAATGCACCTGACAAAATATCCACGAATCACTTATCGAGCTATCAGCTAACCAGCCACCCCTCCATTATCATCATCTCCAAGGCTGGTAATAACGCTCTAACCTAAAAATCTAGAGTAGGTGACACGAGTATTTAAGTTAACCTTTAAGTGGCAGCTGCTGGAATACGTATCGGGTCTTCGGTACCGTGTATGCATAGCTCTTGCATAGCTCTTTCTATGCATCATTCCAAGAGGAGGCAGAGAGGCGGAGGCTCTTTTCTTTTTTGTCGTTTCCTTATCTTCGTGTAACCGAAGAAGGTTAGGTGCCACATACGTGTGTGTATTCATGCTCCCACTTCCTGGTCAATTCTTCTTCCATTCGAACACATTTTCTGGATTACGCGGCTACCTCATTGCGAACATGCTGTCTCCTAATTTATATGCAAAGCATCGTTCTGTCGAACAGTAGTGCATCACGAAATATGTCTCTAAGTCATGGAGAACCCCAGATTCCGCATTCGATAGACGTGTTCGCAACTTGTCCCCTCAACAAAATGGAGTTGCATTCCCATTTAATGGTCTGCATTCGCTGATTCCTGAAACGTGGTTCGCCCCTGCATTGGTCATGCAGTCGCCTTATCCTGGACGGGTAAAGCCTTATGCACGTTGGATGGGTCTTATCAAGTTAATCAAGCATGTGTGGGGTCAGTTGAAGGTCAATTGAGAGGGTAACACGTGCTGCTAACGATCTTAGTTCACCACTAACGCCAGGAACGCACTAGTCTACCGAGCTTCTTAGAACTGGTAACCCCACTGCCCCGTATCCCGCTCGTTCGCGTGTTTTTTAGTGGCCGGTTTAGTGGCTAAATAGGCTTAGATAGACTGCGCGGTTAGGGAGGCCAAGGCCTAAAGTTTACTAGTTTGGCTTAGCTAATTGCAGCTGAATATTCCTCTATTGTACCCTCCCCATCGTCCTTGTCCCTTTCCAGTCTCTTTTCTAATATGTAAACGTCTTCCCCTGTCTAACACTTTTCTATCCACTCGCTTTCTTTTTTTTCTCGTCTCCCAACCACCACCAGCTCTTCCTTGCTAGCCGTAATTCATTCGGCATACATAATCGGAGAACACAGGACTGTTCCCGTTCCCTCGTTTATCACAAAGTGGCCCAGCACATCGATCGCTACCGTATACACACTTTCAGTCTCGTATACTAGACGTAACACTCGCATCCTATACCTTTGAAAGGTGATAGACATCGGAGGACAAACGCACCAAAAGACAATCGGGACGCACGATCGACTCGTTCACCAATTTGTCTCAATCGCATAATACCAACTAGACGGAAAAAAGCATCGACTTGTATCACTCAGGAGTGAAGATAATCTAAGACACAGTGATTAGAAACCTTCTTAATCATCAAAATGCCGAGTATATTCGAGAAAATCCAAGCCAAGATCGAGCTGTTCCGGCTCGAACAACGATACACCCGCAACCGACATCGTCGCTCTGCATTCATCAGCAATGCTATTTATGTCGACGGCGAGTACATTTATCAGACTCCCAACAATACCGGCTCGTCTACCAACAGCTCTTCTACAGCTGCCTCATCACCAATGGAAGAAAATAGCAGGCGTCGTAGTGTAGCCATCGAGGAGCCTAGCAGGCACTTTACTGAGCCTACGCCACAACAAAAGAAGCGATTGAACAGATTCTCATCGATGCCCGGATTCGGCTCTTCAACGAAGAGCAACACCTCCCGGGATTGGAGGACTAGCACCATCGATGTAAATGAGGTGCGCTGAGCACTTATATCCCATGGCAAATGGCCCATCGAGGAAAAATAAACGAAACAAACAATAATAGGCTGGTGTACATGGCTTGTTTTGGGACTTCTGGATATACCATTTTGACGAGAGCTTTCAACTCTCTCCATTAGCCTTCACTGGCTCTTACGACAATCGTTCGGGTGGCTCTTTGTGTTAACAAATCATAAAACACGATTGTACATGATACCAATCGTGTGGGAAACCCTTTTGAATGTGGCGCTCCGGTATGATTTTTTCGATTGTATATATTATTTCTCATGACACAAGGAAACAAATCCAACGTTATTCTGAAAGCATTTTATGTATTTGAACTTGAGGTCTCGTGACCAACTACCCACGCATTTTAGTTCTGTATGTATAAGACCAATTGAATTCTTATGCCACCCGACTGTTTTTACTTAAGACTGCTTTAGTTGCAGTTTGAAGGATCAAGCAGATGGATAACTAGATGACGTTGAATGCTATTGCGGCGTAACACATAGATCGACGGGTCGATAAGTTGTTGCAACGGTGCAACTCTGAATTCTGAACAGGAGGGCTGAAATGCATCCCGATTGGGGTTCGGGACGAATCCTATCTACCGTATGTGGAGGTTTCACGGTACTATACCCCTTTTATAACACCACTACATCTGAGGGTGGGCTAATTATAAGACTATCGACGGGTTGCGACGCTTCGAGAAATATCTTAAAATTCATAATGATCTTCACAATTTAATATGCCAATTCCAGCTAGAGAGCAATATACCATCGGATTATTTTATTTCATCTCATTTCTTAAATTCTATTGCGAGTCTAGACAAATTCTATCACACGATCACATGCTAATCATACCTACTTGCCTAGATAGGTAGAGTCCATACTTTCCCTATCAAGACTGATCAACCTCGATGTACCGCTGGTCCAATATCGATAGGATTCATAAATATGCTGCATAACTTCCAAGGTTAACAGTACATATCACAAGACATCACCAAAGGCATCACAATGTAACCAATATGTTGAAAATTGGAAGAACTACGCGTTGCGCCATAGTTCGAAAGGATTGACTAGGGTTCCCTAACTATGAAAAATCAAATCTATCTAGATCCCCTCCCGGGGTAAAATCTGTACTCTGAAGCCCAGCTCAAGTTAAAGCCGCGAGCCGGGCGACGACAACGACGACGTCACTGCGTCTTTCATCTCATCCTTCGTCCTCGTTCCAAACATTGCTGGCTGCTAGTCGCGTACCTATATACCATTAATTCCTCCATCTTTCCCTGCATGACCTGCGCATGGGGTGACTGCGTGCGAGTGCATCTAGGCACTGCTTGAGTTGAAGGCGCGAGCCTCGACGTGGACTCGCTTCACGCCTGGGGCGCGCTTCTCGGTTTCGGCATCGGTGCTGTTGCCCTTTCGTGCGACTGTTGTGATCTTGTTAGCTAATTTGTTTCACGGTCACCTAGTTTTGGTAACACATACATAATGAACGAGCTTCATTATCGTCAGACGAGTTGAAGGCTCTTGGGACTACTATTTCATGGTTAGCTATCATTGTGGAATCAATTCGATCCGATGTTTTGACGTACTCTCAGAACGAGCCTCGTTTCCGCTTCCACTTCCGCTGCTTCCGAACGAAGATGTGCTGTTTCCTTGTCTCGCGCCTTTCATCCGGGTTAGCTTCCAGGTCATCTAATAATGAGTGACTGATTTCATGGTTGAAGACATACTTAGAGACCTGGGGACGCTCTCGGTTTGGTTGGAGGCTCTGCTTCCAACCTGGGCTCGTGGCACCAGTTCCAATGCTCGGGCTGCAATTTCAAATGCTGTAGATTCAAGTTAGCATCAACCTCTTAATATTTATCCTCTCCAAGGAGATGGGTAACGGAAACACACCATTCGACGAGATGGCTCTTCTCTCGTTGGCAGCCGCTGGCAAGCCCGCCACGAAAGAGCCGACGAGAGCTAGGAAAAGGATGGTGAAAACGTTCTTCATCTTGTTTGATCTTGTGAAAACGACTTGGGATTATTGTTCTGGTTCAGGTTCTGGTTGATTATGATCCTAATTCTACTGCTGGCAGGGAGAATTTGGGTTTCCTTTGTAGTCCGGCTGTATTAAGCTATAACGTCATGTTAGTCGTAATACTAGTGATACAGGTTGGGGGAATCCGGCGTCTGCAAACTTACATAGGTATAGTCTCAAGCGATGCAACGCGAGAAATCAAGCGGAAGATGGGGTACAAGAATTGAACGACTTTCGTGTGTGCTACAGTGATGATTCAAACAGGACCGAGAGGACCGGTAGAAGACAATATATACCTCATCGAGCAACACAACATTCCTGAAAACCAGTTCACCAATTCACTAGGAGATACATATTGCGATCACCCAGCCCCTAGCAACACCGTGAGTGGTTGTTGGGATAGACATCTAGGGCCGAACAGACCACCAGGTTGTCCGGGTTATCCAAACATCGGGTCTACCGGTCGCGTAGACTTGAACTGCTTGGCTACTTCGAAGTGTTTCGAGGAGCGTTTACCCTCTATCGTACTGTATCCTCTACCGAGCTCGTGGGGATTCAGGAGTGTTGCTCCAGCCGCCACATGTTACCGCTCGAGTTCGCCCTTGTGTACCACAGCGACTGGATATTGGTGGGCGGATCTACACTCCGTGGATCTTGACTCTATGCCGGAAAAGGTAGAATAGGATCCCTTGAGACAACACTGACAGCATCAGTTGAAAAAAATAGGAGCCGCTTCCTGTTCTCTGCTCCGCCGCGGCCGTGTCCCTTAAACGCTGGCCTCTCATGACTTATCATACGAATACGGAGCTGGTTGGCCTGTGGTAACTATGTGTGGTTCGCGCACATCAAACCGGACCGGTCCATAGCGCTAAACATTTCTAGATAGACGATGGCCGGTGATCAACGGTGTACGGAAATCGAAGGGGGGCAAACTGTGACAAGATCGTCCAGTTAATCATCGCCGATCACCTATCATTGGTGTTCGTCCTCAGCCTCTCCTTGCTATCCATTGGATGTCGATTAAAGAATCTGGTTTGAACCTGTTCTAATCTTTAGTGTGGGCTATATGATTGGCCATATAAGATCCACATAGTATCTAACAACAGTTGAGATATAAACACACTCGTGGGATGTGTTTACATAGTCTTTCACACGATGTTATACCAGCGGTTCTATCGTGTAGCGTACCTATTCTGTTGAGATTCTATAATTAGTAATGAGCGTTGAAATGACCTTCACATTGAGGCGTCGAGAATGAGCAAACTTGTTCGTTAACTCAACCCCTTTAGAAAATGTGTTCAGCCCTATAAGACGATACTGATACATTGATAGACAAGGAAATATGGACTATGATGTCAACTCTTTAAAATTTAAAGTCGTTTATAACCTTGAAACAATTCCCGTTTAAAGGTGGCTGGTTTAAATGGCTTGGCCAGCAGCTAGGTCCGACATCCGACAAATCGTCACAGTTGAGCCTGCCAGGTGCCCTTATCAATTAGCACCTGTCAGATGAAAGCGGTTGGATAAACCTCGGTTTCTTACCCAGGATGGGGTCCACTTATTTTCAATTTATTCTCACTCTCAATCGTCATTCAGATTTCCCTCATCCCTTATTTTCTTAAATCTTACAGCGTACGCACCATAAAGCAAGGCGTTTCCCCCTCCTGACTTAACGCATCGCCTCGAATATGAGAATGCCTCGTATATTTCAAACACGTACTACTCACTAGACGAGGCTAAGTCGTATTAGTCAAGAGATGATGACTCGGATAAACTCCTAATACTGATCACACCTAGGTTCTAGTCAATAATCCGACCTGTTCGTGCTGGGCTATGCGAGGCTCTACGCTAAGGTTGATAGCAACATTTGGGAATATGTCGCAAACGCGACACAGTCCAGATTTGAGGCTATGTCTACCTATCTACCGGTAGCTAGCTAATCGCCACGCCGATTCTTACCTAATCACCTAGCTACCTAGTAGCTAGCTGACGTTAAGGTTAATTAACATCACTACCTTGCAAACTGGAGAGCGGCACGTACACTATAATCAAACGTCATTGGTAGGTTGGTGACGTCGGTTAGTCAGCTCAGTTCAATTGGTCACATCACCCCTAGTCGACTTCGAGGCTGTTCGACAAAATGACTAGCAATTCGTAACTACCTACTTATATTTGCCCCGAGTCGCCTCGCACATACGTGGCTTGATATGAAGAAACGAGGCGACCTATCTAAAGCCACAGCCACGTCTATCACGTATCCGCGTAATAATCCTCAGATTTGATCACGATGAAAATGGACGAAATATCTAAGTGATAGTAAAGTATCGCTATGTAACAAGCGTGGCAAGTACCGGATCTCCAAACCAGAATCATTACAAACGTATTGATCGTGATCAGTATTCCAATGAATTCAAGTTTTGCGTCAAGTTTAGGGCTTTACTCATCTTTTTTTTTTCTAGCAGAACTAACGATATCAATGACGGTATCGGGCGGAAATATTAGGCCTTTGAGGGATTCAATGCTAGCCACCTAGTATGCAAGGGATGTAAGTATCTCGATGTGTCGAAGGTGTCGAAGGTGTCGTATACTTCGTCTCTCACCGAACAAGGTATGGTATTTGTGTGGGGCGCCACCGTAGATATTTAGAAGGCGGCCTCCACATCTGTGAAGGATTCCCGTTGATATCTTTCAGAGTAATTGGCAACTGAAAATAAGAGGCATCGCTTCCGGCAACAATCATCTGGAAGGGACATCTACCGGACATCTTCCAAATAGGACAACGCATCTACGCATCTACGAATCATGATCTATCAACCACTGGATGTCTCTAGATTTGAGGCACGACTTTTACGACTCCTGAATATCCCATCCAACCCTCTCGAGCCTCCGAGTTTCGAGACAATAACGTGCTCACTTATCCGCCCTCCGGAATATTTCGCTTTATCCTACTGCTGGGGTGATGACGCACAAAAATCGACTCTCGAAGTTAATGGGGAACCGATTCATGTCACGAAGAACTTAGCTGCCGCTCTGCGCTACTCGGGCTTTCATCCAGGTGCCTTGATCTGGGCAGATGCAGTTTGTATCAATCAACATGATGTTAACGAAAAGGCGCATCAAATTCGGCTCATGGGCCTTATCTACTCGAAAGCACAAGCAACTGCAGTATGGTTGGGGGACGAGGAAAGAGACACTCGATATGCTCGAACATTCCTTGGAGAGATCGACTTAGACGACGAAGACCAGCTGAACTCTATATCAGGCGATAAGTTCATAACGGCTCTTAAAAACACGCGCCATCCCGTTAGATCACTACGAGGGCTTCGCGAACTGTTGACAAGACCTTATTGGGAACGTGTATGGATCATACAGGAGATCGCGAAGGCGGGGACAGTGCATGTGAGGTGTGGTTCTCTTTGCTTCGACTTAAGTTCAGTCATAGCAAGTACCGAACATGTGGACAACTTACCCGAACGCAGCCGCATCCTGATTTCCACCATTCAAGAGTTTCGATTGCAAGAGTCGGAGGCACGACGTGGTGGCCTACGTATGACCCTGCTACAGGCTCTGATCAGAAGCCGATATTCCCTTGCAACCAACCCACGTGATAAGGTCTACGCTCTATTAAACCTTGCCAGAGACGGGAACGATCTTGTGCCAACGCCAACGTATAGTGAACCTATCGAGGAAGTATTCAGGGAACTATCGATGACTTTCCTCCAATCGCCACATCCAATGGAGGCCACACTATTGTCATCGCGGGCTCCATTGAAAGTTAGATCTGAGGCTCAGCCTCCGTGGGCCGTTGATTGGTCTGATCTTGCCTTTAACATGCCACATTGGTTAACATCGAATTTATCAGCAAGATTTAATGGACCTTTAAAAGAGAGAGGATTTGGAGCGCCTACTTTTTCAGTAGGGTCGGTCAAGCTGCGTGGTCAAGGGCAATCACTTGGATCCGTCGACAGCCTTGGCGACACGTGGGTTAAACCAACCGCGCGACTCCCGCACGAGGAACGCCGGAACTCTATTGCCACCATGAATTGGGTTTCTTCCAATCTATATCGTCTATTTATCTCAGAAAATTCCGACTCGCAAGCAGCTTCTTGCACAGAATTAACTATGGCTCTTGCTTATATCATCGTTCACGCCGACGAGTCGAACACGGGTTCTGGGATAAAATCGCACATTAAAGAATTTTTGAGACATCTTGGAAGCCTTATTATCAATTCTTTTCCTATAAGAACTTGGGCAAAGGGTTATCTTGACTATGAAGAGAGCCTTGGACCTAAGGAAGTTCCACGCCCGAATAAGGATATGATATATGCGGAGCCTAAATCACGTTCTACGAATATAAGTCGCTTTAGATGCTTTGAAGGTCCAACTAGCCCTCCACGAGAGGGACTCGCAGACTCTAATCAGTTATTAATATCTGCTTTTAAGGTCTGGGATGACGCTTTTACCACGGTAAACCTGAGACCTGAATACGGGCTTCAGTTTGCCATCAGCGGTGGTAATATTGTCTTAGTCCCCCGCGCCACGCGAGTAGGAGATATGATATTTCGACTTGATTCGTGTTACTTTCCCATGGTGTTACGAAAGGTTGTCGAAAAGACCCAGACTACTTACAAGATCATAGGCGAAGCTTGCATAGGCATTGGCCCAGACAGACAATGGATTGCCGCTCGCGATTGCCCATGGTCAATAAAACATCATATGAAAAGTATAGACTTAGTAGGATAAGAGGTAATAGATTATGTATCATTTACGCGGATATGATTATACCGCCATTTTCTCTCAGGGAAAAAATCTGTATATATATTTTCCCTCCCATTTATCCACGACTTCTTATCTCCGCGCGAAGCAAAACTCACTTCCAACCTTGAACCCAGTCAAGTATAGGGCGTCATTAACATTATCTGTTTTCCTTTTCAAGTATCTAAGTAGTGAAAGAAATATGTAGGTACATATATGTGGATATGATGATATCATTAAGATTTCTTTTTCCCCGTTTTAGGAACTATGAAGGAAGCTCGCTGTTTGACATCTGCCAGACTAACGCTAAAGTCCGTTGGCGCAATGAGGGGATAATATAGCCCTGTTACTATGTATGAGACATCGTTTATCTCCATGTGCCGAGCCCGAAGACCTTACATCTCCACGGCACCGAGTAAATTTACTATTTATATCAAGATATCACAGGTTGCGCTGCGAAATAATTCTTACATATCATCAAACCTGGAATAATTAGTATAAGTAAAGTATTCAACAATGGCTCCCTTATACAAAAAAGCCCTCATTATCGGCGCCACATCCGGCATTGGCGAGGCCCTCGCCTCTAGGTTCCACGCCGAGGGCACATCTGTCATCGTCACGGGCCGGCGCCGCGAAGCTCTCGATGCCTTCGTCGCAAAGCACCCTGGCTCCATTGCCACGACTCTAGACGTCACTAAGCTCGACTCCATCGCAACCTTCGCCGCGGAAATCACCAAAAAGCACCCAGATCTCGACGCCGTGATCCTAAACGCGGGGATCCAGCGCCCGCTATTCTTCGACAGGCCCAACGGCGTCGACCTCAACATCTTCAACGAGGAACTCACCACTAATTACGTGAGCTTCGTGCACCTGACCGCAGCACTCCTACCGCACTTCCAGAAACTAAGTAAGGAAGAAGACAAGGACACGAGTCTAGTCTACGTGAGCTCAACACTAGGCCTGCTCCCAACTCTAGTGCGCGCGCCGGGGTACTGCGCCACCAAAGCGGCGCTCCACAGCTTCGTGATGACGCTACGACAGCAGCTCGAGGACGGGGGGTATCCCCGGGTTAAAATCGTGGAGGTGTTCCCGCCGGCCGTGCAGACGGAGCTGCATGATACGAAGCATCAGCCGGACCTGGTTAACGGAGGGGAGATCGGGATGCCGCTTGCGGAATTTATTGACCGGATGTGCGAGGGCTTGAGGAGGGGCGATGAGCAGTTTGCGGTTGGCCATGGGGAGCCGTGGCTTAAGGATGGGGGGTTTGAGAATACCCGTGTGACGATGTTTAAGCAGGGGCAGAAGGGGATTAAGGAGGCGTTGAAGAGGTTTGTGAAGGGGTGAGTAAAAGTTGGGTACATAGTAGTTTAGTTTTAGGATAAGAATTATCAAGTTCCCAGACAAGCAAGAAATGTATTGCCAAGCTAGGGAACGTAGCTCAGTGTGTAACCGGGACAGCGTCAGTGCTATGGTCTAATCTCTACAACCCCCAAATAACGCCATTCTCGTTCAGTAGTAGGTATAAACGCCCCGCCAAACAGTCTCAAATACAACCTCAATTACTCCCCCCATATGCAACATATCCATCAAAATTCCGGCGGGTCAAGTTCGTCTGCCGCGATGCGCACTTTACTCGTGATGCTATCAAGCTGTTCAAATAAATCAGTCCACCCAAACCCTCCACTCATTAAAGAGAGAGTTAGAACTTACATTCTTCATGTGGAAGATAGAGAAATGATGGCCCTCGACCTCAACAACATCCTGGATGAACTTGCCATGCTCGGCATTATACTCGTCCCAGCCCAAGAGCTCGAACTCGCGAACGTAGTCGACGAAAGTCTTAGTGGGGTCATCGCTGACGAACTCCTTGGCGCGCATCAGGATCGTCGGGGGCACTTTTAGGCCCTCCCAGCGCGGGACCTCCCAGTCCATGACCATCATGCGCGCGTGCGTCATGTTCAGGTCCACCTTGTCCTTCAACACCATCGCCTTCGATTCCTCCGGTGTCAAGAACACGGGCTCCGTCGGCAGCGGACCGCGCAGCTCGCCTAGCCGTAGCGGGAACACGGTGTCGATGAAGATCATCCCAATGACGCGGAATTTGGGCGCCGCGGGGGTGTTCGTCCCGCTGCTAGTACCGCCCCCGCGCCCCGCTAGCGCGATTTGGTGCGCCATCTCCAGCGACAGATGGCCGCCTAAAGACCAACCTGTAAAAATTTCCATCAGCGCCAATCCTCACATCCACACTTCCACACCCCAAACCTCTTAACTCGCAACAAACAAACAAGTTAGTAAAAAGTAGAAAAGCCAAACAACATACCACCAAGCAAAACATCCCCTCCCTCGGGCAATATCTTCGCGAGCAAGCCCACATAATGCTCAGCCATCTGCGCAATCCCGCCCTCCCAGAAGCCTCCATCGTGCAGGCGCGCGTTCTCGATGCCCCACACGGGCCGGTCGATGGGGTCCAGCAGGTGGTAGCTGAAGTTTGTGCCGCCGCCGTCGTGGACGAGGATTAGCGGCGCGCGTTGCTTGGTTAGTAGGGCTGCGGCGCGCGCGGATGGGCCTGGGTAGATTTGTGCTGGGTTGCTTAGGTATTCGTATTTCGCCATGGTGAGGGGAGTGTTGGTGGGAGGTGGTCTGCGGGGAGTGGGGGTTGAGAGAGTAGGCCCGGTCGGGTTTAAGTACCGGGAGAGGGAGGAGGGAGATCAGTAAGCGGGTTGATGGTGATTTGTCTGAATTCTGTAGTGCAATGCCGTGGGAGAAAAGCTAAGGTTCCATTCTTTCCTAGGGAGGTCGAGATGTTCAAGTTTGGTGTCGCGGTGGGTGAGTTCAATTTCGAGGGTCGGGTACGAGTCCGATTTAATGACTCAGAGAAGTTTGTTGTTCCAAGATCAACTTTTAATAAAAAAGGTAATGAGAGGGAACTTTAAGGGGTGCGATCCGTTACAATTCGATGTGATACCAACACTTGAATCTAACTTGTGCAATGTGGTGAACCTTGGTAGCAATCTAGAAGATTCGGAAGGTTCAAGTTTGTAGATTTTTGTAGATTCAAAGAAGGATGCGGAGCAGTTGCAGTTGCGGAGTAATTAGGTGAGATAGGTTGGGTCATATCACTGCCCCGTAGCGTCAGCCCGGTCCGATGTGGGTGGCAGTTAGGTACCTAGTACCTTCCAATTAGCTTCTTTAAGCGTGCTCTATCGGAATTCATTGGTTACAATACTTGAGCGCTGTCAAATCACATCGTAGTGCATCGTTTGCTAGAAGATAGCGTATCTTAGTACCTACAGCTAGGTACCTATTTATATCTCTAGACGTCGCACCCCTGAAAAAGTTCGGTGCCCCACCATCATATTTGGACATATCGGTAATTTTCAATCTGGGTGAGTTCATAGCGATTACATGTTACGAAGTACAGTGCAAGTCCTAAGCTAATCTGTGAAACTTAGCGAATTCATCCCAACATCTTAATCTCAATTTTCATCACAATCATCTCGATCCCAATCTCAACCTTAACCCCTTAATCATCCGTCACTCTCGAAATCCTCCGGCATCAGCAGCTGGTTATCCAGCAACTTGCCCATATGCGTCTTGCTAATGCTCTCGCAGTTACGTCGGATCTTCGTGTGAAGCACCTTGAAGAACTTGACTGGGCTACAACGAAGACCCGACTCGCCGCCAACTCTTGCTAGTGCATCGCGGAGTATGAATCCGTCGGCTGCGATCTCCTCTCCCTCTCCGCGCGTGTTATAGCTAATTCCCATGAATTTGCACGCGTCTACGTACTGCTCAAACGAGTCGAAGTAGAGCTGGCCCGCGAACAGGTTTAGCTCCGTGATGAGCCGCTGGGGTATCTGACGCCGGCTCAGCCGCTCGGGGACAGTGTACAAGTCCAGCGTGTCTAGTCGGCGGTATCCTAAACTCGACTGGGGCGCGTATAGATGCAACGCAGCGACTTCGGACGCCTGTATCTCGGGGAGAAGCACCTGTGCTTCGTACGGGCTGATGACCATCATGTGCTTGACAACTTTATCGTTAGGACCGCTCGTCAGGATCCACTGGACAGTGCGTTGGTAAAAATCCAAGACATCACTCCCGTTGTGATGGTGTTCGATGGTTCGTTCGAAGTCCATTGAGGCTAGTAAGCCAGATTGAAAGTCATCTACATCAAAGAGAGCTCCGGCAGTGGTATCGCGCAATCCCACGAACGCGCGTCTATATCCTTCAGATTCGTAGTTGGCAGTACCATGAGATATGAATGATCTCACGTCTTGATGTATGAAGTGTGTAGCCGGTTCAGCTGCGGTGGGACCTTGGACCTCCCTTTCCTGCTCGACTTCCGGTGACAACTCACGCTCTTCCTCTTCTTGGAGAGTCGCCGAGTCGAGATTGAGATTGGTGAATTCCATACAACGTCTGGAGATTGGATCCGTGGTGCTATTTTCAGATGAAATTCCGAGATTGTTAGTACCTCTGGCACGAGGGCGATACCTACGTTCCAACGTCTGCGACTCTTCTTCGAGATATCTTTCGGCTAGATCTTTTTCGAATGCGACCCCCTCTTTAGACATCTTCAATGCCCGAGCTGTCTCCCACAACTTCAGGTGCTTTTCATGGCGTCGGCCCTGATTAGCCCATAACCCCATGCTCCTGTGGATGTCTTGCCATGTTTCCCCAATGGTCCATGCCAAGATATCCAAGACGGAGATTTCTCCATTGGAAGCGAGATCTAAGGCTGATCTGCGAGTTCGAATCTTGGCCTGAATCTCTTCCGGTACGCAAAACACTACGGATTGCCCTTCTCCCAACATTCTCATTCTCATGCATGCTAATATGTGTCAGCTTCTAACATCAGTCATTAAATAGGTTGATCTGACTTACCTTGAACTAATCTGTCCTTCGTCAAATTTGCGCCCAGGGTGACAGCTGCGCGATAATCTTTTGGCAGTTTTAAGTCAGTGCCTCTCGTGTGGGCCTCGTCTAAAAAGACGAGACATGCGTCCAATTGTGTCGCATACGGCGATGTCTGAAAAGGCTCAGAGTGCCCCTTACGATCTAGAACACAGATTTCATCGTGGTCGTCGAAATATACGGCGGCTTGAATTTGTCCGTTGTCGGAATTTCTTTGTAGCCAAGTCGTGGCAACCCCTAGATTGTCGAGTTCCAGTATTTGAGCTCCTACATCCAATATGACGCGGGTTGGAGGATCCATCTTAGTGATGGTGTTCAGCAACATGTCAGCAACCGAGACATCGACATCTCGGCGTGGTATGAGTTCAACGGAGTTCTCGGGTTGGAGTAAATACTCCAGCACTAACGCATTGGTGTGCTTTTGATCCGAGAGGTCCAACTGCTCAACATGAAGTGGAAGCACCTTGCGAGAATCATTCGTCCCGCTAAATCCCGTTGTCGGATGAGTCTTTTCTTCTCCGAGATCCCAGCCTGATGCGGAGAGCTTTTTCCGAAATTCCTTCATCTCTTTCGGGAACACTATGTGTGCCAGGAAATAATCTATGACCTCTTTAACAAATCGAAGATTCTTGAACACATGCTCCGTGCATTGGCTATCCTCGAGATTAATGCCAACTAATTGTCTGAAAGAAGAACCCAGATCGTTAGCAGCCCTAGCCCACAAGCCGTATTCGAGTTCGGCCTGGTCGGACTTGAGCAGATGGTTGAATGCGAGAAATAAATCCTCGTCGCTGAGCCCGCCATAGTAATAGCTCAAGGATGTGAGAATAATGACAACATCTGGATGGCTGAACTCCGACCGTGGCGATGGGCTGTCTTTGGCTCTATAAGGCACGGCGAGCTTCGTGGTCGGGCTTCTGTTGGCATCAAGTCCGTAGTCAACCCTCCATCGTTTATGTCCGAAGGCGAATGCCAAGACCCCTCCGGCTATAAGACCGCGTAACAGCAACAACGTGTCTTTCGCCCCGGTCCAGAATGCACTGGGGCTTCCGTCTTCGATCAATGCGATGATATCTGGCGTGAGTTCCTTCTTGGTGATATATGTTTCCACTGCTCTGCGTATAAGTTCCGGCTGTCTCGTAATAGGGAACCCGTTGAAGCCCAGTGCACAAATCTGTTCCGTAATACCATGGAGGGTCCGATCTACAGCATCTGGGTTTATAATTCGGGTCCACGGGAAACATCCGAAGGCTTGAAAGTGAAGCTCAATAGAATCCGGATGCTTGGAATTCTCCTCCGAGATAACGGTTCTGACTATATCCAGCAACTGTTGGATGCAAATCCATCTGTCCGGGGAAAACTCCATTTTTTCCTGGTTACCCATTGTATACACCAACTCGAACTTGACGCTGAAATTTTCATCGCTCTCGTCGACGATATCACGCGTCCTTGAGTCGAGGAAATTCTGGAGTTGTGTCAGGGAGTGCCCGATTTTTTCCTTTTCTGTCAAGATGCACTCAATGCCCATGAGTTTAAAGGAGAGAATATGTTCCGGTTGGACCAAAAAGACACCGCCATTATCCTTGCAGGAGTTGAACATCTTTGATATCGCCTTGAGCTCGGGACCTTCGATCTTCACAGCACGAGAAAAAGGCAGATGGTAGATTCGTCTACCCAATAAACCACCCAACTTGGATACGAGCATCTGGAACATCTGCTTCGACTGCGGTTTTCCAACAATTACTCGGACTAGCTGTTTTCCGTCTGCAAGAGCCGCAGCAACCGCGGGCACGATAACTGAGGACTTGCCTTCTCCCATGTTTAGCTGCATGACGGAATTCCCACCGCCTTTAGGACTTCTCATCCGCGCCGCGATTTTTGCCTGAACCTCTCGAATCATAATATCGCTCTCTATTTCTAGAAGCAGCGAGTCCGGTTGATCAATTGGATTCCAGTTTGTGTGACCTGGATTTTGAAGTTCTTTGATCAGAACGGGTTCGTTATGGATGGCTCTCAGTAAGCGCTGCGCACGTTGGAGTCGGGAAATGGCAACTCCGTAGTGGACGATCCATGTTTTCCAACCCTCTGGAAGGTCATTCCAGTAGCGATGAGAGAGTCGTTCTAGGAAGAAGATTGGGGATATTCTCGGCCAATGCTGGCTCGAGGCATGTCGATCCCGAAGGCTATCCTTAACCACCTCGCACATTTTGGTGTAGATTTCATCGACTACCGCTTGACATGCTTCTTGGTGGGAATTAAGACGGTCTTCGATCTCCTGCTTAGACAAAGACAGTTTATATTCTTTTCTCCAGTCCTTCAGCGACTCCACGCTACTTCCCAGATCTTCCACGTAATCATTCTCGTAGCCCGACTGTGCCTGCTCTCCGAGTCTCGATAGTAGAGATGGGAGACGGGGCGTCTGGGTGCTGTTACTTTCAAGTAGAGATATAACATCTTCCGCCATATCTGGTAGTCCCGTAGGGGCTGAAGAGTCGAATACGTCCTTGTCCCCGATAAATCCCCACTTTGTTGTAGGACTTAGAAGCGTAGTAAGCGGTATTCGCCTCGCGGTTTTTACACTGCCCTTCTCCCGAGAGAGTTCTCCATTGATCTCTTCGAAGTATTGCATGAGCTGGTGATTGTTGTAACATAGCCTGAATTTGTCTTTCACGCGGTTGATAGCCCTATCCACGTCTATGTACGGGATCAGTCCCTCACAAATCGTGGCGCTTGGGCGAGTCGGGACTTCGCAGGGCCACTGAGCTTTCAGGGCAGATTCTAGGTTCTTAACTGCTTCTGCGTTTTTCGCCCTGTATTGCCGTCCTCGCCGATTTGAATATTCTTTTTTGGTCTCTCCATGATTTTTAGGTAGGTGTACTTCCGGACTCTGCGGGTACCCGAGACTACAATCTTTAATAATATTCGCAAAGCTCCAATTTTTTGCGTTGAAGCCATGCGTTAAATCGAATTTGTGGATGTTTGGAGCTCCGATAGAGGCCATTCTTGAATCCGCGTAGAAAGAAGCCAAGATTTGGAGGATAGTTAGGTCGACGTCTTTGGCATACGCAATGGTACCAAGCCAGAACATCATCTGGAATTTATTCGGCTTGTTATCAGAGCTCAACAATATGTGGAGAGGAATCCAATGTTCGGCAATGAATGAGAATGGCTCCAGAAGTAACCCAGAATCGTACATCAATTGCGAAGCCGATACCGTAAAGCTAGGGCCAAGGGCCCTTTTTTTTGTAGCGTGGAGGCTGACGAAATTCCATATGTAGGTTTTGACGTCCTGCGGTATCTTGTATCTGAGACTAAAGTTCCTTCCGAATAGCATACTTGATAGAGCGACGGCTTGAGATGCTTGGGAGGATAATTCTCCACGATCTCTGGCCTCATAGTCCACGTCATCGTCTTTCGTGTAGTTCTCAGCGCCAGACCCGACGACATGGAAAAGTGATGAACGAACCAAATCCCGGTCCAGTAAGGTATCGTTGACATCATGCAACTCGGGCAAGGTAACGCGAGATTCGGGATAGAGAAACTTGGATTCTGTAGCTTGTCTATATATCGAGCGCACTTTTCGGAAGAACTCTCCATGCTGAGATAAGAATCCTAAATCTGGCGACCAATTCACACTCTGCATATCATGTTCATGCTCCGGATAGTACACTCGTTCTGGGGTGAGTGCAGCGATCTGCTGTAGTAAATCAATGTCCTCTTCTGTGAGGCATTTGAATGACTGAACAGCAGCACAGTCCAGAATATTCAAGGCGTTCTCTGTACCTGTTTTCTTGGTGAGTGGGTCGGGGAAGGGGAAGGAAGTGAGGCCATGGAGATACGATATCAAGAGCTTGCTCTGCAAACTACTATTGTTAATGAGTCTGCCAAGTAAGTCGTCAATCTCGTACAAGTGAGCCCTTGTAGATGGTCGATGTTCTATTTGGACTTCCACATGTTCCAACTTCTTGGAGAACATGATCTTCCCGCTCGGAATGATAACCTTGCGTCGGATCCCGTCATTTTGCCCTCTCAAGACAAGCTTGGTCTTTAGGCCTATAAGGGTTCCAATTGATTGGTTCCCATCTATTACCATTCCGCGAAACTGGCGAGAGAAAATTGACATTTCCCCCTTTTTCGTAAAGAAGCCAAGTTTCAACCTTGGGAGTTCAATATCTAGAGTGGACCCGCGAAGGATGAAGTGAATCCAGGGGGCCTCCTCAAGATGGTCCAAAATATCTGATATTCGTAATGCGGTATAGCTACCCAAGTTGACAAGTATTGAATCGCCTTTGACTAATTTCCATGTACTTCCCGAGCGGACTAATTTCCAGTTGCTCTCGGAGTGGTCCCATGGATGGTCCTGACTACAAAATTCCACGTAGCCTTTGGATTTATTGTACCAATGAACAAAGTTGTCAACAAAAACTGTGGGAAAGAAGCCTTGGAAGATAGTTCGTGGGATAAGCTCGAGTATTTGATCCTCGATCACGGCTCGGATGTAAAGATCCTCGTTGTTCATCCCAAAGTCCACGAGATGCCCATGAAACGCTTTCTTGGAAGCAAAGCGCATTCCGGGAACAGCGCTGGGTCTAACATCTAATATTGACTTGCCGAATAAAGTCGAATGCATGTGATGTCGCTGGTATTTTTTAGGGAGTCTGCCCAAAGGGCTGCCGTCTATCAGAAGCTCGCCCGTCAATAGACTGAAATGAACTGAGAGTGAGCCAGGTCCTTCTTCCCGTGCTGAATTTGTCTCTATCCAGTGGTGGAATGGTTGACCCATGACATGCCACGCGTTAATCGGACGGAATGCAGGCCAAGTCTCCTTGATAGCATCGTTTAGCGCTGGGTTGTGGTGGTGGGTGATTTGCTCCGAAAGAATACTGAAACTTCGGTACGAGAGTTGATCCCAGCGTTGACGCATAATGAAATCTAGACCCTGTTCCGTTTTTGGGACGTGGGATAACACTCCCTGGAAAACAATAGCGCACCGTATCATGATACATGCATCATGAGGCGAAGCTAAGAGATTACGCAGGTGTTCGTTATCGATGTTGAAGGTTTCCCCGCAGATCAATGCTATCCTGGATACTTTGTATCGCAAGTCCTTCCGGATGCCATTGTCCGTGGCACTCTGAATCTTTTCGTCGAGGATTTGGATCCATCTCAAAGCAACATACCGGGTGGCAGTAAGGAATTTGAGACAATCTTGGCTAACTTCTGCGGGTGCTAGGGAAAGCAAACGTCTCGATATAGAGACGAATACACCTAAAGCTTGGAAGGATTGCCAGTTTTCCTTTATCCTTCCCAGTGCCTCGTCTAGGCAACTTAGCATTGCACGGACGAAGATCTTGTCACCGAGGACTTTATGACCCATCCTTAGTACACTATCGTCGTCACGTCGGCCTACTTGGAAGATACATTGAAGAATAACAAGTATCGTATCTTCCATTTTAAAGTTGATACTGGGCATTGCGAGCTGCACCAATAAATTCTGCCACTGAATGCTGGACCCTAGGGGAAGAGACGCGAGCGCCTTATACTCTTCCAGAGATACATCACCAGGACATTCCGATTGTGAGGCCAATACTGTATTGGGTGGCGGGCCATGAGGATCGGATGCCGGGCGATTGATGAATTGCTGAATCGGTGATACTTGCTTAGTCGGGTTCTCTGATATACAGTATGTGCATAATTTGGGTATGACTTCCGTAGTCTCCAGCTGGGTAACAAAGCAGCCCTCCTGATCGTCGAAGTACTTGTAATTGAGTCCATTTCGAAGGCAGACATCGTCTTCCTTATGGGTGGACAACTCCTTCAACTTGCGATGCGTGCGTGTATTGGACTTAGCTCCAGACATCAAGATTATCCGCTGGTCGGAACTGAATGGTTCGAAATAGCGGGTTACGAGAGGGTCGTCTAATGTGTTTCTCGACTGTTCCGTTGTCCTGGCTTGATATCGGGAGCCGAGGACGTCGAACCATATGAACATGGTAGTGTCACGCCAGTGGCCAAAGAAAGGAGGAACCCATAGCTCGAAAACGGTCGACTTGGCTCGAAGTTCGTCATCCGGTAGTGGCCACTCATGTATGCCTATCTCCATATCCAATGCCTCCTGTTCAAGCTCACACTTCGGACAATTGTGCTTATTGTGGTGGTCAGAATATTCAAACGTTTTCTGATCGACGATCGTGGTATACTTGTGCTCGGAGTTTCTCGAACGCTGCATGAGATCTTCAAATTTCTGTCGTGCAGCCCGGAATTCCTGCCGCTTCTCTTCTCTGGCTGCCAGTGCATCTTCTTCAATCCGCAAAAGTAGGTTCCGATGCTCATTTGATTGATCGAAATACGCGACAGAGAAACTACGAGAAGTACCAAAGCTCTGAAATATGTCGTAATAAGAGTAGGGGGCTTGGGATCTGCGCATGAGCAAGTACCTCTCCACCTTCAGGAGCCTCTCCATGTGTTCTCTCAGAGGCAGATTCAGATTCTCCAGGAGTTTGATGGGTATTGCTGGTTTGTACAATGCCAACAGTAGAGAATTTTGTACTGCGGATCTATCAGACGCGACCCATAGTTCTAGGAGAGTGAGGATCATGATAGAAGTCATCTCAGGATTTCCGTTATAATGGTCACGCGCTGCCTTGAAGTAGTCGACGATCAACCCTTGCAAAACACGACAGGTCTCAGAGCTCCGTTGATTCCTTTTTATCCATCGTGGGAGGCTGTCCGCGACCCAAAACTCAACAGCCGCTAGAGTATACGTCATGTCTCCATTATCCAGCGGATTTTTGAAGTCTGGGATCTGAGAGGAATCATGAATTTCTAATGGTGATGATATTTTCAGGTCTGTAGCACCACTTCCCTGTCCTCGGTTGTCTATGCAGCCGATGTAATCGTCAAGTTTCGGAAGCCGGATATGAGTATCTCTTTCGAGATCTATGTCTTCAAGGCGCTTCATGTTGTGTGAAACATGAATCTGACTCTGTTCCTGTATCTTAGACAATCTGCCTTTGAGGATGTGGTTAGTTGCCAACAGTGTGGATTTGACAGACTCAACGATATATTCTGGGGCGAATCCAGCAGCCTTCTGACACCGACGAGACAGCTTCGAACTCATAGCTGATAAGAGGTCACTTGAAAGGTTGAAACCATGCGCTCGAGTTAAGATCTTGGTCATGAAGAATATCTTGAATATCTTATAGGCCTGTTCGGGACACTTGTGTAATGCGACCGACCGCGTGAACTGAAGCTGTAACGCGACGCGAATAAGCAGCCACAATGCTGATCTATGCCACGGCATCTTGCAATTTCGCCAGAAAACCTCTTCACGTGTGTGCTTACAGATACTATCAACTTGTACTGGACTCCCCAGATATGACACAAGTGACGAGAAAAAATCGGTGACCATCTTCGGGTGGGTGGTGTCTCGATCTTCATCTTGCATTTTCCCAGCCTTTTTGACCCGAGGTTTAGTATCGCGAGCTCTCTGGTGGCTCATCTTGACTAATGTATGAGCTATTGAGGCTTGAAAGTCGGGGAGTTGGAAAGTCTCTAAAGGAAGAGCCGAGCAAGAGCCTGGGAAGACTCGTCGTAGTCTTCCCTTTTTAGACATCACAGAACTATTCTTGGCAGAAAGCTCGAAAACTTCAACGTGTACTGACGCATCTGACCTTGTGAACATGAGGCCAGCATTCTGTTCCTTGACATGAAATACAACAGTCCCATCTAAATCAATATCAATTAGTATACCGTGTTTAGGTGAAAATTTAGATATGGTACTAACGATTTTTTATCAAAAACTCGTCAAATGCTTGCAGGAGACCCTTCTCGTCAGATACGGACTGCTGTAGGGACCGTAACGAGTTGATAATCGAGTCGAGCACATCTGGCTCATAACCTTCCATATGATCCTTAAAGCTGCGGAGTGCTGCTAGTACGGTCTGTAGTAAGGCTTCCTCGAGCTTGTCCTCGTAGTCATCTTCTTGAGGCAACTGCGATGGGAGGAAGACATGATCAATGATGTAGCGAATTTGTTTGGCAGACTTAATAGAGTGACCATGATTATTTGTCGCCATGTTGGTTCTGATATTTCGAACTGCGAACTGGGCGGAAAGGTTCAGGTAGCAACCTGATACTAATATCTTGGATGGGATGTGATGAATGAATGGAGTTGTTGTGGTGGATGAATGGAAATGGGGAAAGGTGGATGAGAAAAGAAGAAAAGAAGCTTGAGCAAAACATGTAAAAGGAAGGTTGGTGTACAAACGGTATCTTTCCTGGGGGTGAGCTAAGGCAAATGCAGGTAATCGTACTGCCACCGGGCGGCGGCAGGGCTGTATATACATTATGCTGTTGGGAATGATTGTACCTTTCTTACCTGATAGACTGGCGAATAAACTAACACCATGAGGTAACCCAAGGGGCTTAGGTATTTCCACATATTTCCGAGGTTCTTATTACCTATAATCCATGTCCAACTATGCTGATGACTATTCGGTCTAGATGGAATCATGTTTTTTGCTTTATTTGGGTTATCTTGTAGGTGGGGGGTGAGAAAACGACAGGGAATGTGAATGTTAATGCCAAATTGGATCTTGCTCGCTCGACACCTGACTACCTAATTGTTTTTTTATACTCTTCAGGCATCAAGAAGTGATGGTGATATTGCATAAACACTACCTATAGACGAGTTATAATTTCAGTTTTAGATATTTGGGAACGAAAACACATTTGACTGTTCTTTTTCCTTCAGGTAGACACCTACACGTGTTCAACATATGATAGATCACAGGTACCTAGAATGCAAACTAGGTAGGTACCTACTCAGGTAGGCAGCGTCGGCAGCGTCCCGATCCGTTGGTGTAGAATAGCCGCCACAAGGACATGATCTATCACATTCAGCTCTCATGCACGAAGTGACCAGCCAATCATTTATCGACTAAGTGTTTGAAAAAGGAAAATGTATGATGGTACATCATTTCCTAGATATGTCCGTTGTATATGATACCTTTTCGTAATATGAACTTAGTAGTCACCCCCCTAAAAGAGATGCGTTATTAGTCGTTGAGTTGTCATGATGAAGTGTTTAATAGTGGATGGTTGTGGTTGATTCGTACCTGGGAGGTTCTTAAGGAGAGCCTTGTTTATTAGGTACTAGGTACCTATTTGGTACTAAGAATCTTCAAATGATCTGCACGGCAGACATATGTAATCGGCCATAACAGGGATATCCCCTTTTTGAAGGATAAGGTAGGCTCTCTGAAAAGTGTTGATGCTGATGAATCCTGAGGGTACCTACCTACAATAGAAACAGCGAATAACGAAGACAACATATTCTTCATTGTAGCCAATATCATATTTCTTGATCTTCAACAAATTGTCGTGGAATACGTAGAGATGATAGTTGCGGTTCTGACTCCTACACCAGAAGGCTGCCTCATTTGTAACTATATTACCTAGTATGTAGCATGCTTTGGAATAGGAACGATATTCTAAACAACGGATATTTAGACCTCACTGAGAGTTGGATTGTCCGTACCTACCTACCTAGGTATATAGTAGAGTAAAAGCTTCGAGTGGGAAAATATCAACCGACCTCACTGGAATGGAGTCTGATCACCGTAATGTAAAATGCGCCATATCGTTGATTAGGAAGAACCCCCCTAAGGAAATAATAACATTCTAATTGAGTATTCCTAGATACAAGCAAAAATATTTCTTTAGGTTATTTATGTATATATCGGATTGGTAAGTCTTGGCTTTGAGACTCAACCTGGGTTTAATTGGTCAATTGGCTTGAAAGTGTGGAGCAGGACCTTGTCTTGGATCCGGTTGTCCAACTTAACCTAATCGTCCCACTAGATTCAATTTCTCCACTCATCACTCATCCCTCATCCACTCACGAGTCACATACAGCCTTCGCCTACTACCACGCGACCTAATTCCTTCAAGACGCGCCAACGCCGTATCAAAAATCCCATCTATCTAGGTACATACCTGCATAGGCATTTTTAGCCAATGTTAGATAGCTACTTACTTAGGAGTCAATAAGTCTTCATTCGGCACATAACCTACTAGGTAGTGTGATGTCCTACGCGATAAGGCATTAATCAACACCACCTATCCATTGTCCTATTGCCCCATTGTTCTAGTCCTCTCTGTGTTCAATACCATGTCGCCATCCGCCAAAACTCTTGAGAATGATCTCCGCGACGGTGTTCGCTCCATCGTCGATGAACGAGGCTGGGATGATGTGACCGTGAACAATGTTCGCCAGTACGTCGAAGAGAAGGGTGATCTGGAGAAAGGATTCTTTAAAGAATCGGAGTGGGACGCGCGAAGCAAGAAGATAATTAAGGAATTTGTTGTAAGTGCGCAAAATATATCTACTATCTAATTATTTTTATAGTACATGGTCGCTTATATATCATATCTTATAGTCTAAATTGTTAGCCGAAGAGGCAGAAGCTCCACAATCTTCCCCAGCAGCTAAGGCTAAGTCTGAATCTAAGAATGGAGTGAAGCGCCAATCGAGCGACGAGCCATCTCCTATACCAAAGCGCCAGAAGAAGGCCGCTCGAGCTGCGCCGCCTAAGAAAACTAAGTCCAAGAAGGAGGACTCCGAATCAGAACTTAGCGACCTAGATGACATGAGCGAACCCGAGGAGGCGCCGAAGAAAGCTTCTACGAAGAAGGCAGCTAAGAAAGAAGACACTGACTCTGAATTGAGCGATCTTGGATCGTCAGAGGACGAGCCGAAGGCTACTAAAGCGAAGAAGTCAGCATCTCGTCCTAAAACCAACAAAAAAGAGACCGAGTCTGAATTAAGCGACCTAAGCGACTCGGAGGAAGAGCCCAAGAAGAAGGCAACGTCAAAGGCGAAGGCGAAGGCGAAGGGCTCGAAGAAAGCTACACCCCGTCGCAAACCTAAGAAAGTTCAAGACGAGGAAGCTAGCGACTTGGAAGACTCGCCTGTGAGCAAGAAGCGCAAACGCGCAGCGCCTGCGAAGAAACCTACCCCTAAGCGCGCCAAAGTAAAACCTGCTAGCGAAGATGAAGCAGTCGATGAGAAGGATGAAGCGGCGTCAGACACCAATGATGCCAAGGCCGAGTCCAGCCCGGAAGCAAAGGTCGCAGTGGCGCCTAAGCCTGAAGAACCTGACGAGAGTACTAAGCCGAAGGATGTAGATGTTGAGGATAGCAAAGCAGCAAAAGCTGAAGACTCAGACTCTTCACTATCATCCGTCATAGACGATCCGCCTCCAAAAAAGCGCAAGGCTAAAGAGCCAAAGGGAGCATCGAAACCAAAGCAGGCGAAGGAAGTATCGGGGGACGATACGGAGATCAAGAAGTTGCAAGGGCAGTTACTCAAGTGCGGAATTCGCAAAATTTGGGGCATTGAGCTGAAAAAGTACGGCGACGATAGTAAAGCTAAGATCAGACACCTAAGGGGGTTACTTCGCGACATAGGGATCGAGGGTCGCTTTTCAGAAGCTAAGGCGAAGGAGATTAAGGAGAAGAGAGAGCTTATGGCGGATCTAGAAGCTGTCACCGAAATGAATCGCAACTGGGGCAGCGGAAGCGGTGGTCGTGTCTCCAGGAGCAAAACTACGAAGAAAACCTCCAAGGCAGAGATTGAAGACGACGGGGATGATGATGTCAAAGACGACGACGATAATGAGGATGAGGACGAAGTGAAGGCAAACCCGCGAGTGTCTAAACGGATGGCCGATTTGGCCTTCCTTGGCAGTGATAGTGAGTCGGATTAGGGAGATACCAAGGCGCAGTTCTCAAACATGTCACGAAGAGATTTTAATGAGTGTAAAAAATTACGTTCCAGATATCCCTATTTGCTAGCATTCATCTTCTGAGCTACGAGACTGAAGACGGCGACAGAGCCCATGAATAAGACAGCATTGTAAAACTACCGTACGTTAGCTGACTTATACAAGGTGATGGTGAACGTTTTCAGATGAGCTAGAGATGGTACTACTCACAGCTCGACGTGAAACTTCCCTCTCCTCGTCATCTGACCTTGCCTCGATGAATAGTCGGCGGAGATTCGGGAAATTTGCCTGGATTGGATCAGAATATACTAAGACAAAGTAAATTGTCTTAACTCACCATGTGATACTAGGCTTTGAGCGTTCAATATCTTCGAAGCAAATTCTTATAATTATAAGTGTAATTATAGAGTACAGTTTTGCATCTTGGATTAACTCGCTGAACTCGTCGTATAAATGAGGTAAAGGTACTAGTAGAATCAAGGAGCTTGGACCAAGTGTTGGAAATCTTGGATAATGCATAAACTGTGGCTAGTGCATTACAAATTTTGTGGCTTGTGAACTTTAGCGGGTACGAATATCAGGACCCTCCTTGTAAGGTTGAAAGGTAAACGAGAAACGGCCAGGGGTCGATTTGAATGGGTGGCATCCGTCCTTTCAACTTTCAACTGTTAAGTGTCATCACCTAACCCGACAACTTTTTATACACGATACAAACGGATATCTACAACGAAACCTTATACAAGAAAGAGGTTCAATATACCGTTATTAGCCCTGAAAGGGCCTCCTATTCTCCCCGGAGTTCCTTCGCTTTCCCTCACACTTTATAAGTCTCCAGCCTCAACGTCAAAATGTCGGCGGTCAGTCGCATTCGTGGCGCTTTCGCCGTACCTAGGAAGGGCGAGACGTTCGAGTTGCGAGCCGGCCTGGTATCTCAATATGCGTGGGAGAGGAAAGAATCAATCCAGAAAACTATTATGGCTATGACGTTAGGCAAAGATGTCTCCCAACTATTTCCAGATGTCCTGAAGAATATCGCGACTGGTGACCTCGACCAAAAGAAGCTAGTCTACCTCTATCTCATGTAAGTAACTATTATATCCGAAAGTTTACTAGAACTATATACTAACGAGGATGACAGGAACTATGCGAAGTCCCATCCCGACTTGTGTATCCTCGCTGTCAACACGTTCGTCCAAGATTCGGAAGACCCGAACCCTCTCATACGAGCACTTGCTATTAGGACAATGGGCTGCATCCGAGTAGATAAGATGGTGGACTACATGGAAGAACCCCTGAGGAAAACACTACGAGACGAGTCACCATACGTACGAAAAACAGCTGCTATCTGTGTCGCGAAGCTCTTCGATTTGAATCCTTCCATGTGTATAGAAAACGGATTTCTAGAGATTCTCCAGGAGATGATCGGCGACCCCAATCCCATGGTTGTTGCGAATTCGGTGCAAGCACTATCAGAGATAGCCGAGACGGCACCGGAGACGAGGGCATTAGTTATAACACCAGCGACACTCAAGAAGTTACTCATGGCGCTCAATGAGTGTACTGAATGGGGTAGGGTGACGATCCTTTCGACATTGGCAGATTATCCACCCCAAGATGTGAAGGAGTCGGAGCACATCTGTGAAAGAGTAGCACCACAGTTCCAACATGTCAACCCAAGCGTTGTGCTTGCTGCTGTCAAAGTAGTGTTTATTCACATGAGATTAATTAATGGCGATCTTGTGAGACAATACCTGAAAAAGATGGCACCTCCTCTAGGTTAGTAATCCGTTCCCCCCTTCTGGGAATATTGCTAACATGCATAGTCACCCTCGTCGCATCCGCCCCTGAAGTTCAATATGTCGCGCTACGGAACATCGATCTCCTTTTGCAAGCTAAGCCCGATATTCTTAGCAAGGAACTAAGAGTATTTTTCTGCAAATATAACGATCCTCCGTATGTCAAACTTCAGAAACTCGAGATCATGGTGAGGATAGCAAACGAGAAGAATTATGAACAACTACTGGCCGAGTTGAAGGAGTACGCCTTGGAAGTGGATATGGACTTTGTTCGAAGAGCTGTTAAGGCTATCGGGCAAGTCGCGATCAAGATCGAGGGCGCAAGCGAAAAATGCGTCAATGCGCTACTAGACCTAATTGCTACCAAGGTTAACTACGTGGTTCAAGAGGTTATTGTCGTCATCAAGGATATTCTCCGGAAGTATCCCGGTTATGAAGGGGTTATCCCGACGCTCTGCAATCACATCGACGAACTCGATGAACCTGATGCACGGGGCTCACTGATATGGATTGTCGGCGAATACGCGGAAAAGATCAATAACGCGGATGAGATATTGGCGAGCTTCGTGGAGGGGTTCATGGAAGAGTTTACACAGACACAATTACAGATTTTGACGGCTGTTGTCAAGTTATTTTTGAAAAAGCCAAGCAACAATCAGGGATTAGTGCAGAAGGTTCTACAAGCAGCGACGGCAGAGAATGACAACCCGGATATTCGAGATCGAGCATATGTCTATTGGCGACTTCTGTCAGGAGATCTCGATGTTGCAAAGGTATAGTGTTCCCAATTCCCCCCTTTTTTCCTTGGCTGCCAAGCTAATAAACTTTAGAATATCATTCTATCACCAAAGCCAGCCATCACAACAACAATGACAAGCTTGCCAGCAACCTTACTGGAGCAACTTCTTGGCGAACTATCGACATTAGCATCAGTCTACCACAAGCCCCCCGAGTCGTTTGTTGGCAAAGGACGCTTTGGCGCCGACGAGATCCAACGAGCAGCCATCCAGGAACAGCGACAGAACGCAGCTGAGAACCCTATCGCAGCATCGGTCGGTGCTGCCCAAAACGGGCAGCAGTCACAGAACAACATCGAAAATCTCTTGGATATCGATTTCGATGGCGCAGCGCCAGCATCGCAAGAGCAGAACTCGGCATCTGCTACACCGGAGCGTGTAGCAAGCCCGGCTGCCGGAGCTCCGTCGGGCGGAATGGCAGATATGATGGGTCTCTTCGATGCCCCAGCTCCTCAAAGCAGCGCTGCTGGTGCCAGCGGCGGCGGCGTCAACGATATCATGAATGGGTTTGGAGGGCTGGACTTGAGCGGATCGAGCCAACCTCCGCCCGCAGGGGTGCAACTCGGTCATGCGAGCGGAAGCGCAAGTACAGAACAGAAAACTTCTAACAATGAGGATCTACTAGGTCTCTTCTAGGCGAAACGAGACCAAATGCCCCACCAAGCTGAGACATCAAATCCCTAGGCTAATGGCGGTCGAGAGAAAGGAGAGGATAACCTATTGGATCTACGATAGAGTGAGCTGCGCAGGGTGTCGAAATATATTGACGGTGCGTCTGTCTGTCAGGGGCAAAGGTTCCCTTACGGAAGAGTTAAAATATTGGTACTTTGATTGATTGACTACGAGACCATGGCTTAGTTTATTAGATGAGAAATCATGACGTGAAGAACGGTTCCCGACTATTACTTCTTTCCAAGCTTAATGCTATGTGTACCTATCCACGTCTTCTGTAAATCAATGTCATGTCCGTCTTGCAGTCCTTTTCGCCTACGTGGGGTATTCCTGTAGCTCTCTTGCTCGTTCCTTCGTCCGTGTCCTCCACACAATGGGCATTTGGTCCATATGACGTCCATCCAACGATGGTATCGAAATCCAGCTCTGTAGGTGGACACTCAACTGCAAATCCAGATCGCGACCTAAGCCAAGCCAAGCTATCCACCACCCGTATCGTACACGTCTCGTAAAGCGATTCAACATCCATCCATCGTAATTACCTAGGCGACAGCGAACCCGCACACACCATTCTATTCGTCTCAGTTTCCTCGCCTCGCCTCGTCATGCCATTCTTTTCCACTAGATATCCCACCGTGCGCAACTCAAGCATCAACACCCTCAACCCGCCCCTGCACAGTCCCATTCAAAGGCGGACCCTCGGTCCCACGGCTCGCCCTGTCGCGCTCCCACTCCTGCGGCGTCTGGCACTTCGCGCTCCACGCGTGGATCGCCGCGATCTCGTCCTTCATTGCGGCGTTCACTGCGCGGTGGCGTTTGAGGCTGTTGAGGCCCGTGAATGTCGGGGAGACGATTAGTGAGGTGAAGGATTGGCCGCAGCCTCCTGTTTGGGGGTGGTGGTTAGTGTTGGTTTGGTGAGGAAGGGGGGGGGGGGGGGGTTGATGGGATGGGGTTGTGGTTGTGGGTGTGGTTTGGGAATTATACATGGATGGGAAATACTGGGGAGAAATTGGGGAGGAAGGTGGGATGACAATGCGGAAAACGACGTACCGGACATGTCGGTGACTTCGACGTGAACGGCCTGCAGGCGCTCGGTGAGCGCCGCTTTGAGCGACGTCTCGGTTATCGTGGATTCGCTCATCTTGTGCGATTTGAGGTGTTGCACGTGGGGAAATCTATCTTGTCGATGTATGGATTAACCGTGGTTGCGCATGCACAATGGCAGAAGGAAGGAAGAATCGGATCGTCGAGTTTGTTGAATCGCGAGATGCCGTGTCTTAAAAAGGGGATAACAAGGGACGATTGCCCCGCGATGATGAAATAAGATCTCGGTTGGTAATCGAGACTCAACTCCGACGATGGAGGGTAAGTGGGGTGTGGGGTGTGGGGATAAGTGGCTGAAGCTGTTGAGGCGGAAGCTGGATGTGGCCCGTGTCAACTCTTCATCTAGTGGCTGTGGTTGCGTGTTGCGATAAGATAAGCTATACTGTCTCTCAATTTATCTGAACTTGCTGGTTGGTGAATGCCAAGTGACGTATTTAGAAGAGACGGTAGGCTCCGAATACGATGGTCTTCTATCGACAGCCTAATAGTCTTAAGATTTTACCGAAGCACATCTCACTCTGCTCGCCTTCTCGTACCTATACTTATAATATAAAGGGAGCAAAGTCGATATCTAACTTCACAAACATTGGTGGAAGTTATAACCTTGTACTGCGAGGGCAAACACAGAGCTTCAAGGCTCGTCGCACGTTCATACTACAGGAGCGTGGCTTTAGCACATCTAAAATCATGGCGGCACCACCCCCAACCTCTCTGACTGATGCGGTGGTTACGGCGATGAAAATACTGTCAGTAGTCATTGTCGACCCCTTATATGTTACATATATCATACACTGGTTAGGCTAATATTAGCTGCGTATAGCTTCCCGGAAGAGCTCGCGGATAGCGCATGGGATAATACGGGATGTAGGACAAGCCTATATGATCTATACTATCACTTATGAAACTAACGCCGACGTAGTACTACTTGGACAAGCGCCGTCGCCGCCGTCGGCGAAAATTGAAAAGGAGGTTGGTGGCACAGTTCTTCTAACGAATGACCTGACGTCGGCTGTTGTCGATGAGGCTCTGAAAGAGCGCGCTAATATGATCGTTTGCTACCGTATGAATTGCGCCTCACCACCACATATACCGGGTCAGATCATATTATCGTTAACCAATGTTGTACAGACCCGGTCATCTTCAGACCCCTGAAATCTCTTACTACTAAAGACCCAATGCAAACTCTCCTGTTGCGCCTAATTGCCGAGAGAATTTCGGTCTACTGTCCCCACACGGCTATGGATGCGGCCAGTGGAGGGTTGAATGACTGGCTTTGTGACATTCTTCTAGACGGAGAACATCAGGCCAAGCGTACGGTAGTTCAGCCTATCTCCCGACCGCTACCTGAAGGACATGAATATACCGGATATGGACGAACGGTCGAACTAGGCCGGCCCATCAACCTGCAAACTCTCCTAAAACGTCTCTCTGCAGGCATAGGCAACCAGCGTTACATAATGGTAGCCCTACCGCCATCCCTGAAGGGTCTCACCAGCACGCAAGAAATCTCCAAGGTGGCCGTCTGTGCGGGCTCTGGCGCAGATGTGCTGAAGGATACCGATGCGCAGGTCCTGGTCACGGGCGAGATGGCCCATCATTACGCGCTTAGACACACGCAGCTCGGCCAAATTGTGGTGACCGTGTTCCACAGCAACTCCGAACGGAAGTACCTAGAGACGAGACTGAAACCGATGCTCGAAGTTGAATTGGAGACCACGGCGTTTGGAAATACTCGCATCATCGTCAGTAAGGCGGACCGCGACCCGTATGAAGTGATTGACGTTAGGGATTTGGCTTAGAGTTTTGGGCCGGGACCTGCCGAGTGCATCGATATTGTGGTAATTGAGATGACAATCATGTAACGCTGGTGAAGATTTACTCAATTTGCCGAGATAATCCAGGGGATGGCGATGGGAGACCACGGGCCTTGATGATTGGGGTATCACCAGCTGCACCAGTTATGAATATCCAATAATCACGAATCGTTCCCATTCACGTCTCGCCAGTTTCCTTTACTCGGCTCGCCTTTGAGAGCTGCATCGCCATCCTCTATGCACGCATCGACGTCAATGCCACCGACGCCTTGCTCTTTCCATACCAATAGAAGCCTCCGCGGCATCTTCCACGCTTGTCTTGCATCCTCTAACCGTCCTTCGTTGACGAGTGCTCGTATCTTATCTGGGGCGTCTAAAACTTCAGTGGCAAGTTGTTTCGTCCGCGCTTTTCGCTTTCGTGCCTCCTCCGCCGCAGTCCTAGCCGCATCGGGTGGGGGGACCGACTTTCGTAACGAATCTCGTATCGCCGAGGCTTGCGAGTATATCTGGGCAATCGCCGGGTCAAGCGTAGAAGCCATCGGGTTCAATGGGTCCATATTCGTTCGCATCTTCATTGGTCATCAGCACCTCGACATCCCTCTAGTATATCCAATCCATCCCAATCAAGCCATGTGAAACAAGAGTAAAAGAAAAAAAGACACCAACCTTCCGTATCGTCTCCGTAGCCGTAATCAACTTGCTGTAATTATCGTAAACCAACGCCTTCTTCTCCGCATCCAGCGCCCTCGTCTCCCCCAACACCCGCGTGTATAATCTCAACAGCTCTTCCATGCCATTCTCAGCCAGCGCCTTCTTCACAAAGGACTCGGCGTCGAAGTCCGGCTTATCCATCTCGCTCGGCGCCACTTCAGAGTACTGCTCGTGCTGCGGCCCGCCCGAGGTCTCGCCGAACGGATCCGTCACTTCGACCACGGGCGCCGCTTGCTTCTTTAGGTTGTAGTATGCGCGCAGGGCTGCGCGATTGCTTTTCGATCCGGGGGCGGTCGGAGGCGCGGCGGAGGCGGAGAGGTTGGGACTCCCTGTGAGCTTGGGCGAGCCGATGGGTGACCGCGATGCGTCGAGGCTGGGCCGCGTGGACGATGTTGGCGTCGTGCCTTGGTACGAGGGCACGCGCCGCGGGGGGTCGCGGGGAGTGGCTATCGTGGACATTTTGTCGTAGACGGTGGATGTCTCCGATAATGATAATAACGACTTTTTACGTAAGCAGCTAGGAGAATATAGGAGTATCGTCGCGATGATGTTGCTGGAAGTTTACAAAGTACAGATTACAGATTTAGGGTCAGGCTAGCTGACCAGGTGAGGATTAGTGAGGCTTTAGTGCATTAGTGGCAGATCTCCCGGCGATCATAGCGCGCGAAGCCACTGTGGCGGAAGCTATCATCCGCTGCCAGGCGAGATTGCCAGGTAACACCTTCCACGGGATATTTCGAATTTCCATCGTACGTCACTTTTCAAGGGTCTATCTAGATTCGGTAGTTCGTTAAATCGTAACTTTACGAGCTATAGTTTAAATTAACCTCATCAATCTTAAACACAAACCTCTTTATGCATATACGCGAACCTTAAGGAAAATGAGGGCTTGCATATACAAGGTTACTAGAGAACATCTATCACCATGAGCGCAGACCTACCAGCGCAAATCCGCGCCAGCCTGCAAAGTCAAGGTCTACCCGTCCCATCACTAGCATGGATCCAAAGCGCTCTACCGAACCGGAACCCGCTCCCTCCGCTCCCCGCCCTAGTCGCGACCGTGAAAACCCGTCTCCTCGCCGCGGACCTAACCAACCCGACCCTCTTCGAGGCCCCCGGTCCCGCGTTCCCGCCAAACTTAGGTAATCCGGAGATCAAGGAGACCAAGCTATCCCGCGACGTCCCCGTCCAGGTCCTGGACATCGACAACTTGTCCAAGAGCAAGTGGGAGCAGGTAGAGGAGATCGAGGCCATAGCGCGCGGCGAACAGACCCGCGGTCGCGAGATCATCCGGCTACCGACGGGCAACGACGGGGAAGAGGAAGACGACGGCTCGGTCAGCGCGACGCAGACCGCGACGGGTAGGGACGCCGCGCTCAACGCTAGCATCGCGAGCGCGGCGGCCGCGTCGAAGGGCGCGACGCACCGGCTCGTGCTGCAGGATTGCAGGGGCCAGAAGGCGCACGCGATGGAGCTGAAGCGCGTGGATCGGATTGGTGTCGGCTCGCTTAATATCGGCGAGAAGATTATGGTGAAGAGGGGTGCGGTTGTTGCGAGGGGCGTCTTGTTGCTTGAGCCGACGACGTGTGTTGTGCTCGGGGGAAAGGTGGAGGCGTGGCAGAAGGCGTGGGTGGAGGGGCGGTTGGCGAGGTTGAAGGAGGCTGTTGGTGCTGATGTGAGGGGGTGAGATATTTACCTACCTATTGTCTGGGTTACTTGGGGTTGTGGTGAGGATTATGGAGGGGTTCTTGTGGGATGGAGTATAGCTTCATAAGGATATGTAGAGACTTATTATTACAGGTACAGAATTTCTAAGTACAATACATAAAGGGATATTTTGCATAAAATTCGGGATACTGTGTAGGGATCTCTAGGGGGCTCCTGCTGTACCTGAAAATCGGATCCGGGGCGGCTATTTTTAGTGGACCCGACTTCCGTAATTTCCGTTTTGACGCGCTATTAGCGCAGTCAGCGTTGAACTGAACTTCAACCTTCCAACAACCCTTCTACATTGTACTACTCATGCATTACCTAATATCTGTAATGATCCTTCGTGTCGCCCAATTAATTCTTCAACATACCGTACTTCCATTTACGAGATACGATCTCCAGTACTGCCTACATTAATGACGCGTCGCTCAATCTAAGTCTCATGAGTTGCCGTTACCGTCAGCAACAGTGCGCGAAGTCTGATCTAAGAATATGTCTACAAGACAATACCCAGGTCTTTTGAAGGTACCTATCGTAGGCTCCATATTTCAACAAGCCAGCAACAATCGCCGGACGCGCGATGACGACAGGGCTTTGCTAGAAGACGATCCGCTAAGTATTCAGCTTGAAACTATCGAGCCCACTCCACGCTCAGCTCCCGGGCGGCCAGCGATAGCAGCATGGAACCGTCATTACAACGACTCAAGGAGGAATAGGTCATGTCAGCTCATTATCTTCGTTACCATACTGGCAGGACTACTGTTAGCAATATTATTGCCTCGCAAACACCCATCCACTCCTATTATCAATGACGATTTATTGCCATGTGGTAATTCAAGATACTCAATTAACGACGTGAGTCCAATTTATACCCCGGACCCTATCTAGGCCGTTTCTAATGATAAAAGCATACATGCTACCAAGGTAATTCCTTGTGTCCGGTCATTGATAAAAAGCGCACATTGAAGTGTGGTAATGATTGCTATTTACCTCACGACTTTTCGTAAGTTTCTTTGTTGGCAATGGCTTTCTGATCTCTATTAATAATAATTCAAAGTTGCAATAATAGAAAGTTGGTTCAGGTTCAGACCCCCGACTCGGGCGGAAAACCCCCAGCTCAAGACACTAATCGGGAGGCGTGTACACCTAATTATCTCCACCTAAGTGATCCTCCTTATGAGAATTACTTCATTTCCGACTGCAGTAGTGCAAGCCATGTCGTCATAACAAGCCCTCTTGCTAATAGTGATCCCAAGATCATTAATCCGAGACTTCTTGTGAGAACTATGACCCAATTAGCTCACTCGATCAATATAAACCAGCAGTGTTACTGACACGACTTAGATTGCTTGGCCTGCTGGGAACAGTGGCATTGTGGCTTATTTCTCGCCCGTAAATGGTCTCAACGGAACGCTCGGCATAGGGCTTGAGAACATTGCCCGCACAAATCGCACCTTAAATCCGCTTGTCGGCGGCGTGACTGGCGTCCTAACCCTTAACTCGTCGGCAATACTTGACCTGGCCATTTTGGGGAGCATCAGGACCATAAGGGAGTTTATAGAAGGTCCAAGTACCCTTTCGCCTAAGATCCAGGATGCGATTAAGACTCAGCAACTGCCCGATGGAGGCATCCAGCTCAATCGGCAGTGGCTCGACAAGACGACAGAGACATTCTTGACATTCCACAGCCTTAATCAGACATCAATCTCTATTCAGGATGGCCATCCTCACTTTCAAAACGGCTCGTACATCTTTAATGCATGGTCCAACTATCCTCAACTTGACCAGCTCGGAACGATGGACGTAATTAACTCCGCCTCCAAATCTTTAATCTCGCAAAATGAAGAGGACGTCAAGTCTCTTACCTTCCTCTCCTATAGTACGAAATTACTTGCCGGTGCTTGGAGATTCCTAACATATTTTGGGCGTGATAGTCTAATCTCGCTTCTTCTCCTGCAGCCTATCCTTAGCGAGGGGGATGGTGGAGCGGTGGAGGCTATTCTAGAGGCGGCCGTTGAGCGTATCAACGCAAAAGATGGCACTGTATGTCATGAAGAGACTATCGGCGACTACGCTTCGATATTGAACGAACAGCAAGGCATTGACAGCACAGACCCCTCGTGCGATTACAAGATGATTGATACCGATTTCTTCCTTTTAATTGCCATGAATGAATATTTCGTCAATTCCGCCATCGGAAGAACTCGTCGGGACATATTCTTTGCTAGAAAAGCATCAGTCCTCCCCGGAAATCGTGGACTGGGTTATGAAAATCTTATTCTAGCGACTGCGGAGAAGATCATGAAGTTGACCGCCGGCTTCGAGCAATCTCCCGTGAAGGAGAACCTCATTCATCTCAATAAGGGTCAAGCAGTGGGACAGTGGCGTGATAGTGGTAATGGGTTAGGCGGAGGCCGTATACCGTACGACGTGAACACAGCCCTAGTCCCTGCGGCGCTCAGATCGATCGCATCGTTATCGAATAATGGTTTCTTCCCTTCGCATGTCGACTGGGAAACGGTGGCCGGCAAGCGTGCTGTAGTTTGGGAAGACAATACGCTTTCTTTCTTCCAAGTTAATATAACAGCAGAAAAGGCTCAAGGTCTCATCAAGGACTACATCAAAGTGTCGGGATTTCCAGGTGATGTCAAATTTTCTGATTTGAACTCGCCGGTCGTGTTTCACGGTCTAGCCCTTGATGGCAAAAGCCGTGAACCTATCGTGAGGGTCATGAACACGGATGATTGCTTCCGGCTCTTCCTTCTCAACGGCACCGACCAGACCCAACTCTCGGCTTTTCTTTCTCAGGTGGCCGACAACATACTGCGTCCCTTTCCTCTCGGTCTTTCTACGGCTGTCGGATTGGTGGTTTCAAACCCGGCATACGGAGAGGGATCTGTCGACGTAAGAGAATTCGCAGAGACCGCATATCATGGCACGGTCGTCTGGGGTTGGCAACTTGCCATGATGGCTGCAGGGTTGGAGAAGCAGCTCGGTCGGTGCGAATTCGAGAAACTGGCGTTTTGTACTTCGACTGTGCTACACGGACGTGTTCTTGAAGCGTACAATCATCTATGGGACCTAATCGATGCCAATCGTGAGCACTTAAGCAGTGAAGTCTGGAGTTGGACCTACCAAGACGGCAGCTTTCATTACACACCTATGGGAGCCCTGTCACCCCCGGAAGGACAGAGCCCAGTTGGTTCGTCATAACTCCCCAAGCGATCGCAGGCAACTAGCTAACTCGTATGATAGAAAGTGATATTCGCCAACTTTGGAGCCTGACGTTCTTGGCAGTAAAGAGAAACAATGCGTATTCCAGGGTTTCCTAGACCGAAAGTTAGGGGTCTCTGACGTGGTGACCATAATGTTGACATGAACCCCTGCAAGGTATGTTATCATTTCTTTCCGTCCTTCAAGTTCGCACACTAGCCAGGCGTCTTAAGAGGTAGCCGATGCATGAGACCCAATCGAGGTCTCGTGCATCAATATGCTCAACAACATAAATTACATCTCATTTCATAAACAGCGAAAAGAACTAGAACTGCATACGGGTGGAGTTCAACCACAATTCTCGTCATGTGGCATAGCTAATGTTGAAATTTCAGGATAATTACACCTTAAAAAGATAAACTATCTACCTAGTAGGTAAATATGTATGAATCCAAAATTTTTAGTGTTGGATTGCACAATTTGAGAAGCGAAAGTAATCGAGAAATAATACAGGGGTTGGGAGTTCGACCATCCCAGCTTCTACCCAGCTGTGTGTCCGCAGCGTCTGCAAGTTAAATAAATTCCTTTTAGTATGCTGACAATTTGGCCACAACCGAGGCCACATCTTTGGGCAGGACAATACCCCCCGATGTCACCTTAGACCGACCTTGGACACGAATAGGTCCAAAATACGCCTGGAAAATCGTCGCTCATTCTTAATTATGAACGTTTCAATGGGGTTGCTTGCATGTTTCAGTCAACCGTGAATTATTTTATACGGGGTTGTCGGGACAAATTTCTAGGTAATCTCACCAGCATACGTACCTATTTGCACTTATCTCATCATCTTGCCAAGTAATGACCTAGAGTTGTTTCAGGTATACTACTATTTTGAGGCGACTAAGAAAAACAAAGTAAGCACTTACTTAGGCACTGGGGGATGACTTTTCCCTTCCAGGACCACCACCGGATTTCAATTCATCGAAGACCTAACTGGAGAAGCTGGATAAGCCCTAATGAATTTTGCGAGTCCCGAGGGTGCCCAGGTGGTTTCGAGAAGGGTACCTTGTTAAGTAACCCCTTGTTCCTGGAATAAGGCTGAGAACACAAGAGACGCCTTGGCTTGGCGAACCACGCCGCCTCCTGCAGTTGCTTTCTTTCCGAACCACAAATGGTGCAGCCTACAGATGATTACCTAGTAGGTTCATCTTACTTTACTTGACCCCCAAAGCTACATGAATACTTCTTAACGTTCATCGGCCTTCTAACGAGACACCCTCCCCACTCACTCTCTATTTCTACGAAGTATCTGGCATTGCTAAATTATCTTCGCTCGGCACTGGTATATCTTATTTGAGCAACTATAGGTACCTTGAACCAAATACGTATACCTATGCATATCACTCCCCTGGCCACCCCTCTGGTCCCCTGATAACGATTTCGTCAATTCAATCGACGTCTTAATTTGCTCCCGGAACATCGATCTCAGCTGATTAGTTCAACCTGTTACGGCGATTCCTAAATCTGGACCATTCCACACATACAAGGATTGTCTCTCTACAGGGCATGTTCGATTCCTTTCTTGTATAGACCACCTACCTTGTCTTGCAGCAAGACAACCGGAATACCTCCCCCAACAAGCATTCAGTCGATCATGGATAGGTATGGGTCCCAAAGATGCGTACCTGCTCTAGTAGATCGTTAACAATATTCGTTATTCAGTTCCTCGGGGCCGCAGGTTGCGGTTAAGACTGGGGCGATCTCTCCGGAGTAGACCACCTAGGTATGAACCATACTTTTATAAATATGAGCTTTCGCCATCTATCTTGACGTCTCTATCCCGCTCAATTCCACGACATCCAAAAGACTCTCCTTAACCATATGAGCTTGAACTTGAAAGATATCAGGAACATCAAGCCACCCCGTCTTTTACAATCCCTTCCAATTCTTTACTATTAACTTGTCCCGCTTCTTCCTACGCCTTCGGCCCGCGTCCCGATATAACACTTTTGGACCTTAACAAGCTCCGCTCCGTCATATCCACTTTCTCTATTCAAAATGCCTAGCACATCTTCCGTAGGAGTCAACTTGAGCAGTTGCACATCCGGCCCGTTAGTCACATTCACCAACTAATCCACCTAATTTCTTACTGATTTAAATCCTATCTAGTCACTCATCAACAACTACGACCGCCGAAGATGCAAGTCGCATGCGGACTGACCGTCTGGCTTCTGTCTCACAGCAAGGCACGGACAACTTTACCGACCGTCTTTACGGTACAGCTACCACTTCCGATCACCAAGCGAGCCTGGAAATGACAGTTGCCGCTCTCACGGCGACTATTAACAGCTCGACAACTACCAATGGCAGTTAATGGTTCTAAAAAGCGGCCATGCTGTCACGTCAATGATGAATCAACGACATTTACGTTGGCCTAGGCCACATACTGGACGGATTTAATTTCGTCCAATCTAACCGACATGAGACTGCAACAAGATTATGTCAAATCTTCTTTCAGTGTATCAGAGCAGGTCTCCATCAACCCTTGTCTTCCCTGTCTTCCCAATTGCGGACAGACATTCTGGTCCTACGGCACAGCACCCCCATGATTTCATGTATAACGCGAACGCTTCTTTTCTTGGCATGTATAACTGCCTAGGTAGTTTTTTTTTGACACTTGAGGTCATATAGATTTCTTTAATGTGTACGACAATTTTCATCTCGGGCGATTAGGTATTAGGAGGATGTCTCCATGGGTGGACTATTACCTACTAGGTATCCGTTTTAGCAGATTAATGCAATTGTACCTCATCCATTCCCCCTTTAAGTGTAGCATCGTGTGATCGGTAGTAGGCAATATGATACAACCGCGAATGTATTTGTACATGTTGGATGGAACCAGGAGCTGCCATGACATTCCTTCAAGACTTCGGCTAGGACCCTCTCACTTTCTCGTCGGGACTTTCATGTCGGGGCTTCCCCGCCGGGAGACTCCCGTTATCCTAGATACCCTGCTTCCCCCACGCACGGCAAGGAGGATTAGAGTTGATCTGTCTAGATCAGGACCCATCATTCTTACTTGGCTCGGACCTCAAGCCAGGGGCTTATGGCGGTTCGTAGCGCGACTTGGCACTTTTCAATTCCCTACGCATCGGTCAATCGGGGAGACCGGTGCATTGTAACCACTGAACTACACCTGCGCGGTTCGGTCCAGTAGCGGGATCCATTTTCCCCGCGCCCCAAAAAAACGTCTCGTCAGCAAAGCAGAAAGAGAGGCCATTCAGCATAGCCCTTGGAAGAAAGTAGCTATGCGGCTCTTTCTGCGCCCCTGAAGCTTAGACACGCATCCCATAACATTCACATAGGAAGGTGTTACATTTCTATTTCAGCCTTCTTCAACAACTTGCAATATAAAAATTTTACTATTTTGGCTGGTGGAAAAGGACGGCATCCTTTCTCCTGCCGTTTTCGTCCACCCCGCCATATGGACGATAGATTGCTTACCTACCTGATAAAAATTTCACCTCGGATATAAATGCCTAAATTAAGTAGTACGGTTTTTTTACAATCCACGCTCACCCATTCGAGGCCTTGAAAACGACAAAGAACTATCGGAGAGCTTCGAATGCATCGCTACACTAGAGCGGTGCAACGTGCAGCGTATGCAACACGAGACCAGGTTACTTAGGAGGTGACTCCGACCTGTAACATACTAATAATTCATTGATCTCTAATTACTGACGAATGAATTGAACCATCAGGGGCTCCGGTCCCTGACAGGTTGAGAAATGACGAATGAGACCCCTGGAGACCCTTCCCGCACTCATTTCGGTACGCGTCAATGCACCGTACAGGGATGAGCACGTGGCGGCCATGCCATGCGTCAGGTCGATGTACCTAGTAGCTATACTGAGAAATGATTATCTCGTCCGGACTTGTGAGCTGAGGATCTGCTCAACTTGTCAAACCTTAGGCATGCCTACCTAGCTACCTAGGTACCTACCTTCTACCAGACTGATCCGTACATACATGCACATACACATACCCCTTTCAACCGCTTGAGAGGTCACCGCTTGGACGCATTACGCACAAAGCACAGAATATTTCGCGCATCTCCCACAGCGACGTCACAGCAACGGTGAAACCTTGCGACGAGCGGCGCTGCCCCTCTTTCTAGAAGGTGTCACTACTAGGACTTTGTGGTACGAATCGACCTAAATCCTAGCGCTTAAAACGACGTTTTTAGAGTCTGCTATGGCGATCACTTATGCTGTCATGTTCGCGCAGAACAGCACACACACACCTGCACCTGACACGCAAGAGATACGGAAGACTTGGTAGGAAATCTTACGGGGCGTCCTGATACATATATTATGTATTTTGTGCCTTTTATGTACCTCCTAATGCTAGGAACACTACATTGCATACCTACGTAGTAAGTGCTAGGGCTACTTACCTACCTATATCCATCAGACGGTGATAGGTCGACAGTAGGTACCTACCTAACCTATACTATGTGCGGCACCAATCCAAATCTAGAATGCCAAGAACATACATAGATGATACGCCAACGCCTCAGCGATTGATGTGTGTGATATGGAACCCTGCTGTTTTTCCAAGGCATCTATCACATGTGCATACATAACTATTCTCCTTTGCACCGACGTCGTCACACACCGGACACATGATGATTAATGCCCACGTTTTCAATCCGAGTCCCGAAAAATAGGGAGCCCTGGCCTCTAATCCCTACACCACCACGTGGTAAGGATGCAAATACCCGGGAATTGCAAGGGTAGCCCGGTACTTCATCGAACCGAACTGCTACGACATTCAATTGTCTCGAAGGACTCGAACCAGCATGTCCGAAAAAGGTTCGTAACCGTCATCTGTACATCAAAAACCTGCTTATCTCATTAGCTGGCACTTCCTCGTGTCGACATGCGCCGCAAAATCAACTCTGCATATGTGCCCGATCGCTCGAAACTCCTTCCCGAAAGTTTCCAGGTAAAAATAACCCGGAATTCACACCTCCCTAGGTAGGTACCTATCTGCAAACAACAAGAAAATGGTCCCCGGCACTGCCTCCCCCACCAACGCCCACGAACGCCGCGTTCTTACCGCCAACGGCAAGAACGTTCTTGACCGATGCCGAATGTGGGAAACACCCGCCCACGTTTTATAGTGCAAACGGGCTAGTTCTTACCCCGTGCGAGCCCCGCGCAAGTATCTACACTCCCGCAAACGCCACCGGCCCCATTCCAGCTCCCCCACGGCTGCTCCTTCCGCACACCAAGAAATTTAGGGCAGTCCTCGAAATAAATCTCATACCTTACCTAGTCGCGCTCTCACACTCCCGAGGTTGCAGAACGCGCGTGATTTGTGAAGTCGCTTTATTAGATGGTCTAGAAGTTTTGTTCATTGCTCCCGACGCGACCCTACCATTCCCCCTCTCGGTTATCTGCCGTCGGCACGTCCGGTCTACCTATCTATCGATCAGGTACCTAGGCAAATCTTGCACCTACCTACCCACCTATGTACGGTATGTCGCGCTTATGCGCCGATGCTAGTTGACCCATCATCCTGTCAGCGTCACCTAATAGCGGTGCCCCTCCCGTGCGACGTCCACAAGTACCTACCTGCTTACTTACCTAGGTACACAGATGCCGAGGAACGCGACTCTGCCGCTTACGTGCTTCCAGAATAGCTTTTTAAGTACGTACGTAATCGCCAGACGGCGCGGTACCTGCACATACATACACATTGGGTAGGTGTGTTGGTCCCGCGCTGCGTAATATCGATTAGACGCATGAGGCGAGCCGCGCCTTACCGGTAATAGTATCCCACGGCAACGGTCGCGCCTACGGGAACCTATAGGGGAAGCCCAACGGGCACTCGCGGTTAAACTGACTCAGTTGGCCTAAAGCTTAGTCTAACCGCGGGATACCACTTCACTTGGTAATTTTTCCTCACCTCGCCGCGCCTGTATCTGCGAGTGTAGGGCACGGCGGCCGATTATCTCCATGGGGCACGTTGGATTGGACGGATATAGGATTTAAAATGCTGAGACCGACTCCGAAACCCTTACGTTGGATCTTCCGGGAAACGCATATGGCTAAGGCATATGTAAGAATCCGGCTACGTACCTACCTAGACGCGGTGAGCGTGTCGGGAGAGGCTCCGTAGATTAAAGCTTTATGTCAGAGGCGTCTAAGTCAATGATCTGATAGTCGGAAGGCTGTTGTTGGTAAGCCTTTTCCCCCAAAACAAGGGTTCGAGCCGAGGCTGGATGTAGTCTCTTGAAGGCTGTAATTACCTCATAAGATACGTTGCCCCTTGGAGAGACACTTTATGACAGTCATAAGGGGGTGATATTCACAAAGGGAAATAGTTTGCGACGTGATGTTAGAAAGGAGCATCGTTTCCTTGGTTGCATGTAGATGGTGACGACTTCTCCGTGGTTCTAGCTATCTGCCTAGACTAATAGGGAATGCCTTCCGAAAAATAGGGGCCGGTGTATGGCCTACCTTCACCGCGTCAGCAGCCACGCAGATAGTCCTTGTTCGATGATGCCACTATCATGATATTTTACACGACTCCAACATAGACAAGCTAACCCGCAAAATACATAGGACTATTAGTTCTGGGGAAATCTGAAGGGGTAGAGTCAAAAATGAGGGGAAAGGGTGTAAGCCTTAACCATGCACTTGGATTGTCATGATATAGACTTCGTTAGCGAGAGCGGAGTTGAAGTTTCCGTGAAAATGCCCATTTATCTGAGTATGAAACCGGATGTTTGGTATCAACTGGTTACTTTGCCAAGGACGGCCCGATTAGTTCGAATCAAAACTACAGTTGCTATGTAGATGCCCAGTACTCCGGGGATTTGTCTCTAGATAGTAATGAGTTGAGGCCAAAGTGAATGTTATCTAGCTAAACTCGCAGAAACGGGATAATAACCACTATAATTACGGATATTTTCAGGTTGGGTGTTGCGTTAGCAATATCCTAGTTGCCGATGGATTAGATATTATCTCTAGATCATAGCTTGTAGGTTTAGGAGAAGACTTCAAGATCTCCTTACGGAACCAATTATACGTATATTCATTTTTGCAATAAGCCGTAGTTCAAACAACAGCCACGATGTATCATAATTACCATCCTCGTGGCTCGATTACGTACACAGGCGCGAAAATGCAGTTTTAGGCCTCGTAGGGCAGAGTAAGCGCATAGAGTAACATTCCCCAATGTTGGAATTCTACTACAATACAACTATGCCTTTAAGAGCATATCTACATAGATTTGGATTAGTTGAGAGAACAAAGCAATATTCTCGAAATAAGGTTCTCACATCCACACAAATAGAAAGTGTCTGGTTAATATGGGCTATGATTGTACCACTAGATTTCCTTCTGTGTAATTTTGATATCGTGTAAAATGGACTTTCTACAATATTACCATCCCTGTACCGGCCACGAAGCTATTTGCGTTCCTTGAACAGACAAGTAAGACAACAAGATTGAGTGGCTTTTGCGAATTCTGTTATTTTGAGTATCTTGAAGCTTACCACTAGCTTACCTTTGGCTTACACATAGCCTCTACCCAAGAACTCCTACTCTAAGCCAGTAACTACCTAGAGAATATGACACGTCACTTACATACATTTCACTCGGTCCCGATGAAGGATTGTTAAATAACTAGAGTTCAGAGTTGACTTCGGCGTTATATTCGCGAATATCTCCTTGAGTGGAGATGATACTCAGATACTCTCTAGATGTCCGGGGTTAGAGAAAGGCCTGCATGAGTGATTTCAGGGTCCTTTACGCCACACCGGTTTAAATTACCTATTATCTTTCTAAAACGTACATGTGGCAGTTGAGATAAGATTTTGTCTCCGGCTTGTAACTATTTTCATGATCTCTCCTACTTTTTGGGCTTTTTGGGGACAAACATCTTACACCGATTCTGAAAAAAGGGGCTTCCGGAGACCCACTTCAGTCCTATACGAGCTTCAAGCGATCCTCTAACTCAACCACGGTAGTAACAAAAATGGAAGTCCAATGCAGAGATATATCGATATCGTCTAAGATCTTCGATCATGAAGTTTTATATGCAGAGGACCATTGCACTTACTACTTTCTCGATCCCTCGAGTTGCGGACTAAGCACCTAATATGGGCAGCAAGTCCCGTTCCGTGGTCAGCTGTCCGTGGTCTGTATCGTATATACTGTGTTCTCAAAGATTAAACGCGTGCCAAGGCGATGCATCGCTTAACAGTGGTAGAATAAACGATAGGGCTTAGTCTAATATCTGATGTAACCGTGTTTGCCTGCCCAGACAAGCCAGCCTGCATAGAAACGTCTAAAGCAACCATGCAAGCATCGCGCCTAATCTCACCAGCATATTTTGACTGCTGTGCTGTGCCTCGCCTCCAGGTGCTGCGGTGCCGTAAGTAGCTATACGTACGATGCAGCACGCATGCACGTCGCCTCACCTTGCAAGCCTTATTTTTCTTCCTTTCTTTCTTCTGCAGATTCTTTTTTTCATTCAGCCCACCAACCGGACTGGGCATCCGTTTCCAACCAACCAGTCAGCTCCGTCTCCCTTCGATATCGTACCTACTTACCTACACAAGTTCCCAACTCCGAACTCGAACCCCAACCCCAACCCCTGTGCCGCCCAGATCCGTCGAATGGGAATTTTCCCTCTGCCGGCATGTGGCGGCGCGGCGGCGGAGAGGCGCACGTCAACTGGTACCTGCCTCATGTCAGTCATACATGCCCTAGGTACATTCATACCCCAGCAGCCCTACACCAACCTATTCCCCGGGTACCTGAAACCCACCAATGTGCCTCTGTCATCAACCTACATATCCTCTCGGACGCACGCCGGACCGCCGTCCACACAGAACAAACGCAATTGCTCGCATCGTAGTATTTTACCTACTTGCCTCATCTTCCATGTAACGTAACCGAACACGCCGTACAACCGGCACAAGCTCTAATCCATTCTCTCACACCCAACCCAACCCAACCCAAACCCCCCAAAACGCACGACGGCCGGGGTACACCAGTACATTCCGACCTGCTCATCCCACCAACCCACCATCTCCATCTTACCTAATCCGGCCCCGAAGTCCTCCCCACTAAAGCCAAAAAAAAAAAAGAAGAGAGAGAAACCTGCCGTCCGGCCGCATCCCATCCCACGTCAATTAACCTGAGACTTATATAAGTCTGTACGTATGTTCGGATGCCGCGCATATCATGAAACAGCCCCCCATTCTATTTCTTCTTCTATACGTAACAATACGAGATACGACCCACACATATAACGCCCCAAAAAGCAAAAAACATACTATGTGCAGGTTATGTACCTGTATTATATACCCTAAATTAGTAATCTATAACATTACCTACCTGGTCAAGTACCTCCACATGAACTAGCTCGGATGCTCCTTCTGTCTGCGGGGCCTTCTCCGATCTGCATCGGCATCATCGAGTTCATTAGCCCGGTGCCACTCGCAATTACACCGTCCGGTTCACGGGGGCCGAAATGTTCACAAATATACTAGGCAGGTGTTGATAGCTACTAGTAGATAGATGCCGTGTCTATGTATATACTTACATAGTAGCAGATAGACAAATGTTGCCACCTAAAAAACACGAGCATGCCTACCTCGAGGCGAAATATTTCGGCCCCGAACAAATCTTCTATCTCTACCCCAAGCTCGTGCAAAGGAATGCCTCTATCTCAAGATCATCGGATGAGCCCTTATGCAGGAAATTAGTCTGATCTTTTGCCTGCGGCCCCTTTTCTGTACCTTTGTCTGTATGGGGGTGAACGCATCACCATGGTTTCGTATGCACGAGTAAATTCCTCTAGTCCGAGCCCTGATAACCCTAGCGCCACGCTTGTCTATATTGCTTCCCGACCATAATATAATCACAGCTTCGATTTCGCGAGTCATTGAGGCACGTGACCTTCGAGCCCGGCGACAGTAGCCAAGTTGACTTGACTCAGCTGCTCATGGGCTTCGCCGCTCAGGCCAACTCCGGCCAGGAGAGCTATGGCTTCCACGACGTCCTCCGGTTCCAGCATATGCCATTTCGCCAGAGTGACCTTCGTGCTAGCACCGATAGTAACAGTGAACACGTGGTCAGTCTCGACTTGCGTACCGCTGAGACCGTTCAGGGCCCGGAACATGTCCTCGTCAGTAAAGTCATCACCCATGCATAGGACAAAATCTAGTTTCCCTTCCTTGGCTTGCGAGCTAGTTTCCGGAGCAGCTATGTGTGCAATGTCGGAGTTGTAGTCATTGACCAGGCGCTTGGCGATCTCGCCCTTGTTGATGAAAGTAGGCCGTACTTCGAGATTGGCCTTACCTTTCATCACGTCGACATCCCATTTTTGAACTACGGTTGCCTCAAGATCCTTGTGCAGCGCTTGTGATGCGTGTACACCTTGTTCGGGATCGGCTTGGCGATAGTGCCATGTCAATGCGCATCGCTTCCGCTCTATGAATGAACCTAGTGAGGACCAGTTAGCAAACTGTTTTCAAGATTTTCGTAAAGGCAACATACCAGGAACACGGTCGGTGTATTTTTGGAAGACATCCATCACGTCTGCCTGCCAGCCCATATCCAATTTCTCAGCTAGATTTTCCCATGTGTCGTGGCCTGGATGTCTAATAAAACTTCCATGCTCAGCACTGAAGCCTAACTCTGAGATATGACCTAGGTGTTGCTGCAAGAAGTCTTGGTCTCTGCCCGAGATGATCCACACAGCATTGCGGTGGTCTGCGGCCAACGCCTTCAGCGTTTGGATGACCCGCTCCGATGGAACAGCTGCCTGGGGGTCCCTAACAATGGGAGTAAGTGTACCATCATAATCGAACATGAAGAGACGCTTGTTGGCTTGGCGGTACTGTTTCAACATGAGTGTGCGGTCAAGCAGCGGTGTGACATTCGCATTCTTGTTAGATGCCAACGTGCCCACGAGTTTTCGTAGAAACTTGGCGATCCAGCTTTGCACATTCTGCGTAGTGACATGCTTATAGAGACTCGATTGCATCGATAGGCGTTTTTCAGCAGACATCGTGAGGGCGTTGTTGATCTGGTGAGCAACGTCGGTGAGGTCCCAAGGGTTTATATGTATCGCGTCTCGCAGGCTTCCTGCAGTGCCGCTAAACTCCGAGAGGATTAGCGGGCCATGCGTGTCGCGCTGGCACACAACGTATTCCAGACTAGTGGTATTCATTCCATCCCGAACCGATGTGATCAAACCAATGTCTGCGGCTCTCAAAAGCGCGAAATATTCCTCGGGCGACAGATACTGCGGATAATGCTGCACCGGCGAAAATCCTAGGCTGCCATATGTGCCATTAATTCTCATGACCAACTCATTCACCCTGCTCGCTATCTTGTTCTCTGGTTCTTCCCCTCCTTCTTCAATGGTGTTTGGCGAAGTGACCTGGACTAGGACAACCTTTTCTCGCCATTCGGGAAAGAGTTCCAGAAACCTTTCAAATGCCATCAGCTTCTGGGCCACACCACGGACACTATCCAGCCGGTCGCGTCCCACAATGATTTGTTTATCCTTGTAGAGCCCCTTTAAAGCGTCATACATATCCGAGACTTGTTTTGACCATGCCATCTGTTCTACCTTGGTCACATCGATGCCAATGGGGAAAACACCAACTTCCACACGAGCCCCGTACGCATCGACACCAACGGAATCCGAGGGAAAATCGAGTATTCGGGTACAGCAGCTCGCGAAATGGCGCGAGTAGCTATATGACTGGAACCCGACCAGATTGGCACCGAGCATGCCCTCAAGCACCTCCTTCCTTCGCGGTAAGCATCTTAGGAATTCGCTGCTGGGGAACGGACAATGTAGGAAGAACGAGATGTACATGTTTGGCATTCTTTGCCGCAGCATGCTGGGAAGCAACAGGAGATAATAATCATGAATGACTACAATATCACCCGGCTTGTAGATCTCGATAATCTTATTGGCGAACTTCAAATTTGTGCGAAAGTAGTCTGCCCACTCGATACGCTCAGATCGACCATCGTTAGGCTCGTGTTGCTTGTAGTGGAACAAGGGATATATCGTGTGTTCGGCATATCGCCTCCATCGGGCTTGATCATTCAACGTGATACCCTCGTCGCTTGTCTCGGTGTCGTCCGCAAGCCATACCGGAACAGTCTTGATGCGTTTGTCATGAGACAACAACTGCTCTAACTTCGCCTGGTGCTCTTGCGGAATCCATAAACCATCCACTTCGGGAGGTGTTGGTGGTGCTTCCCCATCTAACGGTATGGGGGCAGATAAGTGATTTAGACCGGGAATGGTTGAGGTCGTATCGGGAATGACATCTGACGCGGACAGAGATTCGGCGAGTGACTCGATTTCGCCAGTCCATGCAACGACCGTATGGTTCCAAGGCGTTTCGTCGGAAGAGAGGTAAGAGAAAGAATCGAAGAGAGCGGATTGGCCGCGCCGATAGCCCAATTCCTACTAAATATTAGTCTCGCAACAAGCTTACATTATGGGTAAGGATATACTAACCCAATCGCCGCTCTTGTGATACTTTAGAGAGTGAGGGGTCGTGAAGGTAGCCGAGATGATGTTACCACTGAGGGCCAGGTCAGGCGCAGCGGCTTTAATTTCCGTAATAGACTCTCTCCGCCCACTCAATGATATGCTCATTCGTCGCAAAACCTCATGATCTGAACTAGCCCCTTGTGCAAGGTCCGTAGGAGAGGATGTCTCAACTGCAGTACCTGTCGCAGACTCATTGGAGATAACACCATCCTTCTCTTGATTCTGATTGAAATAACCAGAACCAGTAGTCTCAGTAGACTCGATGTTTACTTGCGAGGCATAGGTCGAGGGTTGTATGCCGGGAGTTACAGGTACTCTTGTAACAGAGTTTTGTTCGTGGGGTGGTAGATCGGACGAATCCTCCGAGTCGCTCTTGGTAGCGGACTCGCGGGGAGCGGAAGACATTTGTTCGGTCTCTTTTACAACGTCGTTGGTGGTGTTGACCTCGACTTCTTTCTTGTTTTCTGTCATTATCGTCTTCTTAGCTTTACTCTCTACAAGAAGTGAATCGCGGCGTAAAGTCGGTATGTATAGGTAAACGATTTAGACACGGCGGTGACGCAGAAGAGGAGACAAAAGGGTACGCAAGGGTAGCTTGAGTAGTAATTGGTACTTATTAAAGGCAATTAATAGCAAATTATGGGTATGAGATTATCGGCGAAAACCGTGATTTGATGAACCAGACGGTGAAAGCAACACCGATGGCTGTCAAAGCCGGAAGAAACAGCGTAGGTAAGTTAGGTAGACATAGGCAAGTTCAAATATGGGTAAAGTACAGCTGGTACAGGTAGGGGAGGTAGAATCTAGAAGGCTAGAACAGCATAGGCTCATAGCGGGGCTCCTATCGTCGTCGCGATTATTGGTTTATTTCACACCTTAGGGAGGATAGTGGGGCATGAGAACCAAGTGATACCAGGTTCGTGATGGAAATGGAAGGGTGAGTGGTATAGTATGGTAGATGCAACCTGGAGGTTTTGCTCCAGACTTTCTGGGCAGAATGTGGGTTTACCTTGAACGACTGACTGAGCACCTATTCCTTTGATCTTTGAAAAGTGCCAACAACCACTGCGGGAAAATCGTCTCAGCTTGAAAATCGATTAGAGTGACCTCGGCCTTTCTCGTCCTAGATCGAAACTTCAACGGTTCGTTCCGACTGCGGCACTACAGGTACGTAGGACCGTAGAGGTGGGCAGATCAGGTACAAAATTTTGAAAGTGGTGTGCTTATTCTGGACTCTGAATGAATTTTATGTACTAAATTAAACGAAAAACGGGAAGAAGGCGAATAAGACGAATGAGACGAATGAACACTTTCAATGCCTGAATGCCACGAGGAACCAAATAGTAAGTCAACCCTATTTTAGGTTGATACGCACAGAACTCGACGAACAGATGGGTTGGCCCCAGATCAACAATGTACTATGTATGTCAAAAGTGTGTAATTAAAATGTAAGTGTAGAGCGGTGATGTTAGATGGTGGGGTAAGAGTTGTGAGCCTGTGACGCTGGCACATGCTGAAAGACAGGCTGAGAATTGTTTGTGGAGTTCGTGGAGATAATGGAAACAATCAGAAATCCATGTCGTGGAAGAAATGTGAAAGGCATGGAAAAGCATTGGCCAGCACTTAAAGCGGGTCGTTCAAGGTACGTACCTTGAACCAATGACGTAGGCGGGATGAAAGAAGGATGTAACACCTCTGCGCCTTACCAAAAAATAATAGCCTGAATACCAGAGTAGGAAGACCGAGGCAGCTGCGAGAGTACTAGGTATTTATGTTGAAAACTTTGAAGATGGAAAAACGTGGGACTAACGCCTGAGCGGGTTTACGGTTATCCCCATTGAGTTTTCCCAGAGCATGGATGACTTGGATACTTTGCTTATACATTATCATACATGTGTCTTATGTAGAATGTCAGGTAGTACCATGGTACTAGGCGTTCATAAGCGATATCAATTTGATCTTTATTGGATAGGTACCTATATATCTCTACTCTTATCAAGCTAAACTATAAACGGTATTTCTTAAAAGTTCCAACATCGAATAGCGTTGTATAAATGATACACCCGCTATAAGATATAAGCAATCCAAAATCCATGAGCATCCATGGATATGATATTTCCAATATCTACCTACTCCACGAAGAGGGCATCTCTCCATGCTTTCTGAGGATACCGATTGGAGGCAAGAGCTATGCAATGATGTCTTAACTCCTAACGGGTGGAAGCCCTATTACGTTCGAGACCGGCCTATGCACAAGTGGCTCGATTGCAGCCAAACGGCCCGTTTTTGGGCTTCATAAGTTAGAACCTTGGTTAAGATCTCCCACGGGTTTCCAAGAATAATTAATACTTTAAATTGAGGCATATAAGCATGAATTGACCTCGATTTGAGTGTTCTTATGTTGTATTGAGTCAGCCATATGGGGCAATTTTGAAATGAGGGATTAGATAGTGAGGGCATTCACGGCCCGGGAACCCCCGCGATGCAGCCGACAGATGCCTTGGTTGTGCATTTTGGGCATATACTATCTAACTGGATATCATAAAGATATAGCTCGATTATAGAGCTTGTTGGCCGAGGTTGTAGCATCAAATATATTCCAGATCCTTGGTAGGGCTGTCCCTCCTCCCTCCCCCCTTTTCCCTTTTTTCGTGAGGCTCGTATTAGCCATAGTGTAACGATGCTTGCTAATAGGTAACCGCGAATCGTAAATATGCCTTCATTTACAGTTCGATTAGATAATAGATAGAGCATGTAGATATCCCCGTCTTGTTGTAATCATCTACCGAGATTTCCAACAACACTACCAACCATTACTGCCACCTCGCGATCCCATTCACCACTTTTCTCTGGGCCTCCCTTGGAGGATTTCCCCTTAGTAGTTGTGATAGTATTTGGAGGTTGACTGCCTCGGATAACGCATTCCCTAATAGCCTCCCCTACAGTGTTTCTATTCGTCTTCAACGTACGCGCTGAAACACCACCGCGGTTGACAATTTCCTGGACTCTTGTCGCGAGACTGCTTGCCATAGTTCTCCAGAAATAGGATGCTAACGAACCGGTCTCAAGATATGCCAGTAGGTACTGTAGAAGGTTAGACTTATCGGAAGTATGCTTTTGGGTTGGTAGAAGTGGGTGAGGCGGGGCGTTTGTGGTAGAGAGAATGATCTCTAAAGCGACTATATTTTGACATCGCGCCGAGATCTCGGCCAGAGTTCGGTCTAAAGATGGTAGTGTCGCAAGTGACCTAGCTAGTGATGCGATAGAGCTTTGTAACGAGTTTCGCAAATAGACCTCGAGAGCCTGAAGAAGTAATTGAGGCGTCCATTTATCAGGTTTGGTGCCTGTTATTGGTGATATGAAGTAGAGCGTGACTGCAGCAGATATAATTCGCGCCTTAGCCTCTTCACTTTGAGCGAAGGTTGTAGTTCCCGAAGCGGAGCCAACATTGAACTCCCGTACAATCTGTTCTGAGGTGCTCTTGACGGATTTTTCGATTGGTCCTATGATAGAGTCTTGAAGACTCCTAATTGCGTTGACCTTATCGAGGCCATATCCTTCTTCGCCTGGCGCCTTCTTATCGAGTATCTCGCGTAGCGATATTAGTGTATGCGCGCAACGTACTAATGCTCTATGATCTTCTTTCCTTGAGCCGGCCCCCGAGCTGCTTATTTCTGTGTGTTGAATCTCAAGCTGTCGTCCTAGCTGAAGACAGCGACCAACAGATCTACCTAACTTCAAGGTCTCCCATAGTCGGGCGGCAACTTGGCGCACCTCGTCAGCTTCAGCATGTTTTTGGATGACCTCTTTCTCTAGTTGTTTGTAGCTCTCGTTCAGGCTCTTGACCTGGTTATCAATTTCAGCTATTATCCTCCCACTCGCTTCGGTCTGTTCGGTAGCATGTGAGAGAAGAGGGATCGCCGAGCGGGTTGTAAGGAGATCTATATGGGAATCGATCTCTTGGGCATCGAATAATACTTTGGATAGCGGCGTTGAGAGATCTAGCGGAGTGTCGTTCGGATTGTTTGTTGCGAGGACAAGGCTGTTGGCGAATGACGAGGGGCTAAAGCTTGGATCTAGAAAGGCTTCGTAGTCGACATACGACGGGTCTTCATCCTCGTTAGCTGCCATTTGTGCAATTGACGCAATTAGGACGCATCTAAGGTCCCAAAGAAGCTTCTTTTAAGCGGGATGGATTGAATTTAGAAGGGTCCTCTGTACTACTAGGTACATCTGGCCCCAAATTTGTTAAACCTTACCCCACAGTTCCACTAAAAGGTGCCCCGACAACCCGGTCCACTAAAGTTAAGCCACACTCAGGCCCTCATACTCCAGCCACAGCTATTTACGAATTGAATTGAATTGGATTGAACTTTTGATTGAACTGAACTGAACTCAGTTCAAGACCAAACAAATAAAAAACACATTTCAGCATATCCCATGTTTTAAATAACAGCGATTAATTAAATTTATTGTATTTCTTTATATCATCTCAAATGCCCCAGCTTCAATCCATACACCCCTTTTAATCCGTACTCAGATACCATAGCTTTTGAAGGCGGTATTATCCTGCTTCTTCTGAGTAGTACCACCAGTACCACCAGAGCCACCAGCACCAGTGATTCCACCCACGGTGCCCCCCACCGAATTCGTCACGCCGCCGACTGTGTTGCCAAGACCTTCGGTAGTCTGTCCTACAGCATTTCCAACTCCTCTCGTTGTAGAGTTCAATCCTTTGCCGAGTCCTTCGGTCGTGCTACCCAAAGCACCACCAACGCCTCCGAGAAGACCACCCTGGCCTTTAGCTTTTTCGCCGCCTGTGAGGACATTGTCAACTCCGCCAACTAGTCCGCCGAGGAGACCACCACCTTGGTTGTTTGACATTATGAATTCGGTTGTAGTAGTTGCGGTTCTGATTCGATTTGAGTTTTAATGACGGGGATGTCCGAATCGTGGAGATCGACAATTTGTGTTTCTTAAGAAATGGTTTATTTTTTCTGACTATTAACTTCAAAAGAAAAGGAGCCCGATACTCGAAAAGCTTCGTCTTATTATACGTTCACAGAAAACATCCCTATGTCGTGATGTCATGTTCTTACCCAAGGGATCGCATCCATCGAACTGATCGAGGAGGAAACGCCACATGAGCGCATACATTTTGTGGCTTTCGTCAGATTGATGGATTGGTGTGGCTAGAAACTTGTTTCATTCACATCTTCGTCAGACCCGAGAACCAGGATTTAGTTTCTTTGGACCATTCGGATTTCAGAAGGTCAACCTGCGGCTCGGAGACCTTTCTAGAACGTTACGTGATTCGTCGATCTAGATCTGCAGGTCTAAAGTTATGCTAATAGGGTCGTGGTACGACTGGCGTCATCCATGGAGAGATCTTCGACGACCGGTAGATCGGACGACCTTCATCAAATTAAAACAACAGGCGGAAGGAAATGGTTGATGACGTTGTCTCTTAACCGACGATTGGAGAATCTGGGACCGAGATTTGCAACCCGCCTGACGACCGCACTGTACTCCCATATTCTACGCGGACATGGTGAGCTGGGTCTAGACCTCGAAGCTATGAAGAAAATGCAATTCGTCGCCGTTGTCCGGCTTAGGTGTCACAGCCGATGGGACATTTATGCCGAGCATAAACTATCCAACAGCGCGAGCCAATTCAGTGGGCGATAACGCTTCATGCCGAATGTGGCCGAGTGTTGAAACTCAACTCCTGCAGCCACTCACCCCTGTAATGGCCAACGAGAGAGCAGAATTATACTGATATTCCGCCACATTTGTGAGTTGAGCAAGTCATCATGGAGTTCCCCACATCATAGGCCGTAAAGTGAATGAGTATATTGCCGTAAATCTATCCCAATATTTTGTATGGTTCATCAGATCTATACCACAATCATCATCTATTTTGCTAATAATTATCAGATATACCTCTCAATAGTAGTCCAAATGGAGAGAACGCTACGGTAAACTCAGTAGACAAAAACGAAATCCTCGTTCTCGAGATCAGTCAAGTTGTCGAACGCTCTATCTCCGGGTCTTTCTGTATCATCAGCTGAAGCAGCGGCCTCGTCCGCATTATTGATGTCGCCAGTCTCGTTCTCGCCAACAGCCTTCCTCATAGCTGCGGCGGCAGCGGCTGCCGCTGCTACCTCCTCGGCAGAGTCCAAGCTAGTATCGACAATAACAGCTGGCTTTCCCATTGCCACACGCCTCTTGGCATGGTTTGCGTTTAGGTATTTGAGATGCGCAAGCGCCATTCCACTTATGACGATGATCGCGATGTAAAGTGCCAGGTTTGATCGCAGGCCCCTTTCGTATCCCGGCGCATCCTTCTGCGTGTAGAGTAGTGGGCCGACGACATTACCGATTGACTGACCGACGAAGAGGATGGCGTTGGTGCACTTTTTCTTGGTGTCACCAGCTGTATTCTGCGACGCCAATGAATAGACCAAAGGAGCTAAAAGATGTTAATAATCGAATCATAATGTTGCATCGTGCGAACTTACTAATTCCTGGATAAACTGAGATAAGGTAATATCCAACTAAAAGAGCTGCTTGGTGAGAGGCATCTCGAGGGAGAACCATGAGCATCACACAACCCGCTATCGGGGGTAAGCAAAGTCCCATAATGACAGGACCCTTCATCTTAATCTTCTGGGCAAGGAAGGCTCCGCCTACGGTAGCAACGATTTGTACGAATCCGAAGGGAATGTTAAAGAGAATAGTCGTGAATTGGTCAAAGCCGAACGTCTTCACAATCAGCGGCCCGAAGGTCGAAATACCACCTGACGGAATGCTGATAGAGAACATGAGCGCGAACCAAAACCAGGACTTAGGGTCAAGCAACGCCTCCTTCAGATGGTCGTTTCGCCACTCGCGCGAGATAACGCCCATCTGGTTCATGCGCAGTCGTTCGACGGCGATCAGCTTGTCGTTGTCGTTCAGGAATTTCGCTTCTACCGGCGAGTCGGGCATAAAAACAAACATGACGAAACTAAAGGCGATGGTAATCAATCCGAAAAACAGGAAGATTATCTAGTCCCGTTAGTATGTTGATCTATGAGCTATACAGCAAGATGAGAGCCCTGAATTACCTGGTAGGAATGAAGGTGTGATGTTACATGTCCTAGGCCGTAGGTGATCAAGCTGCCGAACTTCATCGCCGTTAGTCCTTGCACCAATTCATGTAAGTCATTGAATTCTGCTCACCATGTTCGTGATTCCGTTCATAGCACTAGAAGGTTAGAAGTTAGCTTCATCGTAAAGTATCATTCGCCAGATTCATCCAGAATCTGTTGCGAGTATATGCATCCCCGAGGAACTTCATAACCCCAATTTGAGGGTTTCAAGATGGATTGAACTGTTGAGAGGAGCATGGGTATTACTTACTACCAGTAACTGGTCCGAACAGTCTGCTCTCGTCTCCTCCACCACATCTGCGTGATAGCAACGAAACTAGGCGCAACACTCGCCTCGAACACACCCAAGAAGAATCGCGTAGCTAGCAACCCCCCAAAATTATGCGCAGCTGCCATGCAGGCAAGAGAAACCCCCCAGAATAACACCATCGCGCTGGTAAACTTAGCGATAGGCAGACGAACCAACAGCCAAGCCAACAACGGCTGCATCACCAACTGCGCCAGATAAACGATACTCCCCAACCACGAATATTGGTCGCCAACCAATCCCGTATCAGTGATCAGCCCGAAAACCGAGGCGTACGCAAGACACGACTTGTCCAGGCCCTGGAGAAAGTAGACCGTCAACATGATAGGCAGGATGACGATATCGATGCGTCGCAGTACACGCGCGGAGTCGGCCGGCGTGACCTCAATCCTCTGGCCCTGCCCGTGCTTGGCCAGGAACGAGGCCACGATATCCTTATCGGCGCCATCTTTGCCTCCCTGGCGCCCCTGTGCAGGTCCCGCGTGTTCGATCTCCACCGCGTCCGTCGTCGTCGATACACCCATCTTCGCTGCGTGCGTTCAAGGTTTGCTAGCTACGATATCCTGATAAGTTCCCGCAGTCTAAGGGCGACGGGAACTCCCTTAATAAAGCGACGCCGGTGCTGGCTGTCGGAAGGGTTTTCCGAGGGTTACGGGGCAGGGAGGATTGGATGTACGTAAGACGCGTTACCGGCTCCCAGGGTCGGTAATGAGGAGTAGGTAGGGGGAAACGTGGGGACTCCGCACGCCTTTCCTCATCCAGCTTCTCGACACCGCGCGATCGTCTTGATTCGACACGGGGAAGGTTGGGGAAGCCTGGTTTCCACCAATTGTTACGCCTGTCGCTGCTGTATCTGTTTTCGTGCCCGGCGCCTGCCTCGGTTTGCGGGATATTGCTGGTGGGGAGTGCAACGTGGGATTGGGGATCAGGCGAGATATATACGAGTATACGATCTGGTATCCGAGTCGCTGGTTTGATGGGTACTAGGTAGGTTATATCTCAGTTCCAAGGCCTTTGGGTATATATCTCTAGCCGGGTTGGGCTGTCGGGGTTACTTTGCTTTTGGGGCTACCAAGACCGAGCTCCAAACCTTCTATTGTCACTCCAATAACGCCGATGAGGGGAACTTATGATCAAGCTTTATAAAATTGTTTTATTCTAATGTCGTCGATTATGGACATTTCATTACGTTTCTCGCGAGTTGAATACTTCTTTATTCATATTCTGGGATCAATCGGGTGTAATAGAGAATTGTCAATTGCTTCCAGTTTGACACTGGGACTACACCGCCTACAGGTAAATACATAATATTAACAATGATTACCTCAGATACCTCTCATCCCATCAACCTCCGCAGTTGTGTAGGAGAACAAAGCTCTTATCTTACGATCTAATCCACGTGTCTTGTCAGAGCGTTTTGGGAAACATTGGGTGTAACCTTAACTTTCACCACTAACACGGTTAGAGAACCGATAACGATCAACGCTCGGAATCACATCTTTGACCTTATAATCGGCGTATTTCCACGTGCTCTTGAGTTCTCTAAGATTACTAATCGCAATCGTAGTTAAACTTGAAATTGATTCAACAACTGTTAGTTCAGTTAGAGTTCTTACACAGAGAGATAAAGTTCTGCGTTGTATTGACATAGAACGATATCTAGTAACGTAATCTTATTAGAATAATGTTCGCTGAAACACATTATCTCATAAAACATAGTATAGTTGAGGTAAAGAAATAGTCAATATAAATACAGAAATTATACACACTCTAATTCGACTAGCTCGAGGGGTATCGAGAAATCTTATCTTTCCATAGCAGGTACTGGGTACAATGGTGACTCGACTATTATGTGAGAAAGCTTTGAAGTGATTGCTATGTGCTCGTATACTAGGATTCAAGGGATCACACCTAGTATACCTTGCTTTATGAGTTCTCTGCAAGATAGTGGTTGTCGCGAGGGGTATAGCTTCATGTCCCCTCTTCCCCCACCCTCCCTGCTTAACAAGTTATCAGATCTCACGGCGCACTAGAGTACCGGTCATACGGGCTGACTATAGCATACCTGTAAGCCAGGAATATCACCAGGTCTGGTCAGTTTGCCTTCATTTGAGCCTAAGCATTTACCTACGTAGTTGCCAAGAAGACGGTCCAAACATTCCAAGGAGATGGCACCAACCATTTCCCTCCCGTGACACTTTTGGACCACTATAGCAATCTTTAAAAATTTATGTTTACTCTAAATTTACGGCAAGGGATATTGGGGTTTAAATATGAAAACCAAGATACCTACTTAGGACTCGAGTTGATATGTCGTTCGACATTAGCTAGACGTAGGCATGCATAATGATGCCATTGGATAATGGAAACATGGCTATTGGGCGAACAACATATTAATAGCAACACCAAATCTCTCTATTCAGAATTGCGAATGGTTCAGCAATTTATCAGGTAGGATTTCGAATGTCATCTTGCATTCGGTAGTACGAGGTTACATCTCGACTTGGCGCATGATGCGTATCTTGGTTGAAATATATTAAGGAAACAAAGAGTCAAATATGTGGTTTCATTTCCACCGGGTCGGAGTAAATGTCGATGCCATGACTTTTAACCGGTCTGTACAGAGTATAGGGAGGCAAATATAGTAAGTAAATCTCTAAGTGCTGATCTTTGTGCTGCTGTGCAATCACCCGGCAAGACAGTGGCTGCTGACAAGATTCCAGCTGAGAATTCGAATGTTACAGAGCTGAAATATATGAAATGAACTATCTGAAGAACGCGTCACGTCTTTGACTTTCTTTTTTTATTACCTAAATTTTTCTCGGACGCCAACTGGGAAATTAGTTTATTATGGTATACCCCTGGATAATTATAGATCAGGAACAATCTTGTTTCCATTGGCAGTAACGTACGAGCTCAGGAACCAGAGCACGGACTTTTCTTCTTGGAAAATCAATCTAGATTGGAGCGAGACGGTAACTATTAACGAGACTTGGCGAAGTAGCATCGAAAAAACCAAGCATACAGTAAACGGCTCTCGGACACCATTGGTTTCAACCTCATCCTTTCCCATGTATATCACCTACATTAGTTCCAAAGTGCGTACATAATACATGCATATCGATAGTTTCTCAGTAGGATGTCGTTCCTTACAAGGCTATACCTACTAGGTTGTCTTGGACTTTTCTGATCGTAACACGGGCTGGAATTAATCTTCCTTCTCGTCCACTGGATCGACATTAAAAAAAGATTTAAAATTTGCTGACGACTAACAGCGTCCACATATGTATGTTGATGTGATTGTGTAGGTAGGTAGGCAAATATGCAGACGCATGTAAGAACGGCATGGCAAAAACATAATAAAACATCGAGCGTTGAAAACTCGTATTGATGACGCCCGACGCCCCCATGCAAGGGGAGCAGAGGAGCCAGGGGTCACGTACCGATTCGGCATTGATAGAGCGAATGTCGCCCGGGGTTCCCCACATTGGGTGACTTGTCAAATCAGGTTTAGGAGAAGATGGGACTAGTTGGAGCTAGTTGGAGCAACAGGGGTATTCTGTAGTTGGTCGGAAGGGTAGGTACGATGAACTACGATTACCTTAGAGCCTTATTCCTTATTCCTTATTCCCCCACAAGTCTAATGCCGATAATTCTCCAATCTTTGCATATCCCTTTTTGAGATGTGCCCAGATGTGCCGTGCAGACGGTGCCGCTTAGTTACGGCGGCGGTCAGACATTTATCACCCGGATTCTTTACGTCTCGATCACGCGCCGGTGTTTACACTACCCTACGCACCTTAAGTATCCTAGAGAAATGAGAGAGCTGGCGGCCAACGCGCTGGAATGTGGTCAGCTTGCATGGTTCGGCATTGGTCACACAGCCTCGAGCAGGGACGGTAGATACAGGGAAGTAAAACACTCTCGGGTCTGGACGCGGGACGGGGGAGTAGGGAATGGAATCTCGTCAGATGATGTCGTGGAATGCCAATAGCCCGCTCTAGACACCGTTACAGTAGCCCTAGAGTGATCCTAGGCCCTCAGATATATGAAGGCCGCCATGCCCGCGTCGCAAGATGGCGCTCATGCACGCGACCCCCTAATCAAAGCGACATCCCGTCCGCCTCCCGCTCGGAGCACTCCGAGATCCCAGGCTTTCCAATGACTACGACTAGTGTCGTCTTCTTGTTGCTGTGTCAGCTATTTTGCCTTGTATTAGCAGTTGACCCTACCGTCAACTTAATATGCAACAAGTACACGGGTTACTCTACTCCGAACGGCATCACACAATGGCTTGGCATACGGTACGCCGCGCCGCCACTCGGTGATCTTAGATTCGCACCTCCGCAAGATCCGCCATGCAACATTACCGCCACCCAAGAAGCAACCCAGGTGCGTGTGCTTCCTAACACAAACTAACTAGCCATATTATTCCCGATCTCGAAAACCTTGCTAAGACCTCGTTTTCCTACTATCAGCACGGGCCTATATGCATACCTTCTGGTGCAAATGCGGCACTCGATAACACATCGGAGGATTGCTTGTTCCTTGACGTATATGCGCCAAGCAATGCGACGCGGAACTCCAAGTTACCCGTGTTTTTCTTTATTCAGGGCGGAGGATTTGCCGTCAACAGCAATCCGAATCTTAACGGATCGGGCTTGATCGAAGCTAGCGACTACAATATCGTCATCGTTACCTTTAACTATCGCGTGGGTGCATATGGTTTCATCACGAACGGCAACCAGATCAGACCCAATAATGGGTTGCGCGATCAGCGGAAAGCTCTCCAATGGGTAAATCGGTATATATCAGCATTTGGTGGCGATCCGGGCCATGTCGTTTTAGGCGGAGATTCTGCTGGCGCCGCTAGCATAAGTCTTCAAATGATCGCCTACGGAGGCAAGAATAGCGGTTTATTCCATGGCGCTGCTGCGGAATCCGTTTCATTCGCCCCGGTTTTGACCGTCGAGCAGAGTCAGTATCAATACGACAATTTCACGACACGTCTTGGTTGCACCGGCAACAATTCTTTGGCTTGTTTACGAAATAAAACTTCCACGGAACTGCAGACGGCAAATTTACCATACCCTTATCCTGGCCAGAGTGGACCGCCGATTTACATGTGGAATCCTGTTATCGACAACGACTTCCTCACCGAATTGACTTACAGTGCGTTTGCTAAAGGCAACTTCGTCAAGATTCCCGTCATCTTCGGCGACGACACTAATGGAGGGACGGTATTCACGCCGCGGGAAACATCAACGCTTCAGGCGAGCAATCAGTGGATCCAGCAACAATTCCCAAATATAACACAGGACCAAATGCAGAAGATCGACGAAATGTACCCGAATCCAAACGACACCTGTCCCAACACCGGTTGCTACTGGCGGCAGGTCAGTAACGTCTACGGCGACATGCGCTACATGTGTCCGACGCTGTATATATCATCGGCCATGACCAAATACGGTGTCGGTAGCTCATACACCTACCGCTACAACGTCGAGGACCCAATGCAAATAGCAGACGGGCTCGGCGTTCCCCACACGGTCGAGCTAGCGGCTATATGGGGGCCTCGGAACGCGCCCGGCGGCGCGCCGAAGAGCTATACCTCCAACGGCACTAATATCGAAGTCATCCCCGTCATCCAAGCATACTGGACTAGTTTCATCCGCACGCTCGACCCGAACACGTTCAAGAACCCCGAGGCGGCGACTTGGGAGAAGTGGGACTCGAGTAAGGAGAATAGGTTGTTGTTTGAGACGGGAGGGAAGACGACGATGGAGAACGTGGATGATGATACGAAGACCCATTGTGAATACTTCGCTAGTATAGGTGTTGATATACAGCAATAGATTAATATGTTCTTAGGTGCTTGGGTTCCTTGATGGCGTTGTTGGGAAGATGGTTTGTGGGTAAGTTCCTTTTACGACGTATCACTTAATCAACAAGGGACATAAATTGCGCGACAATTTGCTTCTGCTAGAATTCAGGAGCACGAATCTAAGTGCTGTTTAGCTACATTTTTCAGAGCCATAGAGGCATGTAGTTGCAAGCATAACGGGCAAGCCTTCAGCTAAACTGACGCATTCGAGCTTCCGACTATATACGGTCAGTGATATGGTCGACGTTATCGGGAGTCAAGGTGGAATTACTTACAGCAGGAAGCTCTCTCTGGGCCACCTTAGCCTTCGCAGCCATCAGTGCTTGATTCTCGGAGCGAAGCTCCTCCACCTGTGCGCGCAACAGAGCATTATCGTTGCTCATCTCTAGATGTTCTTTGACGAGAACAGCCATCTTCTCGTGGCATGTCTTGTTCGACTCGATGGTTTTGTTGACTAGTTTATGTAGGTCGTCGAATACGGTGTCTTTAGCTTTGTTTTTCCATTTACTCTCTCGGACATTGCGGTCCGCGCAGTAGACATTAAAGTCTATTTGTAGCTGCGCATATCGAGCTTCAAGATGCACGTTCTCTTGGAACAGATGATCGCACATGATCTTGGCGTCGACGAGTGTGTTATGACAATGAACAACCAGTTCCTTTACGACAGGAACGACCTGGATGCCATGTTTATGTACTTCGGATACTGCAATACCAATAGTCAGCCAATGATTCCTTGCGTACTGTGCCTAGAGAAATACTTGATAGACTCGACTACTTAGTACGATGTCTGGATAGAAAAGAAGGATAGATAGGAACTTCAGATGATACTTACATAAGTGCGCGACTTCTTCGACATCGCGGTCGCCAGCTAAGCCGGTCGATCCCATTATGGGATTTTTATCGGCTAGCATAGAAAGATATGTCAGTATATATACAGACGCGTGGATAGGGCTAGTTGGGAGAGCGATTTGACTTACTCTTATGAATTTATATACTGCTGAAGGTTTGTATTATTAGATGCCAGCAACAGTCAAAAGCTTGCGAGTTTTGATTCTGTTATGAAAAATGCAAGGTTTGTCTAAAGACAATGTTAGTATTATCGACATAAACAAAAAACATGAAAATGAAGAGAACAATAGATGGATTGGTGAGTGTAGGAGATACATACCTCGTACTTTTCGTGGGAAATCAAACTTGCAAACGTGTTTGGTGTTTTTGTAAAAGTTGAGATCTATGGTGGGCGATTATATAGGAAAGGTAAGGTGAATAGATGGGTCGGTGACGAGGTTGAATATCAAGGCAGGTACCTAGTACGCATTCTGCTTTCTGACCGGTGCGCTTGACAGTAACTTCCCTACGAATGACTCATTGAAAAGCACAGCTTAAGTAAATCATACAAAAATAGGCAGGTACGTCAAAACCAAACAATTACATTCCTCACAGTTCCCATCGACCTACGCACCTCAAGATTCCGACAACATCAACCCAAACCTCTACAACTTAGCCCCAATCACATCATCATCCCTCCTCATCTCCCCCTGCACCTCCTTAAAATCCGTCGTCTTCCCAACCCTCCAACTAACATCCACACCCGCAGCATCACTCCCCTCCTTCCACAACCACCTCTCCCTCCTCTGCCTCCCGCTCTCCAGCACCTCCCTAACCCACCCCCCAAGCGTCGGCAACATCTTAAACGCATGCGCCGAATCCCCCGTCACAACCAACACCCCCTTCTTCCCCGGCACGAAATCAATCACATACTCACTATCCGCCGTATCCGCACACCAGCACACCCGTCTCCCCACCAGCGGCCGTTCCGCCAGCCCCGGCAACGTCTCCCGCAATAACCGCCGCACCATGGCCTCGTCGCGCGCGGGGATAAACGCGTTGTCATCGGGTGGTAACGAGAGCCCCGAGGGCGTCGCGTAGTTCGTGTACCCCGCCATCGCAGGACAGATCTTAAGCAAATTGGTGCGCGCGTCTGGCTCGAAGAAGAAGCCGAGGTCGCGCGCGTAGGTTACGGGGATGCCGCGTAGCGCCGCGGCTTCGGAGGGCGTGAGCTGGATGTGGGCGACGGGCGATGCCTTAGCGACGACTTGCGTTTTTATCTGTGGCAGGATGGAGCCGAGGGAGGCGCCTAGGGTGAGGATTGTGGTGGAGGCGGTGTAGTACACGCCGGTGGTGGTGCAGGCGCCGGTGCAGATGTCTCCTGAGGAAGAGAAGGTGAGGCTTTCGACAGGAGCGTTGAGGTGGATTTTCACGCCGAGCGCGATGCATGCGGAGTAGACTGCCGTCATGGCGTCCGCGGCGTGCGCGTACCCGGCGTAGCTGTTGAAGTAGCCTTTCCAGTTCATGGGGCCGTCGAAGGCGGGTGCTACTTTGCGGATGTCGTCGCGCGAGTTTACGGGCGTGATCTTGTTTTTGAATTCCGGGCGCTGGCTTATGGATTCGAGGGACTTCTGGAGAGACTTTTTGGACTTCTCGGGGGCGGCGGCGGAGTTGCAGAGGAGATAGCCTGTCTCGTGGTAGTACGGGGCGAAGAGGGGGGACTTCCACGCCGTTAAGGCCTCGAGGGCTAGCTCGGCGTAGAAGGGGTCCTCATATTCGGCTCTTAGGATCTTGTTTAGATCATTACCGGCGGAGAGCTTGGGTGGGAAGGTGGCGGACTTCTCGAGGACTGTTACGTTGGTGTATCCGGCTTTGGCTAGATGGTAGGCTGTCGATAGGCCGAAGGTGCCTGCTCCTAGGATGAGGATTGATGCTTGCTTGTCCATATTCACGATTCCTGGTGGCGACCATGTATGTCGCGATATATTCTATCCAGGAGATACATCTTGGAATTATATAGGGGCACTATTGGGATCCACGATAGCTTCATTTTAGAATCCTATCCTATTTCACACTCATCCATCGTCCCATTGTCGCCTTTCCTCGGAGCGGTTTCGGGCCATGATATTACGACATCGGATACAATTTACGTACAATATGATGCTCATGGTCGTTCTATATCGATGTCGTTTGATGTTCAGGGGTAAGTAACTCGGTACGTATACATGTTCGATTGGTGCGATACTTGCACAGAGCCGAGGAAACGGCAAGCGACGTGCATATGCGGGTTGCCGTTTGGTACAGGATCGTGGGGAAATGGAGAATCTGGACCAACCCTGATCCCGGTCGATGCATTAGTGGACTCAATGTACCTGAGTACTTCTATAGTCATCACAGTGTGGCAGGACGGAGCTGCCTATCTTGAATGTTGACGGCTTATCTACCCCAAATCCACTAGTACTAGATACGGGCTACCTCCTATCTCCAATCTACGTACCACGCGACAGGTGGAGTGCAATTACCAATTACCCCGACTTTACAACTCCTCTGACTCCTCTACTATCTCCTAGTGTATGCCTGTCTACCTATACGTAGAGGTCGTGATGCATGCGTCTCAGAGTCCCATAGTACCTAATCAGTAATTGTATCACTCGTCGATCATCACCCCTGCCTTCTACCTGCATCGGAAGAGCATGGGGAACCGTACTAAGGCTGAGCTGCGAACACGGACTGGGTGCCGGAAGTGTCGAGGTGAGATCGCGTCTTCAACTCTCCCACAATTCTCGGTTCCTGATATCCCCTGTTAGAACGGCGAGTTAAATGCCCGGAGGAGCGCCCCGTGTGCAGACATTGTAAACGATTAGGCTTCACTTGTCGATATGAAATCAAGCTGAGCTGGCAGGACGTTGTTCTGCTTGAGCATCGCGAGAATGTGCCGCGAAGCTTACCACAAGACCTCATAGTCTCTATCCAGAGCTGGATGTTTCTCAACACCATTCAGGCAGACTATAATCCGGATAGTCTTCAAATTAACTCCGAGGACTACCAAGAATGCCCTCCGACTGAACATAGCGATTATCAGGTACCTGATAATCTCACGCCCTATCGATATATCTCCCCTTTTCAACTGGGGGGAGCCGAGGGCTATCTATGGAGTTATTTCAACGAGTACATGACTACTCAAATCGTCATAGACCCTGGATTCAATCCTTATAGGGACATCGTGTTGAAGATGGCTGCTTTCTCTAAGGAGGGTCCTCTATTCCAATGCATTCTAGCGGCATCCGCAAACCAACTTCAAAGTATTGGCCGAAACGAATATAAGCAAGCTATGTGGTTTCATAGAGCTAAGGCATTACGTCTCTTAAGAACAGAACTCGCCCATCTATCATCGGGAGAATCAACCGGAGGAGTTGGTGGGGCTTCGAAAGATCAGATTATTGCCTCAACTATCATGCTGACATTCTTTGAGGTAGGTAAAAAGGGGGTGACTATTTTAACTTAGAAGCAAAAGCAGTACTAACCGATTGACCAAGATATCAAAGGATTGCTCAAACTCGTGGACTGTACATGCCGACTTTTCCCGGACTTTTCTGGCCTCCCGCCTGAAAGATCTAGGCACTCTGACTGCAGAACAAGAAGCCCTCTTATATTTTGCAGTGACCTACTTTGTCTCGCACGATATCCTAGCTGCGACCGGAGGTACACTCATGGAAGCTGCCGAGATGGTTACTGAAATGTGTAAAGCAGTCGATAAATCGACAATTTTGGCCCTTACTGGATGTCCAAGAGATTTACTGATCTTAATATCCGAAATAAACCAGATTAGCTCGGTAATAGAACAATCGGGCCAAAGAGAGCTTTCACCTATGATACAACAACGTCGAAATCAGGTCGAAAGGTTTCTCCACCAACTACACCGAAATGTCCCAGAGGAATTCGCATCATTAAAATCCGAGTTTTCCGTCATCGCCGAGGTCAAAAGACTTGCAGCAATCCTATATCTATATTCGCGCGTAGATAATGCTTCGCCATACGAGCCAAAAATGATTCGAGTAACATCTCAAATCCTATCGCTTATTCCCAAAATATCTCTTCGGACCCACACGGGTCTTTGGCCCCTATTTATCGTAGCAACACTAGGCGTCCGGGAATCCGACGAAGACAGGAAACTCATCCTAAGTCGACTTGCTGCGCTCCAGCAGACAAGGCAATTAGCAAGTGTCAAAAAAGCTAGGTTAATCATTGAAGATGTATGGAAGTCACGAGACCTTTGGCCTGACAAGTCGCGAGGATGGAGCATATTACAAGGGAGAAGACACGGTGCTATCAGCCTAGCATAATTAACTGCAACATTTATCTATCAAATAATTACCAACACTCAATGACATCTACTATCTAAATATCGTCGACCTCCCTCGGCTCCAAATCTGCACTAACTGGAGGTAATTTAGGTGGTATAACGGAAGTCATGCTGCTTCTTATCCGTCATGTCCACGAAAGTCTCCGTCATATCCTCGGAATTTTCCGCTGGCTTGCCATATTTACGATCCCTGGTTTTATTCTGATGAGATGCCACGAACCAGTATACTATCAGGATGAGCATACAGACGCAGTAGCTGACCAGCATTGCGACCACCCCGCTCTTGTATTGAGGAGCTTCCTTACTTCTGAAGGTCTGGGGTCCGATGAGATTGCCCGCAGCATACCCGATGGTGACCAGACTGTATGTAATAGCTTTCTTGGTCACTATGACATCATAATTAGTGCTTATCCTTGAAGTATAGGGGATGTTCAAGCCCAAGCCTTGGCGAATCGAGTTTACGGAATTTACTTACTACCGGCGGTGTTCGCTTGGATAAGGGAGATTCCCACAACATAAGGTGCTGATATCAGTTAGCACAGGTACCATGCTGGCATATGCTGAACATGAAACTTACGCCAGTAGAAGTACATGAAATAGAGCCCCGTCATTTGACCAGGGACATTCGTTCGCGGCAAGCCGTACACTAAAGCGGTTCCGAAAATGGGAAGCAATAAAGAGATGCACGCAGTAAGAGCTCGTCGATTATGCCACCTTGCTGCCAAGTATGAGAAACCCCAAGCGCCACCCGTGGCTACGATACCGAACGGCATCGTCAGAAGACTGGAGACCAGAGCGCTGTAACCTAAATTGTTGATGATGATCGATCCGAAGGTCTGGAGTCCACCATTGGGGATATTAATGACGATGTTGAACAAGACGATTAGCCACACTTTGACGTCGAGTAACGCCTCCCATACTTGATCCCATTTCCACACCTTGTTGGCGATACCGGTTTTATTGGAAGCCAACCGTTTTGTGGCATGGTATCTTTGTTCTGGCGTCAAGAAGAACGCGTTCATCGGGCTATCGGGAAGGACGAACCATAAGAAAATCGAATAGAGGCAATTGATGGTGCCAGTTAACAAGTACAAATATTGCCATTTCAACAGAGGAGCTGTCGCAGGGATATATCCAATGACCCAAGCGAAGAAGCCGTTGAAAATCGACGAGAAGTATGCGAAGATAACTGCAATCGGTTAGAAATGCAGCTGCATCGAAGATAAAAGATACTTACTCCCGTTCCTAGGGGGCTGCTCTTCTTTCTTGTAGAAGGATGCAACGAGCACGGTGAAGCACGGGACAGATATCGCTTCGAGGAATCCTAGAAGAAATCTAAGTCCCATAAATCCCGACCACGTTCTGCACGCCGCATAGCATAATGTGCAGCACGACCAGAGCAGAGAACCAGTAGCTAGGAGTTTTCCCGGAGGAAATCGCTGAATGAGCCACGACGCTGGGACTAGACCAATCAAGGTCTTGAGGGACGTAAGCAACTGCGCCGAGATATTCCGGATATTGACTTACACCCAATGGCAAAATACTTCCAAGCCAAGAGTAATCTTGACCAGTAAAACCATTGTCCTTCTGGAAACCATATAGAGATGCAGTTCCAATTTCGACTTTATCGACGGCGGCGAGAGTTGCACAGAACACAAGCTGCATGGATAACGTCAGCGAATGCTCGTGTTACGGTTACATTCCCAACCCGTGTGACCTGAGGATTATTTCTTCGCATGTTGGTGAAGAAATTTTGAAAGAGACTTACCAACGGAATCATCCAAGCATCGATTTTCCTCACTATGGCCTTCTCCTGCTCAGGAGTCATGGGCCCGAATTCTTCGTGGTTGGCGAGATATACGGCTGCTTCGTCCAAGACGTTCTCGTCGGTCACCTTCGCCGTCTCGCCAGGTACGGACGAGACGACTGGCTGGAGGACATCCTCCTTGATGTCTTGAGACATTGTATCAAGCAATAAGATAGATCGAGGACGTCAATGCTGTTTGTGCAAGTTCCGAGTACTGTAGATGTCTGTCGCGCATCTATCTCGATGAATACCCGATTCGTTTCCTAGGTAGGGTTTTATAGACAATATGGTTTCACAACTCCTCTCAACGACACTAGGACCTTATCAATCCGGGGTTGGTGCCATCAAGGCCCAGATTCAAGATGTGTACGTGACCTAGCATCTTGTAGTACTCCACATCTCTTGGACCTTGGTTCCCATGTCAGCGACATATTTATCAGTCAATGCGAATATATTGCGCTAGAATGATATGTGCATATATCTGACCCTGTACGTTGGAACAGATTAGCTTACGTAGCGTTTCTGTGATAGACGGAAGAGTTATGCCCTAGGTTAGTTCCGAACTCTTACAATTCCTAGGTAGGGAAGGATAAGGTATTATCTCTTGGGGAATCTACATGGTACGTAAGTGGCTTAAGAGAAGTCGACGACGATGATTGGCCAAATCCTCTTATAAGTGGTTCGTGATAAGAACCGAGAATTTGGGAGGAAGTTCGAATCGACGAGCATTAGCCTCCGAAGCATAGTGCCGAGTATCTGCAACGCACTGTATTTATTTACGGCGGGGAGGTCCACAATCTGGCTAGGGGGTTGGGGTCGCGTTCGCGCAGATAACCAATCCGGCTGCCAAGACTATCTCCTCAGAAGCTACAACAATAGTGTAGTCTAATCAGAATGCATCAGTTGATTTACCGGCGACATGGAGGCAGTTCGAAACGACGCTCCAAGCCGCCGGAGCCCTATCACCGGTCGTCAACCCTCTTCCGGTGCCGGACCATCCCCGATTCTTCGTGATAATGTAGATATATCAAGGCGAGCTTCCTCAAGCTTATCAGCATCCATGCATTATTCATTGAGAATCTCCCACCCGTCTCAGACACACACGCAGCCAAGATGGCCGTCGATACACTCCCCACACCCATCCAGCCTAAGAGCGTGAAGTTCGCCATTGGTTGGTTCATCTATGCTGGCTTTTGTGGCTTGCAGCTAATGATTCTTAGATCGAGGTGGCACCTTCACGGATGTCTTTGCTGCTGTGCCAGGTCGGGATGACATAGTGCTCAAGCTATTGTCCGTTGACCCTGGCAGTTACGATGATGCGCCAGCAGAAGGCATTCGCCGAGTACTTGAGATTGTCTCTGGAAAACCAGTTCCACGAGGTTCTCCTATACCCAAGGACTTAATTCATTCAATTCGAATGGGAACAACGGTTGCTACAAACGGTGAGTGTCTTAAGCCACCCCCACTCTGTACCCGGATTCTAATCTGTCTTAGCACTGTTGGAAAGGAAAGGAACAAGACATGCATTTGTGGTCAACCAAGGGTTTGGCGACTTATTAGAGATCGGCTACCAGTCGAGGCCAAAGCTATTTGACCTCGATATTAGGAAGCCGGAGCTACTCTACGACAAAGTGGTCGAAGTCTCCGAGCGCATCACCGTCGAAGAATTCGACGAAGACATCACAAAAGACAATCGTCCACCTCTCCAGGAAATCCCAGGTGTCCTTGTGAAAGGCATCACCGGTGAAATCCTACGCATTATCCGTCCTCTAGACGAGACGGAAGTACGGGAAAAGCTATCCCAGCTTAAAGCAGACGGCATCGATACGCTTGCGATATGTCTAGCGCATTCGTACATCTATCCCTTCCACGAGCAGAGGATCGCGGAGATCGCGAAGGAAATGGGATTCACTCACGTCTCGACATCTTCTTCCGTTGGCGCGAACATGATCAAGATGATCTCGCGAGGCAGTTCTGCTTCTGCCGACGCGTACCTCACCCCAGAAATCACCCGCTACGTATCGGGTTTCGCAAAGGTCTTCGCCGACGGCAACCTGGATGGTGTATCGTGTGAATTCATGCAATCCGATGGCGGACTCGTTAGCCATAAGAACTTCAATGGTCTAAGAGGCATTCTTAGTGGCCCTGCTGGAGGTGTTGTTGGCCACGCTAGGACTTCTTACGACGGAAATTCTCCTATTGTCGGTTTCGATATGGGTGGTACAAGTACAGACGTCTCGCGATACGGAGGAACCTTCGACCATGTATTTGAAACGACAACGGCGGGCGTTTCTATACAGTCCCCGCAGCTGGATATTAATACGGTAGCTGCTGGTGGTGGCTCCATGCTTTTCTTCAGGGACGGACTATTCGTAGTCGGACCTGACAGTGCCGGAGCTCACCCTGGACCTGCTTCATATAGGAAAGGAGGACCGTTGACAGTCACCGACGCAAACCTGTTTCTTGGGCGATTAATACCGGATTATTTCCCCAAAATCTTCGGTCCCAGTGAAGATCTTCCACTCGACACCGATATCGTAGTACAGAAGTTCGAGGAGCTTACGGCACGGATAAACGCGGAGACTGGGCGCTCTATGACTCCCCTTGAGGTTGCCCACGGCTTCATTGACGTGGCTAATGAGTCCATGAGCCGTCCCATCCGCGCACTTACCGAGGCGCGCGGCTTTGAAACGGGACAACATAACCTCGCAACTTTCGGCGGTGCTGGTGGACAGCACGCGTGTGAGATCGGGAAGAAACTGGGTATTAAGAGGATAGTTATCCATAAGTACTCCAGTATTCTCTCGGCTTACGGCATGGCTCTGGCGGAGGTTGTACAAGAAGCCCAGGAACCGAGCTCTGAGATCCTATCCGAGGAATCTCTCTTTCGATTGATGGCTCGGATGCAGGAGCTCAAAGCGAAAGCCACTGAGAGTCTTATTTCACAGGGAATTCGAGAGGAATTCATCGAACATGAACAGTATCTAAATCTTAGATACCAAGGAACTGATACTAACTTCATGCTCCTTGCCCCGGTTGACGGTAATTGGAGATCGGCACTTGAGAAGGAACATCTGAGAGAGTTGTCCTTCGTCTTCCCTAGCGATAAGAAGGTTCATGTCGACAATGTGAGAGTTCGTGGGGTTGGAAGGAGCACAGAGGTTAGCCATGATAACTCGAAGCTCGTGAAGGAACTCAAGTCTCACGCCGGCTTGGAGGTTCAGGGTGGAGAGGATAAAATCGTAAGTTCATCCCTAACATCTCTAGTGGATAAGTGCCCCGAGCCGAGCAGTGCTAACCCTCCACAGACGAAAGCATACTTCGCAGCAGGCGGCCTGCAACCGACTAAAGTCTTCCGACTTAATAAGCTCGCCCCAGGTAGCGTCGTATCCGGTCCAGCGATAATCATCGACAACACCCAGACGATAGTAATCGTGCCGAAATCACAAGCGCGGATTCTAAGTTCTCACGTTGTTATTGATCTGGTCGATGAGAAACCCGAGCAGTCTGGAGACGAGCATGAGCTTATAGTGGATCCGATCAAATTGAGCATTTTCGGTCATCGATTCATGAGCATCGCAGAACAGATGGGTAGGACTCTGCAGAAGACAAGTATTTCCATCAACATCAAGGAACGTCTGGACTTCTCTTGCGCCATCTTCGGCCCAGATGTAAGTAGCACTGAGAGTCTTTTCTCGATTTTTTTGAAAGAAATCACTGACTTTAGTTCTTGAATAGGGCGACCTAGTGGCGAATGCACCGCGTAAGTGAATCTAACATATCGAATGGAATAATTGTTGAAGCTAATCTTTTCTTAGACGTTCCTGTTCATCTTGGCTCAATGTCGTATGCTGTCAAGTATCAACACACCCTCCACCAAGGAAAATTACGCCCTGGAGATGTATTAGTTTCGAATGCTCCCACATGTGGAGGCACTCACTTGCCAGGTATTTTAAGACTCACATTATCATGATCGCTCAACTATTCTAACTAATCTTAGATATTACTGTCATCACCCCTGTATTTGATACAGATGGCGAAACGATTTGCTTTTACACAGCCTCAAGAGGCCACCATTTGGATATTGGTGGTTATCGTGGTAACTCTATGCCGCCGTAAGTGCGATCCAAAGAATTTGGATGAAGCGATGATACTAACGTCTAATCAGTGACTCAACCGAACTATGGCAAGAAGGAGCTTACATCGAATCCTTCTTCCTAGTCCGCGACAACCATTTCGACGAGGAGGGTATCGTCAAGATTCTCCTTGAACCTGGGAAATATCCCGACTGCAGCGGCTCGAGACGACTAAATGACAATTTGTAAGTTTTTTTTTTTGAGAATGCATCGAGGCAATGACTAACCTAGAGCATAGATCCGATCTGAAGGCTCAAATTGCAGCAAACACCAAAGGCAGCAATCTCATTAGAGCTCTGATGGAAGAATATTCCAGAAGCACAGTTCATTTCTACATGAAGAAGATCCAAGAGAACGCTGAAGTTTCCGTTCGTGGGTATCTGAAATCGGCTTACAAGAAGTACGGATCAAAACCGCTCAAGGCAAAGCAATTCCTGGACAACGGCTCTATGATGACCGTCTCAATTACCATAGACGAAAGCGGCTTCGGCACATTCGATTTCACCGGGACGTCATGCGAAATGCTGTCAAACATGAACGCCCCCCCAGCCATCACATACTCAGCACTAATATACACCCTACGCCTCCTAATCGGGTCCGACATCCCCCTAAACCAAGGCTGCCTAGCCCCCACAAAAGTCATCCTCCCCAAGAACTGCTTCCTGAACCCGTCCTCCGGCCCCGCCGTCTGCTGCGGCAACACCCTGACCTCGCAACGTCTCGTCGACCTCTTCCTCAACGCCTTCGAAGCCTCCGCCGGATCGCAAGGGTGCATGAACTGCTTCGGCTTCTTCGGGAACTGCAAAGACGACTCCGGCGAGCCCCAAAGCGGCTTCGGCTTCGGCTACGGCGAGACCATCTGCGGCGGCAGCGGCGCGGGCCCCACCTGGCACGGCGCCAGCGCGGTCCAGATCCACATGACGAACACCAGAACAACCGATATCGAGATCATAGAAAAGCGGTACCCGGTCCTCGTCAACGAGTTCTCGATCCGCAAGGGCAGCGGCGGGCGCGGCAAGTTCAATGGCGGATGTGGGATTGTAAGGGATTGGCTGTGCCGATACCCGCTTACCTACGGCCTCATCACCGAGCGCAGGGTCCACCAGCCCTACGGCATGATGGGCGGTGAGCCCGGCGAGTGTGGTGCGAATTACTGGGTTCAGAGGCAGGAGGATGGGAGTGAGCGCTGGGTTAATATCGGGTCGCGTGGTCAGATTAATATGAAGGAGGGCGATCGGTGTGTTATTCATACCCCTGGTGGTGGTGGTTGGGGGGTTCCGGATGAGGATGAGGGTGGGGTGAAGACGAATGGGGTGAATGGGGTGAATGGGAATAAGGTCGCGTATCCAAGGGCTACGGGCAGTTTGCATGCTTATGCGGCTGCTCAGGAGGCGTCTTCTTGAGCTTGTGGTAGTGGCATTTTTTCTATGGCATGAGCATTTTTTCTTCGTTGCATTTGAATGGGTATCATCGTATTGGGTTGTAAATGCATATTTATTCGTATTTATACGTGCAAATGAGTCGAATTTGTAACTTGATTTATACTCGGTCCAGTCGAGTTTGAAAATTCTCATTCAGCTGTCTGTCAAAAACCTTAGTCATCCAGAAGCTCATCAGCCCCTGAGCTCTTGAACAGGTGCCTACGAATCACGTTCTTGTCTACAGTTGAATAATAAATCATTAGATATTTGGTTGATTTATTTCTTCTAAACTACCTACCTGGTACTCTCTATGTGGTTGCTGACCAACAAAAGCTTAAGACTAACATGCTAGAACCAAAGAGAGCCCAGCATCATCTCAAGATTGGGGATTCATTGATCTCATTTATGTGAGGACTCAATTCTTTTTTCAATATGTGAATTATATGTCGTCGGAGACCCAGGCATTTGCAGATGAAAGATGTTATCGGGCTCACTCGTTTCGCTGTCACTGGCTCTTTGCAGAAAGATGTCAGGAATCGGAGGAAGGGCTTTCTCAGCATCACGCTCTCGCTGACGCTTACGAATCATGTGAACGTCGATAGCAACTAAAACCCAAGTTGCCGCAGAGAAAATAAATAGAAGAGAAACAAAGACAGCAATAACTACCCTACCTTCAGCCTCCACGGCCGGCGACCTTTCGAGATCGCGGATTTGGAATGGATACATCGTATGAATTCCTTGACCAAAGAGCACTAGGATGTCACTTTGTTCGTGAATCTCTTGGCTTTATTACAGGCCTGCTAAAGAATATAAGGCTCAAGGCCAACCCATCTATTACGAAACAACTAGATCGTTGGTGAACAATACCCTTATCTACCACCTAACTAACATGTAGAGCAGCTTTTCCGTTGTATCTCTTCTGAATATGCTACGGTTTCTAAGGATCATTGTATATTATTTTCGTTTGAATAAAGTGATAAGGTACCTAAGTGATTATGTCGTTTTCCAATATCTCTCCTAGAGGTGCAACTTCATTAGAAGAATTAGTTACTTCAGGGCTCTTATGGTGGGGCAAGCTGGCAACTCCATCCCCTAAATCCCCTATATTTAATAAATTCAATCCGCTAACTCACTATAAAACCCCTACAACCTCATTCCACTGCACCTCCAGTGCTACATTCAATTCCATCACCACTAAGTACAGCGCCCGAGCTATAGATTAGTAGCTGTATGTGGCTACCTTGCTCCCTACAAACGATTCCAGTACTTCAATTTCAGTGTAGGTAGCTATTACACACCAAGCTCCTATTCATCGATTCCATTACTTAGATGGTCCCGAAACTCGGCCTTTCAGTAGAGCAATATGGTTCATCATAGTACATACAGTGGGGCGCAATTCCAACGCAATGCATATAAATGTTATCCGGTAGGTACCTATTTAATTATTTGGTATCTCTTTTAAGGTCGCGATATTATCGCTGGCCGTTTGTGAGTCTTATCACTTCAGCCCGAGTATAGCCGCTGTAACCCGTCAACGATTAGCAAATTCAAAACATGCTTACACATGCCAATCAAGACTCAACAAATCGTATCATTACATTAAACTCAATCCTTATTGCCAATTGGCCAAGTTGGAATATCCATTCAACCATCAGTATACGTAGAAGTTCTTATCATGAGCTATTTTTATATAGATTGGTAGCATTTCGTCGAACAATAAAGTTCATTGGCTGACTTAGATCAAACATTGGTAAATCGGCAATACTAGCGATTTGCCCAGTGGGTACCTAGCTTGTTCATTGATTCTTATCGCAACATTCATGGCTTTCATATCAAGTAATTTCGAAAGTTCACGCCTTTCACACCGTAATTTACTCCTTCATATTTTCTAAACCTCAATTCAATACCACTGGCTATCAATATAATTCAAATCAAGATGGCGTTGTCTGATGAGATTAGAGCAGACTTTGCCGCTGCCTTATCGAAGATGTACCAAAAGGAGGTTCCTCAATATGGCACTCTTCTAAAATTGGTATCGGAGATAAACCATCAAATAATGGATAACGGACAACCATATCATGATACTCAACACCGTATCGAAGTTGAGCGACACGGGGCTATTCGACTTGGTTTAGCGAGTGAATTGGCGATGATTCGTCGATTGTTTGCAGTCATGGGCATGGAGCCTGTTGGGTACTACGATTTAACGGTCGCTGGTCTTCCAGTGCATGCTACGGGCTTTCGCCCTATAAGCCCCGAATCGCTTCAGCGTAATCCATTCCGAGTGTTTACCTCCTTGCTGCGCCTCGATCTTATACAAGACAAAAATCTCCGTGAGCAGGCTGAAAGAATCTTGAATAATCGCAGCATTTTCACGCCTCGATGCATCGAATTGATTGAACAATTTGAAGCTCAAGGCGGCCTGTCTGAAGAAGCGGCACGGGAATTCGTTAAGGAGTCCCTGGAGACATTTCGATGGCACGAAACTTCGACTGTGGATCTAGCTACGTACAAGGCTCTTGAGTCTAGTCATCCTTTGATCGCAGATGTCGTGTGTTTCAAAGGTCCGCATATCAATCATCTCACGCCTCGGGTACTTGATATCGACGCAGCGCAGGACGCCATGAAAAAGTGCGGTCTAGAAGCCAAATCAGTGATTGAAGGACCTCCACCGCGAAAACACCTTATCTTGTTACGACAAACTAGCTTTCTAGCACTGGAGGAGGAAGTCGCATTTTCAAGTGGAGAAGAAAAGGGAGGTAAACATCGGGCAAGATTTGGGGAGATTGAGCAGCGCGGGATAGCTTTGACTGCGAAGGGCCATCGTCTTTACGATGAATTGCTGGCCAAGTCGAAAGAAATTGCTATCGGCCAGCCACAAAACTCGCAGGAGGATGTCCTCGCTCAGACCTTCGCAACATTCCCCGATGACTTGAATACACTCTATCAAGAACGGCTAGCATATTTCAGATATGTTATTCGGGACCCTCTCCAAGCAACGTCCATATCGACCGATCTCGATTCTTTAGTGTCGTCTAGGGTTCTTTCCATCGAACCGATTACTTATGAAGATTTTCTGCCTGCTAGTGCGGCCGGGATTTTCTACTCCAATCTTCACGAAGGCCACGACACAAACCAAGTAGCATCTTCAGACCAGGCTTCGTTTGAGAAGGCCCTTGGTTGTGGTGTACACCAGCCGTTTGATCTGTACGATGGATTAGAGAAATCATCAATTGCTGAATGTCTCGGGATACTAGCTGAAGAGCGGAAAGCTATTTAAACGTACCCGCCCATACATATTTCTTTACCTTAGCGAAGTGTGATTTCAAAAGTTATACCTACCCGCATAAATAACATAGATCTTTTCTAAGTGTTCTGAATTATTTTTGGGATTTTCAGTGTAAGTAGGCTGGCTTTCCCGTGCCTACCTGGTAGGTATAAGTGAAGTTATAAGGTACCTACTCCGTAATTCCTCTAGATATAGAAGGGCGCAACTGGATGAAAACATTTTAGAGCCAAGATACTGGGCGCACCCCACCTTCCTATTTGGAGCATTTAGTCAACGTAAAACGGATTGTCATTGGTTGGTACCTTCAACAATCACGACAGAAGCCATCCACTATAACTCTCACTTATTTTGGAATTCTCGTTTTAGAACTAACACGCAGGTTCCTCCTTAGGATATTTTCTAATTAGTTATTATCCATAGGTATCTTACGGATATATTTCTTGCGACGGGAGATAGTGGCCACGCTTTCAAATCATTACTCTTAATAGGAGAGCTGGAAAATAGTGGTGGCGTATATCCTGAATTTGATAGGGTTGGTAAACGAATAGGTTACAGGGCTCTTCCAGGGATTGTTATTGAACAGGAGTACCTATACGCTTGGATTTGACGTACTCTATATTCAAATTCACTGTAAAGATACAGCCGTGTATTCATATCTACCTAGATAGAGTCGAGCCAATAGCCGGACCTCACATCATCTCGACTACTGACGGCGGACCATAAGAACAAATCCGCCAACCCGCCAATTCAATTGATGTATTGAAATGTATACAGTGTAATACAGTACAGTAACGTACAGTCTTATACATATTCCACACAGTGCCCTGAAACTTACAGGGGGTTATAGCGCTATACGGCGCTGAAAGCCCTGTAACTTATAAGGGTTATACCTAACCTTAGTATTTCAGTATACAGCTCTAATTCGGATACCCTTATACGCTTCAATTTTCGGTCGCTCGCAAATAAAATAGATTCATTCGAAAGCGCTTTAAAAGATCTTTCTATGTATATACATCTTATTTATTCAAAACTAGTATTTATACGTTGAGATTCAATTAAACTTATAATACGCGCTGTTGACATTTACCCGATGAGGCTCAGCGTGTGTCACGTGACACCCCTTGTTTTGAACTATTACGCGTATATCCTTCTTTATTTACCTACCTATTAATAGGTACGCATTCAACTGATTCGAATCGATCGATTGAATCAGATCAATCAATTAATTCAATTCGTTTCGAATAGGTTGAAATATTCCTTATAACCTTAGAAGGCTCTAGCACTAGCTTCAGGGCTATAAGTTATAAGGAGCTTATGCGCTATAACGCCTATAAGTTACAGGGACTTTTAGCGCTACAAGGCGCTATAACCCCCCGTAAGCTTCAAGGCACTGTGTGGAATATGTATAAGACTGTACGTTATTATACTGTAATACACTGTATACATTTCAATACATTAATTAGATTGGCGGGTTGGCGGATTCGGCCTTATGGTCCACTCTACGACTAGATGATTGAGGATAAATCTTTGTGAATCAAAAGTTCCCAGAGGTGAATGACAATAATATCTTTTCGTGTACCTAGGAAGCTCAGCCTAGACGCGTACAAAGGTACCACAACAACCAGTGCTCCATTTCCATCATCATGCGCTGAAATTTACACCTAGGATTCCGCTAGAAAACCTACAACTTACAGTTGACTGATCACTGTTTACCCGTTCCCATATACCTATCCTTACCTGTACTTAGCACCACGAGTAGCAACCAAAGCCCGGAACTTCAGCGATCCAGTCACTCTCCAAAATATGGTAACCCCCTAAAAGAGGTATCTAATATAAAATCTCAATTCAACACGCGTAGGTGCTCTCTCAGTATTTCAACGACACTTTAGCGAACGCATCACCACAACAGCCACTACGCCCGGCGCTCAACACCCCTATCGCACTGCACTCGCCCATCTTGAACTTCAGTTCACTCTACCAGATTAGGTTCAAGCTCTACACCACATATACATCACGGCCATGAACCATCTTTTTCCGCAGCATATGCGGGCTTACCATTCAACCCAAGAACACAGCAGAATTGGACCCTAACGCGGATAAAAGCGACCTACTGACCACTACAAACGATGCACGCATGGAAAAAACTGGCGAATCTACTCGAAAACAGCGAGAAAACGAACTCTACAGCTAGTAGCCCGTATAGGCGGTTATTAGGCTGCCAAGAAATGGTGGCTTCAGGGCCAGGGATTCGTAGGAGGTACCTAACTGACCTATAGCCCTAAATTAACAGTTGGCTTGCCTCCAGGGCCCGTATGATAAATACAGTGAAGTATTAGGTGCCGTCTACACGCCCAGCCTGTGGCCCTTGTATGGCTCAAGGCGTTTTGTGCGCTGGAGATGCGGCCAACACGCCTATCAAAACCGCGCTAGGGGACTTGACAGCGGGAGGACCCGAAAATCAAGGTGTTAGTTTATTTTCAGCGTGCCTTACAAGTAAACCCAGGAATAAGACAACTTGTAAGTTTTTTTACCATTTCCATTGACTTAAGTTTACTAGGTAGGTAATCAACGTAACTAACATCCAAGATTCCAAGTAGCTGGCTCTCCTCGGTACCTAATTGCTACTCTACCTGGGTATCTCCCATTCCGATTCCCCCGTAACCGATTTCCCCCTACTGGACCAAACTTGGAGCATACGACCAAGTCCAGCCCTTAAGCCATACCACCATTAGCCCGAAGCACCTGTCCCGAAACCCAAGACGACTGGGCTAGGAAAACAACAGCCTCGGCGACTTCCTCGGGAGTTCCGATGCGTCCCTGCGGGTTGAAGTTGGCGATGGTCTTCAACATCTCCTCACTCTTGCCGCGGAAGAAAAGCTCGGTGCCGGTAGGACCGGGCGCAAGCGCGTTTACAAGAACACCCTTGCGCCCGAGATCCTTGCTTATGACGCGGGTCATCTGCTCGATAGCGCCTTTGGTGCTGTTGTAGAGTAGGTAGCCGGGCATGACGGTGGAGGCGACAGTCAAGCTGGTAGACAGGAAGATAATGTGCGAACCGCGCGGCATGTGCGGGGCGGCGGCCTGCGGGTGGTTAGTGGACATGCCATGCCTACTTAGGCCATTAATGCAAGAAACGCTTACCTGAGCGAGAAAATAGGGACCCTTGACGTTGATGGCAAAGGTACGGTCGAAATCGGCTTCGGTGGTGTGCTCGAGGTCCTTCATGGGTAGCACGCCGGCGTTGGGGATCAGTACGTCGATTTTGGAGTAGGCATCTACGGTTTGTTTAACGAGCGACTGGACGCCTTCCACGGTACTGACGTCAGCGCGTATGAGACGGGCCTCGCCCGCGCCTAGTTTCTTTACCTCGGCGAGGGTGTCCTGCGCGGCTTGCTCGTCGGAGGAATAGTTGATGATGACGGTGGCACCCAGGCGCGCGAGTGCGATGGCTGAGGCCTTGCCGATGCCCTTCGAGGCACCGGTGATGATGGTAACCTTGCCGGCAAGAGAGGGGAGCACGTTGGATGCCATGGTAGACTGCTTGGCAAATATACAACTGGAGGACGGGATTTGGAGAAAGAAAAACTACGGTGTCCAGCGCCGTGTCTTAAATACTTCGTTTTCCTGCGATCCTATATTTAAGGTGCGGTAACTCCGTGACTGCGAGAGTCAACTTTGTCGCTTGTCTCCGTCATTATCTGATAATCTCGGGTCGCGCTCTTGATTTGATTTTTATTTCCGACGCGACGGAAAGAATCAGGCATTAGGCCTTAAGCACCAGGCACCTAGGCCTACAGGAAAACCGGCCTCACATCGGATTTTATTATGAGATGCTGCGAGCCTTTCCTAACGCCAACGGTTCAAAAATCATCGTTAGTAACCCACCTTTAGTTGGCTGAGTTTACGAAAGGATATTATGATGACCCCGCAGCTGTTGGAGAAGTGGTACGTGCACAGACCACTTTGTTTAGCAAATCATGATTACGTAGCTTGCTTACCTCAGCCAATTCTCTCTTTACGTAATTGGATCCATCCAAACAATGTGCAGATTGATTCAATTGAAATTTGAAACGATAAAATAATGTCGTTCTTCACAACCTACTAACATCGCACCACATATTCTAAACGGTTGAAAAAGCGCTGTATGATATAATCCCAAAACTCTATTGACATATATAAAAATTAACCGGCATCCAGCCTTAACAAATAAACACGTGAGTTCCCATCATATACAACGTCCACCTCTACCTCTCCCTTGACGAAAAGACATCCTAGATGGTCTTTCCACAGAATTCAGAGCCCCAAGTCGAACGTCCCATAGTGAAGTCCCAGCTAGAGTAGAACCAAGCACCCTTTAATCGGCCACAAGTCTTATCAGCCCAAGACTCGAAGGGCGAGATGTGTCCACCACCGCAGTTCTGCTGTTGACAGGAGACGTTGCAGTGGTAAACGATCGCCGAGCCGGCCTTGGCGAACAGGATCCCCTGAGATCCATTACAGATGGCCCCGCTCTTCGAGCGCGCGGGTACCTTCTGGTTCTCGCACCGGGTCGTGAAGGAGTTCATCGCGATCGTGTAGTCCGCGAGCGTCATCGTGTTGTAGTCTTCGCAGTAGTGCTTCCGTTCGTGATGGATGAAGTCGTCGCGACGCTCTACTGACGACTCTTGGGGTGAGGTTGTGTTGGGGAAGAAGCCACGCGCGTCGTTTGGCTTGACGATGTCGCCGATGCGCACGGGGGCTCCGAAGTCGCGGCGGAATTTCGCGGAGTCTCCGGTTCCTCTACCGACTAGGTAGATTCCGTCTTCGAGATCTTCCGGGGGAATGTAAGCTCCAGTGGCTGCCACTAGGAGGGCTGTTACGAGACCGTATGTGAACTTCATGTTGTATGGTGCTAGGTAAGATGGTATTCAAGGAATGGGGTAGAAGAATTCGTGTGATAGGTGTGTGAAGGCGTAGTTGATGATGTTTCTTGGTGATGGTGAAGCTGAGTGTTTAAGATCTGACCAAAGTCTAGGGATTACCTCTTCTTATATATCTCAACCACGTTGTAACGATTGGGTCAGCTAGGTGTCGCTCACGAAGAGGATTTCGGTATTGATGTCATCATGGTCCGGCACAATACACTGCAAAAACACATCTTCACCGATGTCAACTAAAAATAGAGTCCTCACAAACTCACAGCCGAATATGAAGTTGATCCTCAATCATGGGAGACATGGATATAGTATGGGGATTTTCTTGGCTAGTGTCATAGAATGTTGGCGCTTCGCCTTGATGTGCCATTCAGCCTTACAATGAACAACAATTTGAAATTATTATTTCCGTGCCGCAGACTAGGTTCGGTATGCTATAACATCGGATTTTGACAATTCAGACACTTAGTCATATGTCTATAAGATCGTCATAGCCGTATCGTTTAAATATGGAAACAGCTAAAGGACAACCCTTGGTACTGGATGCCGATTAAGCGTTGGCAAGCAGGTACGGCATATTATCTAGATCCTTCAGATACGAATCTCCACTACCGACTCCGTTTGTATCTACTAGATTACCTAAGTATATAGAAATTTTTACCATCGCATGGGAGTTTCATTATGTAATGAGCTGGTATGTGCAGAACATACTTCATCGGTGGTTTAACATAGAAATTCCATTTTTACAACCCGCAGATCAAAGATAAGACAGTTTCTAACTTGAGTTATGACCATAAAGAACGACAGAATCCAATCAGAAATCCTCCAATGTACAACTAACGAGACAATACAGGGACTTCCATGAAGTTAACACCTCCAGCCCCCTTAACACTAGGGGCGCTCCTTCAGATATCCCTCCAGATGTGCTTTATACTCCTCCGTAGACATCAAGCCCAACTGCCGACAACAAAAGTACATCCACACCAGATTGTATCCATCGCGCGTAAAGAAGATAGGGCACAGGAATCCTAGGAAGACCACGCTCCCAAGAGTAATGAGTGTTGGTAACGATGGAGCTGCGTTCCAGAATGGTAATGGAGAATTCCGAGTAATGTACAAGACGACGAAAATGGCGTAGGCTAAGACTGCTCCCATGGATGCGCCGATGTAAGCTTTGCGAAAAACCCGGGATCGGCGGGCATGAGGGTTGCTGGGAGAGGGAAGCTTGGGATCTGTTCGAGATTTTTTGATATCCATGTTTGGGTGATCGGAAGCCATGTGGTGTAGTATTGGATGGTTTTGGATCTGGGAGAACTGAATTGAGTATAAGCAAAGAAGTCTGGGGGCTGCAGAGGTGTGGATTATTATATGCGGCACAGGTGAAGCTGAAGGATTCGTTTTTTGTTGTTGGTTTTAAGTTGCATTGCCACTCAGCTGGTGATCTTGTAGATCTCCCCTATGAAACATGCCAGTTACCCAGCTCAGGGTGGGTATCCAGCTGGGAGTAAGCACCTTAGGGCTAGACCTGAACGGCGCAGCTCTGCTTAGCCAATCTGCATTATAACCAACTGCATAAATCTGCCCAGGTCTAGCTTGGCGCATCGTCAGGGCGGACCTTACAGCTGTCGTTCAAGGCACAAAGCCCGATTTAGCGTACCACTGCCACTACGGCACATATCGCAGGGTATTACCTTTCTTTTCTTAGAAATTATTTTCATCCCATCGATCAAATTCGATCTTATGACATAACGAAATGATAGAGATCTTCGGATTAACATCAGACGCCATGGCGATGGCTTTAGAAGGACTTTCGAAACATCGAGGAAGGCATACAGCTGCAAATTTATATAATAATAGGCCAGTCCGACATGACTGATATCTATTTCTCAAAGCAACCATCAGCGAGCTCTACGTTCACAAAACCAGCATCTTCAAGACATATCTTTCAACATGAAGCAAGCGAATATCATCTACCTTCTATCTCTCTTAGGCCAGTCAGCAGCCAAACCAATAGACCCTCAAGTTCTCCCCAAAGACGTCGGTCTCGAAAATTTCAGCACCGTCCTTTCAGAGCGACAAGACGGCACCTGCTCAATCCCCAACCCTCTACCGGCCATCCAAGACTTCTACGGACATCTACCCGCACAGTGGAAAATAGCATTCGCCGGTGCATCTATCTTCAGCAGTGCCGGCAGCGTCGGCGCCTGGGGATTCTGTAATGCCGCGACGCAGCACGAGAAAGAGAACCCGTCGATAGGATGCACGGGACTAGGAGCTGGAGTCGGCTCAGTCGTGTTCGTGAGTTTCGCCGGCGTCATGCTTTACCTAAACGGTGGCCTTCGTCTCGGTGCACAGGGCCAGGGCCTCACCGGCGCCATTGAAGGGACTGCCAAGAGGGGCGAATTACTTGTTGGGCAGATGGAGTCGGCTTTGCGGGCGCGCGGTGTTGAGTTCGATAGCATCTCCACAGCACCCCTAACAACCCGCGACTCCGCGGACGGTCACACCCTCGACATCCTAGGCGTGCGCGCGCCCGGCTCAGACATCGCCATGGACCACATACTAAGCATCCGCGACGACGGCACCGGCGTATCCAGGGCCACCTTCATCTCGCCCAAATCCAGCCGCACACTAGCCGAGCGCACAGCCGGGCCCGGAATCAAGGTCTCGTACAACTTCGTCAAGGCCGTCGATCCGCCGCGCAAGGTCGCAGAAGCCGATCTGCAGGTCCTAGGCCAGAACGTCGGGCAGGACTGGGAGAACCGCGTCAACCAGCACCACGAGTACAGCAGCTACTTTGGAAAAGCGAATGTTGGGCCGGATTACACTGTCCATTTTGAGATTATCCCGGAGCGAAGCAATTTTGGTCTTAACTATGAGGATGTTAACTTCTGCCACGCGTTTGGTTAAGTTGAGTAGGATGGCTGGAGGATTAGCGGTTGGCCCTTGTGTACCTTTTTTGTTAGATGTTATATGCTGTCGTATGCACTGTTCGATCAGTTTTTCTTGGGGGTCTAGGGCGGTATCTAGGGAGATTCCAGGTAGATAAATGCCCTGAAACATTGTCTCATTTCACCACATCAGTGCATGAATTTAGTGAGACCGAGTACCTACTTGCTGTACCTATTAGGCGAAAATCGAGAACCTGACAGCGGTTGATTTAAGTAATCCATGGATATAAATGCGATTAGTTAGCTCGGCTTAGGCCGATAAAGGCACTATGATAGGTACCTACCAACACCTAAACGAGCCTATGATCCATTACCACCAACAGAGATCATCATTGGGTGGTTCGCTGCGAAGGCATTTTAATCAGGTTCGTGATCTGTGCATCTTTGATTTAAGAACAGATTTACCATCAGCCAGGTAGCCAGGCAAATTGTCTTTACTAGGTACCGAACAACACTTTCTAGATCTGTCATGACGACAGGGCAACCTTCTAACGCGGGCGCGGGCTTTGACTGACATGTCGAGACGGTTTAGTATTTCTTCACTTGTGCTCGTCTAGTTATTAGCCCACATGAAATCCGGGCAGCAAGTACAGAAATCGGATCGGTCTTGCCCCGTGTGAAATTACATAAGAAGGAAGATAATACGGAGCCGTATCGGTGCAGGTGCCGGGGCACGCACAACTAGTGTTCGGGAAGCTACTAGGTATGTGCCGGGTACAGTCCTGCGATTCAGACTTCATACTGTACGAATTCCAGTACCGAACATTAGAGCCGACTTACGTTAGCTTTCCCCTAATGCAAGGAGACTCTGTATATTGACTCCATAGCACACGATTTCTCCTTCCCATTCATTGAATCTAAACCTAATCATCAGCATCCATAAAATGGGGATCCCCGCGTCTGATTTTATTAGCCAATTCTCGCGAAGATCGCAAATTCTAAGGTGTTCAGCGGGACCGATTATATTGGGTAAACCCACCTCCACACGACGCTGTCCCATGGGGTCTGGGGATTTGCTGAGATCTTGCTTAGCATGGCATCGGGCGTCCATCCACATCATACCAACAGCTCGTACTCAACACCCACCAATACGAGTATACGAGAACCCTAGTACGTAAAGGTAGCTGCGATTATCAACCCGCTAGGCCTTCATTCTCCTGGTTACCTTGTTTATTCCTTCAAGATTCTTGTTTACTCCTATGTCGGACCATGTAGGCCTAATAATGTATTTAGTTGCATAGAGTCTAAGCCAAAGCCGACGCGTGTGCCTGGAAATTGATGCCACACTAAGTGGTTCTACTCGCAACATCCGGCCCCGGGCCAACGGTGATTGACGAACCTTGAACCAGTCCTACCGGTCTATCTCAGCCCGAGGATAGCCAACGTGGTTAATATGCGTTCATAATTGGGTTAGCTAGATACCTAACAGCCTCCAAATAGGTCCAATTAGCAGCCTATGATATCTTGACGATCGGCTCTGCTTAGTAAAGACATCATTGAATGCCTTGATCTATACAACAAGACCCACAAGACGCACTCTTAGAGTGTTTGGAGTATGACCGTCTGCATGAACAGTCATGTGGAGGAAACGCCTAGAGAGCGTCGTCCACCGTTCTCCAAATTACAGTTCCAATGGAGTTATAGGTGTCCTATGATCGGCCCATCCCGCGGGATGGTCTCCGTCCCCGCTCCGATTGCTCCGCATAGAGGTCATCAAGGAGCATTCCTCGGTCATCGCAACTCAGGCTTCCCCGAGAGTTTTCATGCCGATGCTAGGGATATTAATATGATGTTGTCCGTGTTTGCACAAAGTTCGATCGGTCGCTCATAATAAACGCATTCGAGACTTCGCAGTTACGATCTTGCTCCCTTACTTTAACGTCTCCCAGAATTTTCGACTTATACCTCGGTCATCATTTCCTAGGCGGAGGTCCTATGGCCAATATAAAATTACCTTCCGGAGAACGTTTTGCCTATTTTACCTCTTACTTATAACATTGTCTGACCTAAAAGGAAAATGTATCAGCAGTACGAACATGTGCCAAAGCACTATGTGCTAGATGCTCAAAATGAGAGCAGCTCAACACCTTCTCTAAAGCTCACTGCCGCTGGCAGAAGTGATGATGAGAAATTCCATTTCGGCTTCGAGGCTTTGCGTCCGAACTTATTTCGCACCACATTTACCACCGCTACACACCCGGTGTCCCTGCATCCCAGCGCCAAGCGCCCGGAACCAGCCTTTGGGAGCACCACTCCCGAAGTCAGCCTCGACAAGGATGGAAATTCTCAGACGATCAAAGTCGGGAATGTCAAAGCCACTGTCGAGTGGACAAGTGCACCTGTCGTCAGCATTTATTTAGACGGCCAGGAGAAGCCGCTTCATCGAGACTTGGAATATCGGTCATATGCCCTCGATGGCACGGGTATTGCGCATTATACGAAGTATAAGCAAGATACCTTGCATGTTGGTCTCGGAGAGAAGGCCGCGCCGATGGACCTTAGCGGCCGTGGATTCAGCATAACGGCCAGTGACACCTTTGGATACGATGCTTACCGAACCGACCCGCTGTATAAACACGTTCCGTTTTTGATCAACGCCACTCCTACGGGTTGCATCGGAATCTTCTCGACTTCCCATGCTCGAGGGATCTGGAATGTTGGGTCCGAACTTGACGGCATGTGGGGTCACTTTAAGGTGTACCGACATGCTCACGGCGGACTCGAGGAGTATCTCATTGTCGGAAAGACAGTAGGTGACGTCGTGAGATCTTACGCCGAGCTAGTAGGTTTTCCGATACTCGCGCCTCGGTATATGATGGGTTATATCGGCGGCGGAATGATGTACAGCATGACAGATGATCCGCCGGGAGGTGAAAACGTTCTCAATTTCTTCAAGAACTCTGAAAAGCACGGTATGCCGTGCTCCGCTTTCCAGATGAGCTCGGGTTACACCGTAGCTGAAGTCGAACCTAAGACCCGAAATGTCTTTACTTGGAACCGACATCGTTTCCCGGATCCGCGGGCGTTCACTCGCGAGGCGCATAAGCACGGCGTCCGTCTGTTGGCAAACGTCAAACCATATGTCCTAGCAAGCCATCCCGCGTACAAGGAACTTGTGGCGTCAGGTGCTTTCTTCAAAGATGCAAAGACCGGCAACGCCGCGGTCGCACGACTATGGAGTGCCGGTGGAGGAGAGAGTGGTGAAGGTAGCCATCTCGATTTCACCTCTAAAGCAGGATACAACTGGTGGTATAAGGGAGTCAAGGATCTTAAAGAGGTTGGAATTGATGCTATGTGGAATGATAACAACGAGTACAACACTCCCGACGACAATTGGCAATGTGCGCTCGAGACCGTCACTATACCAGAAGGCGAAACCCGCAAAAATATCGGCCTCTGGGGTAGAGCGCTGAATACCGAACTCAACGGAAAGAGTTCTCATGACGCGACGATTGAAGTTGAACCGGGAGTTCGGCCCTTCATCCTCACTCGCAGCGCAACGGCGGGTACTATGAGATACTGCGCCAGCTCCTGGAGCGGTGATAATGTGACCAGCTGGGAAGGAATGAAAGGCGCGAATTCATTGGCGTTGAACGCAGGTTTCTCCTTGATTCAGGTAAGTACCAAATCCAGTCCTTTCCGCATATAAAGGCTCCCAATCTCACTCATACAGTGCTACGGCCATGACATCGGTGGCTTCGAGGGACCCCAGCCAACGCCGGAGCTTCTGGTCCGTTGGATCCAACTCGGCGTCCACTCACCACGATTCACCATCAACTGCTACAAGACCAATCCCGACGACAACCTCATCGGAGAGGTCATCGAGCCGTGGCAGTATCCGTCTGTAGCACCCGTGATCCGAAAGACCATAGACCGCCGATACGAACTAGTGCCATACACCTACTCCCTCATCCTCAAGTCCCACCGCGAGGCCATCCCACCCCAACGCTGGACAGGCTGGGGCTACGAATCAGACCCGACAGTATGGACGAAGGAGATCATGAAAGGCGACACCCAATACTGGTTCGGCGACTCTCTCCTCATCTCCGGGGTCTACGAGCCCGGCGTCGAGACCGCAAAAGTGTACCTCCCAGACGCAAGCGGCAGCGACCCCGGCTTCCTGAACCTGTACGCGCCATACCAGTACCTGAAGGCCGGCGCCTGGCACGATATCTCGTCGACCTGGCACACGTCGATCCCGGTTCTCGCGCGCATCGGCTCCGCCGTGCCGACCGGCAAGCCCAAGCCCACGACCAGCGTCGGTGCAGACGACCCGGAGTTCCCGAACCTAGCTAAGGACGACACTCGCGGGGTCGAGATCTTCCCGCCCCCGCTGGAGACGTACCCGCATTGGCCGCGGGAGTTCGGGCAGAGGAAGGGTCCCGTGAGCACGGAGGTGAAATGGTTTAGCTATTCGTGGCTCGAGGACGATGGGCAGAGTCCCGTTGACAAGGCCGAGGCTGTGGAGGTTACTGTGAAGTACGGGGTGTCGGGGGCTGAGATCCGGGTTAAGGTGGAGGTGAGGAAGGAGGGTGGGTGGGAGCCGTTGTGGCTTAAGGATGATATCACGGTTGTGCTTCCTGTTGGAGAGGAACGCGGGGTTAAGGGTGAGGATGGGAAGGATGTGTATAAGGATTTGGATCGCGATGATAGGGGGAGGAGGGTTTGGAAGGTTAAGGTTGAGGTTAAGTGAGGGTGGGGAATAGATGGGTTGGTAGGTAGGGATGGCAATCTGTATATTGTTGCTACGCGGAAATAAATAGACGGTCTCTTTTTGTTGGTTGAGTTCCAAGGTTGTCGCGATGTCGCGGTCGCGTCTTGATAGGAATGATAGTGAGCTGTTTAGTACCCCAGTCCTACGCTACGCGACCCCCACTCCCCAAAAACGCGCCTAAGGTTACTTTGATGATAGCCCTAGAGGCGCTTGATTTTATAAGGCGTATAGCGCATATTTATAGTGGAAAGCCTAACCCGATCCAAATAACGAGTGTTCCTTGTAGACCCAGGGCCTCTTCAGCAACAGCTTACAACAAAGCCTTTAATCATATTTGTGATATATTTGGTACGATTATAGACTGCAAGGTCGCTTGGGTTAAAGCGCTTTAGTAAGTTGAATGATATGGTTTTTACTTATTAGATCCTACATAGAATCAGGACCTACAGCCGTTGTTGTTGCCACTTCCAAAGGTTGAATGTGCTGAACAGCGCTAAGTCCCCTATTGTTACAGGGGATTTAGCGGTAAAATATAGTGTTTATAGGTGGAGATCAAATCGCCGACCGTGATTCCATCCGCAACCCCACCAGCCAATCAATTGCCGAATTGACTGACGAGCTATATAGTAAGCTATTGTAGAGCTTCATTATAAGCATAAGAAGCATCAGTGGTTTAGTGGTAAAATCCATCGTTGCCATCGATGGGCCCCGCGTTCGATTCGCGGCTGATGCATTCATTTTTGCGATTTTCTCTTCCTAGATTTGTCAAGTGTATCTCAGTTACCTCTTTTTCTTTTTTCCTTTGTTGTCGCCTTAATATTTCGATTTATGCTACCTAAAGGGAACTTAGGGAAGGCCTCCTAATTGGGACATAGTAGCGGCGATGACTACAACTCTACTGGGTCTAGGCCATGGGGCAGGGATATTCGGCGTGTCGCAGCTGAAGTTTTACCCTGTTGCATATGATCCTTCGATCTAAATAGCATTTATGATGTGATTTGGCAATTGTAGATTGCCTCCAGCATCTTTGACAGCTACCTAGGTATGCTCATGATACACAATTTAATATCCTGGAATCTAGAACCCAATGAGTGTTTAATAAGCTATGATATTCCCTATCTGCAGAGGTGGATGAAGTCTCCAAGTTTGCACTGCCCCAATCATGGACGAATTCGCTCAGCTGTCGCGGGAGAACTTCGAGGTCTTTCAGAGGTACGGCGACGCCTCGCTTGGACCCGATCCCAAGCACCGGGCCATTGCTATTTACGCATCACCCGGCTCACCGACGACATATATCGAGAAAGATATGAAACTTGACAGTCTGCCGAGTTTCTTCAAGGCTCGACTTAGGAATGACAGTGGCGTTTATCAGGGTACAAGACCTGTGCCACCGGTAGCTTCCCTTAAGCTAGTCGTGATCGATAGCAGGTTGGAGTCATGGTCTAGCTTCTCTTCCTCTCTGTGGGTGACCAAGGACGTCTTCCTCAGTCTCGTCGATTCTATGGGATTGAACCCAGCAGCGTTGTGGCTGTTGCGTAGCGAGTACGACGGGTTCCACCACTTCCCCCCGTCGGAACCCTTTTTCTCTCCAGACTGGGAAGAGGGGGAGGAGAAAGAAAGTAAAGTGGAAGCAGCAGATATCGATACATATTATATCGGTACATCAAACTTCGTACTGATGTGGACGTTCGATCGACGGAACCAACACACGCATGCGCTGTGGATCCTTCGGCAACAGCATGGCATCACCAACCAAAGCGCGCCGGCAGGTTGGTTCGTGAACATTCTCCGGCGGCACCAGTCGCACGTGTGTTCATCCTCGCTCCTTGCGTACGTGGCCGCGCTGAGCGTCTGCTGTACCTTCGACGGCGAGATCACATATCGCGCGCACGTAGTCCGGCTCATCGAGCGGCAGACAGGGTATAGTACACACTCGAGCAGCATTGAGGAGCGGATTGGAATGGAGTCTTTGACGGTGTCAATAAAGGAGGTCGGCGAAGTTCTAAATCATATTGCGAATAAGCAACGGCATTTCCGGCTTGTAGAAGGGATTTTGGTTTTTATTGTTGAAAACGCGGTGCTTGAAATAAATTCTAAGGAGACAGTTGTAAATGAGGAAAGCACGAGGAAACTAGTCGAGGCGGTTCCGCTGCTGAGGAAAAGAATGCATGCTTCACAGGAGTATTTAAAATATCTGAAAGAGAGGGCCGAACGGCTATCGACGGTGGTAAGGTCCCATGACAACAAGTGTACATTCAATATCACCTTCCTCCTATTCACTTTCCCTCATGAATCCTTTCCGTCCCCTTATACCTTTAAAATGTCATAATACCTAAGCGCTAACGAGAACCCCGGGTTCCACCGCAAAAGCTCTTCGCGCTCCTAACGCATGAAGACTCGGCCATACACGCAGAGCTCGCAGACGCCAGCCGTAAGATAGCCGAGGCGTCTAAGCGCGACAGCTCGAGCATGAAGACCGTGGCTATCATGACGATGGCATTTCTACCCGCCACTTTCTTCGCGGCCCTGTTCTCGGTGCCCTCGCTCGATTGGCATGCCGACGGCTCCATCATACAGCCCAACTTTTGGATCTACTGGGCATTCACGCTACCCGCTACCGCGCTTGTGTTTGCGCTCTGGGTGCTCCTCGATCATACGACTATTGGCAGAAGAGCTGGTATGGTGGTGACCGAGGGCAGACATGAAGATGATGAAGACAGGCCGCGGAGTAGTCGCAGTAAATTCGAATGAAATTTTAATCTTGGCTGCGGCCGTCGCTCTCGATATCATCGGCTCGAACTAACAACCCATTGCGCTTCCTTCTGACTTATTAGTTTGACAGGTAGGCGTAGTATGACTAATCTTCGCCGTGGTTTGTGATAATGCAGTTGAATTGTAAATTAGGTATCACTGCTTAGGACCAAATGATTTCGTTCTAGTGAAGATATGCGGGCTCCTTGCGGGTGCATCTTCCGCTATCATTAAATAAGCCAGGCGACGTGGTGTCCACTAAAGTCATCATTAACGAATACCTATTCTTCCATTAAGTACAACGCGTTTCTCGTTATTTCCACATTGTGAGCAACGATAGCAAAGAGTCGCCAATTCAGAGCGAAATCCCATTAGAGCCCAAGCCTCGGCGTAAGCTCATTCAGTAAACCCCAAATAGCGTAACTTAGGTGCTTCGAAATAGAATACAACTAGATCAGAAGCTGTGGTAGGGAATATTATCACTATCATTCAGTCCGAATAGCGGCACAATATCTTCCACGCATCACCATTCATCATCGCCCTCATCCTGTGATTCTCCCTCACCATCATCCAGAATGTCATCTTCATCGGCTTCGCCGTCCAAAAATCTAGACTCACTGCCTTCGTCGAAGTCTTCGTTGTCCATCAATGCATCAGCGTCGGAACCGGCATCGGAACCAGCACCCGAATCTGGCGAGACTGGAATCTCGTCGCGAAATTGCCTTAACTTTTCAAATAAAGACATTGGCTTCGCCTTTACAGGCTCAGGTTCTTCATCATCGGACTCATCAGACTCCTGCTCTTCGGAGTCTTCGCCATCTTCGGATCCATCAACCACTTTCTGGTCATGCTTCGTATCTTCATTCTCTTCATCCTCGTCTTCGCTGTCGGAGAGGACAACCCGAGAGCGCTTAATAGGTCGCGATGGAAACTTAACCTCTTCATTAGGCTCATCTTCATCGTCATGTTCATCATCCGAAGATATGATACGCCGTTTACGTCGAGTAGTCTTTTGAACAGGTTCTTCATCAGAGAGTGCTTGTTCCGAATCATGATCTAACCCATGGGCATGAAGATCGGCAGAGGTCCCGGGGACAGGGGATTCAGGCTCAAGGCTAGAGAAATTGCCGACTTCTATTCCCTCGCCATTTTGTTCTGAAATCGCGATTTGCAGTGGGGAAAACCCATCGAAGGTAGACGCAGCGTCATCTTCAGAGTCGGAGTTAGACTGTACCACAATCAAGCCGTCTTCATCCTCGCTCGAATCTTCATCGTCGTCGATGGTCGCATCGTCTATTCCCTCGCTTTCGTACTCGTCCTCCGTCTCGTCTTCCGATTCGACTGATGATGAGTCCCATTTATCGCGCCACTCGCCCTCGGTCGCTACTGCGGTTTGCAGTTTAGAAAAGCGCATCAGATTCTGGAACTCGATCATAGGCCACCACTCAAGCCCTTGGCGCTCAGTGTCAGATCCCAAAATATTATGTTCCACGAGAAGCTCTCGAGATGTTTTGAAATCAGGCCAGCAGTACATAGTATCCGTATAATGGGGTATACCCGCAAAATCCTCCTTTAGCTGGACGAGGTATGTGTTGGCGATATCAGATACACACCACTGCATCATCTGCGCTGGAAGTTCATATTCATCGATACAGCGGAGTATGTTTGTCGGGCCTCCTTCATACCCATAAATTAATGCTTCTTCTTCATCTTCACATAAAGGGAAATTGGCCTCTAAAGCAACGAATCTAGGATTTCCAAGGCTTTGAAGGATATCCCGTATGTCGTGGTTATTTCGGTTGTAAGGATCGGTTTGGAGAAGAATGATGTCTCTCTCCCTGTTGAATGGAATACTGTAACCCCCACTGCGAAGATAAAACACGTCAGGGTTTAATCTCAAAGCTATCTCACGGCTCTCGTGATGTGTAGCTAACATCGCCCTGGAGGGTGCCGTCTGCTCTTCGAGAAATTCGCTTTCCCAAATGACAGGTACCGTATGCGTGTAGTTTGGTATGACGACCTTGAGCACTCGCGCCTTTTCTTTCGAATCCGGATCAAAAAAGTCCCAGATGCGTGCGCGAAGCTCAGGAGGTAATTGCATGAACTTATGGAACTCAAGTGGTTCATCATCATCATCCACAAGTATGCCATCTTCGTTATCTCCATTGTCGGATTCGCCATCAGATTCGGAGGCTTCTATATCTAGAAACCCATTCGCCTCATCTTCCGAACCAGATTCTTCGGAGTCAATTTCATCAAGGCTGCCATCTTCTTCAGACGCGACGCGATTCTCGATATCGGATTCGTCCGACATAATCGCGCTTAGTCCTATCAGGTAAAGATGTGAGATTAAGTGCTTAGAGAGTCAAAATTCATAAGAATTAGATATCAGATATCCAACGGTCTATCGGATACGCTGAAAAGGGAAGGCCGATGAATATCTGAATTAGAAGCGTTTAAGTTGTAAGTTGACGATTAGAATGCGATAGATTAAGAAGGCAAGATTGGCAAGGTAGTAATGTACCAGGGTAGGCATGACCGCAAACGCTAAATTAATCCATGGGTGTGGCTTACCATCTAAGACAACTACGTGCGCATCGGGCAGGAACACGGTGCTCACGTAGTAAATTGGAAGGCAAAATTGGGCTATGAAGTTTTATTCGCACGGTCCCTCTTCCATGAACATTCCCTTTTATTTTGAACCCAAATCCTCAAATCATCTCATACAGTACATTTCAAAAGTAAAATCTTCGATATGTAAGATTTCTTTTAAATTCGTGATCCCATTTCCTAAATCGATAAGTACGTACCTATTTCATAATAGACCCGGCGCTCACAATTGCGTATCTCCAAATCAAAGACGCGTTATCAAAGCTGAAAGTCGCTAAGTACACCTACAACCACGAGCACACTCATCATCACTAATCTAGCCCGATGCATAACAAAATAAATTCGTAGTCTGTAGCATTATTATGCTGGGTATCAATCCATGAGCTAAAACCAGACGCCTTTCTCATAACAACGCCAAGCCAAATGCCCAGTTGCGTTCCTCAACCATGATGCTTTCAGAGCCCCTATCGGGCGAGACATTAACGCCTTTACCCCACCCAGAGATTTTCTTGTCAATTTCATTCCCTTCCTAACTCTTGTTTGATCCTCCTCTGCTACCGAGAGAGAACCTGCTACCACGAGAGCCGCCGGAATTCTTTTTCTCCAAACCCTCCGACTTTTGGCTCCGAGTCTGGTTCTGATTCTGATTGCGTATCGCATCCCGACGTTCCTCTCTCTGCTTCGCGTCCCTCTTGATGAAGCATCTTAGCACGCGCAGGTAGAAGCGGACATTTGTGACGAAATCCCCGGCCCAGACGCCCCAATCCTCGCGCTCGATCGACCGTCTGCGGAAGCTATCGGCCATCAGCACGAAGCGCGTGAGATGGTCCGCGAGATCCCACTCGGCCCTTCGCTCGGAACGGGCTTGCGTCCATCTTGACGCCGGTGCGTCTCCCTGCTTCACTGCCTGCAGGTCGAAGAACAGGTCCTCGGCCGCCCAATACGGCTTCTCGGCTGCGATCCCGCGCGCGTGGTAAATGCGAACAAAGTCGGCCCCTAGCTCTAGAATCTCGCGGGAGCCAATGAATTCGTTAAAGGCCGCAACTGATAGACCCGGAAACTGCTTCGCCACATCCTCGAGCTCGCTGTTGATCGTCGTCCAAATGCTGCCCGGCTTCGATCCTGCCCACTCCTTGCCTACGCTGCGGTTCTTCCATTTCGACGAACTTCCCTTGCGGAATGATCCGTCCGATGACGAATTGTTGGATCCATGGCGCTGGACTGAGGATGACGAGATGGTGCGGAGAAGCTCGGCACTCTTTGGCCGATCGGTTTTTACTCGTAATTCATCGATGTGGTCTGCGAAGAGAGCGACCGTATCTTTCTATGGAAATACATCAGTAATCAAATCAATCGTCCAGTAAGTTCGTTCATCATACCGCATTACGCAAATCCTCCATTGGATCGTCTGGACATATCTGTCTCAGGGTATTTCTTGCAACCTCAATTTGGCGATCGTAATCCTTGTTTTGGGGTTTTATATGTAAGTGCCTGGGACGCATGTGTAATAGGTACGATGTTTGTAAACGTTGTGGTGCGAGGCAGTGCAATGCTCGGCACGGAACTTGCGGAAAGTTGATACGAGGTTCGGATTAAAAAAGGAATCAGGAAAAAAAAAAGGAGAAGTAGCAAACCACCAGTTCGCGCGGGTCAAACGAGAATCTCTAACTGGTCGAACCTTAAATTTGTAAAAATAGTAAACAAAAGGAAAGAGCTATCCTCCTGGAGGACGTAGAAAATTCTCGAAGCTGCGCAATGGCCAGCCAAAGGTGGCAGAGATAATCGGATCTGGTGGTTTGTGAGGTGATGTGTGGTGGTTCCAATGTTGACAGTGGTGGTTACGTTGGTTACTCTAATACACTGGGACACGTGTATCTTTTGAAGCGCATCACTTACTAACGTGTACCTAGGGAGACATATTGCGAGCATTTGAACAGCAAAGCAAATGATTGAATAAATCGTACAAATTGACAAACAATCGACAATCGCCTTGTTCCTTGTCATACTAGGCAGGTATTGTCATACCACGTAAAAGACATTCATTTTTTGATATCCATATTCTAACACATAACGCTAAACATTCAATTACACAATACACAATCATGAAAATGACACGTGAATCCCGCTTTGTCGCCTAACGACTCTCCCCTCCCCGCCTTCTTGCGGGCTTTGTCCCACCGTCAGATGAAGATCGAAGGAAAGTGGTAGGCAGGATGAAACAACGAATTGTCTTGTGCTGAGCTTATTTTAAAAGGAGGGATCAAGCAAGGGGAACAAGAAGCTTTCTCCTCCTGTTTTTTAGGCTCCTGCTCTTTCTGTTGCTCCAATATTCCTAACTTTAACCCCCCCTTTTTTCTATTGCGGCACAGGCACTAGCGTTCCATCGCAAAGCAAGACACCTCGGCTCGTATCTTCCCCTCTTCATCCTTCATCCGAAGCTGAAACAAAGAGAGTGCAGTGGCAGTGATCGACGCGCTTAGCAACCGACGTAGATGGCGTTAGCGAAGAGAGCGTAGGTGTCGGCGTGGTTCAGGTTCTGGGACGCGCTGAGGCCACGAACACCGCTGTATCCGTAGGTGCCGTAGTCATCGGTTCCCTTGATTTGGGTCAAGTGGGTAGACTCGTGCAGGGTGGTGGTGGCCTGGTCCTGGCCGTGGCAGGTGCTGGTGATGGGCGAAAGCGCGGTGTAGTACAGGTTGCAGTTAACCATGTACGATTGCGAGGGCAGGGTGTAGGCCAGAACACCGGATGAGCAGGCACCGTACACGTCGGAGCAGTACAGGTCGGAAACGCCGGAGGAGGTGCTGCCGCACTCGCTGGCTACCCTCTGGAAGACGCTAGCAACGGTGCTGCGCACGGAGCTTGTGCTCGACTTGAAGTACTCGGTCACCTTGGTGGCGGAGCCAGATGAGGCCGCGGTCGCGGCAGCGGAGGCCAAAGCACGGCAGTTGCTGATAGCCGTGTTGGTTTGGCTGAGCTTAGTGCCTGTGCAGTCCGACTGCACGTCAATGCGCTTGGCGTGGAAGCGGCGGCGAACCTCCTTGGCTGCGGCACCGTCGATCTGGGCGCTAACGGTGCTGCCGGATACAGGGACCACGCCGGAAATTTCGGTGGTGTTGGCCTCGGCGAAGGACATGGCGCCAAGGGACACGACGTCGTAGTTACCGCCGGCGCTGAGGTCGTAGACCTGGCCGACGTCGAAGGTAGCTTCGACGGTTTCACCAGCTGCGATGGTTTGAAAAGCCTCCTCGCCGAGTCCGGTGGTCATAACACGGAGCTTGACACCATCGAACTGGACCTTGTTGCCTAATATATCTCGGTTATTCACATTGCTTGACATTGGGCGCATCTCAGAAAGACTTACCACCTTGGTAGACAGCAACCTTCTCGGTGGGGGCGTTCTCGTCGAGGAAAGTGCCCGTCTTGAAGATCTTCAGGTCAGAAGCACCACTAGAGACTCATCGTCAACATTGATCCTTGAAGTCCATCCAAATTCCAGGACAAGAATGGGTATTTTTCATGACTATATATGACGTGTGTGGTGGGTGGCCTGCCAAAAATAATTATACGTACGTGTTGGTAATGCTGGCCTTGACGGCAGTGTTGCCAACCATCTCGAGCTTAACATCGAGAGGGGTGTCGCGCTTGGTCAGGTCGACCGAGATAGCGCTGGCCACAGCGGCAAAGAGGGAGACACCGGCGGTGAACTTCATTGTGAAGGAAGGCTGCGAGACTTGCGTCGAACTAACTGTAGCTATGGATCTTGCGAGCTGCGTGCTGGTGATGACGAGATTTCTTACAACTAAAATGAGCGGACGAAATCTCTTTATAGCCGGTGGACTTACGGCTTCGGTACTATTTTACGCGACAGCGATCCTCTACTCTCCTGACCGAGGCATATTTCCAGAACAGTTCTATCTAGACACGATCAGGAAGTTGCAAACATGGTAGGCCAATGTCATGCACTCGCAAACATTGGAATTAAGGCGCCAAGCAGATGGATCCCACTCTCAGCGGCGGTTTGACCCGTCCCAGCTACAGCAACCCGGTACTGAAAGGTACCCCGTGTCCGGTAGTCGACGCGATCAATTCTAACCAATAATTAAGATCCTAATTCAGAGAAAGGTACGTCAACACGGCAGACTAATAGCATGTCACAGAAGCGAGTCTGCAAGGAACACTCCCGGGGAGAATAGGTGACGCATCGGCGATAGCATGTTTTTTGCCAACTTTGGAAGGAGAGCAATCAGAGGCCCCGATGGGAGGACAAGATAGCAATTCCAGCTCATATCTTGTTTCTCCTCGTAACCTTAGCCGCGGCCATTTCGCCAGAGTGCGTAGCGGAGTAGCGGATTCTCGGAATCGGCTGTCATATTTGCTGCCTATTAACGACGATTATGACCTCTCACAAAGACGCGTCGACAACCCTCTCGCAGGCGCATCGAACGACTCGAGAACACGGCGAGTAACGAGGCCCTCATGATCCGGAAAAATTCAGAGCATTTTACCCGGCAGCGAGGGGGCATTAAGGTCGCGATCTTGGGTATGATCGATCCCTGCGCATTAGTAAATCTGAAAATAAGAATGCAGGGATCTGGAGTGTTGATAGTCTTGGCGATTAATATGCTTATCAGCTTTCCAACCCCTTCTGGAGGTGGCCGGATCTTCGACAAACTGAATTGCAAATTGCAAATCGAGGAGCCAGGTAAGTAGCAGTTCGATGTCATGCGACTGACCAACTTTGATAATCTCCACGTCCTATAGATATCGAGTTTCGTTTTCAACGCATACATACGATACCTTCCCAATCTCGTCAAGATTCGCCACAATATAGTTGAAATATATCAATCTGTCAGATTTCCGTGTCTTGTTACCATCTCGTATGCGGACCTTCTTATTTGGCCATCGGGTTTCTTGGCTCATTGTCTTGGCTTGAGAAGCTTGGAATCGAAACGAATCGTTGGGGCGGCGGGGAAGTTCCTAATAAACTCTTGTTTGGGGTTCGGGAGCCGTAGGGCATTTCAGATCCCGGTTCCATTCAAGGACCGGCTCTAAGCTCGAGCCTCATGTTCGATACAACGTCGGTCGGTGCTACCACCTACTTATTTCGACTAGCTTTTCCGCTCTCATATTCCCCATAATAGCTGCCGTTGACAAGGCAGACAAGCCATTCAAGCTTTCTGGGCAACCGCCTTAATTCGGGTGATTTCATATACATCTTGCAGAATGATGTAGGATGAGCAATTGGCTTCGTTTTCTAGAAGGTCCGGTCGTAGTAACACGTGCGATACAGAGCCAATCGACCAACATCCTCGATCGGCAGGTACAAGAACGCCTCATCTTTCAGATCTGCGCTCGGCATCGCCCCCCTTTATCGTCTATGTTCAATCGGATGGCTTATTTCGACTCCGGAACTTCGGCAGAATAGTGGACCATTTGGAAGGTCATACTATGACAGATCAGTCGAGAGGCAGCCCACTCTCCGCCGATACACTTTGGATGTCCATACCAGTATGACTTCCCGTTTCAGCGCCTATTGCAGGCCGGCTATAGGATGGATATGTGAGAAGTTGGAAATGTACGAGATGCCGATATCCAATTGCCTCGTAAGTGAGTAATAGCACCTACTACAATTGGGAACTATAATTCATCGGAGTTATGTTCAAGGGGAGGAAGCAAGGTAGATAGCTAACCGCCGATTGCCGCGCAAGGCCGACTATAATAAGAGGAATAAAGGAAAAAGCTTAGAAATCACATCTCAGTCTATTAAACTGGACACGTGGAAACGGTGATCCTCTCAGCTTCGTACCCGAGTGAATTTCATATAACTAAGAAGAAAGAAATAGGAATCAATAAGGTTCTTGTAGATTCTATGCGTTATATATAAATATTCTCATAAAATGAGGACCTTGGTGGACAGAAACTGTTTCAATACAGCAACATGTCAACCATATACGAGCACCCCATACCTAGCCACGAACAGCGTAAACCACTCAATCCGAGTTGTTCGCAATTGACTCAATTATTTGATAGGTAGTCCATGGGACATGTCGTAGGTGTTATATACTGACTTAGACAAATTGTATCAACAAGCTGCTCAAATCAGAATCAATACAACTAAAAACCAATCATGAACATTCCAAGGTCTTCTTCATGTACCTCGGCAGGGCTTCCTTTGAAGCATCCCCAGAAAGAATATGTTCAATACCCATTTTACCCTCACCTCACATCTGAACAAACACCACTTCATTCTCAACCAATTCGATTTCCCAAAACGCTGTACGCTGCGCGTCACTACCTACACCTAACCTAACCTAACCAGACCAGTAACCAAAGCACTCGTACTCGTACTCATCGACATGCATACATATGTATATGTAGCCCCTCACCCAAACCCCATCCGCATTACCAATTCCCTACCTACTATACAAACAAGTCTCGCATATCACGGTCCCACGTGACGCGTATTTCGTATCTCATGCCCAGCCCCAATTGCAAGCGCGTTCGGTTCGCCCTCGTACTGCCGGATATCTCGTGTGATATGTACGGATATTCATACTTATACTTATACTCATCTCCCCTCCGACCCAAATGTTAATCCCTACTTCGACCAAGTTGTGTCCTGATGTATTATTCGACAGCATCCGGGTTTGAAGGTTCGAGCTTAGACCATATCAACATACGCCCGCTAATTCCCGGTCTTCCCAACACGTCCCATCAGGGCGTCGACCTCTCTCTGCAACGCATCGATGTCGGCCAGGATTTCTGCTCCTTGCTTGACGTCACCTTCGGGTTGAGCAGCAGCGGTAGGTCCCTGTCCCGCTTTACCGCTTGGATTCCTTACTCCGTCCGTGGCAGGCGGGGCGGGCGTTTCCACGCTAGCGCGACTGCTGCCGCGTTGTCTGGGCGGGGGTGGAGGCGGGGGTGGTATCGCGACTCCCTCTTTCTCCTTGCTCACGCGCCTCGTTGTGCCGGTGCCAAGTCCGTTACCCGCGTCCATACTCCGGACGCTGGGTGGACGTCTGGTACTCGCCGACCTGGTAGGGGGTGGAGGTGGCGGAGAGAGTTTGGGTTGACCGTCTTTAGATGTGGTGATTGTGGCCAGACTAGCCGCACCTGGGTCTTCTATCGGCCCGGTACTGCTCGTGGGGCCAAATCCCGATCCCGTCGGACTCCGTAGGCTTTCGCCAATACCCGGTCCTAGTGCTGGTATTGGAGTAAAACTTGCTTGGCTCGGACTTGTGAATGAACTCCCTTGCCTGGCGTGATTTGGTCGACGGGGCGGTGGTGGTGCGGGTGCGTTTATGGTGCTTGTGCGTATGCTGTCAGTCCGCGAGCGATTCGAGTCCAAGGATGACCTCGGAGGGGTGTCGTCATCCTGGTTGCCAGTATGGATGGAAGGTGCTCTACTATCGCTCCTTCCGTGCCGGCGTGGCGGAGGTGCTGCTGGCTTGCGAGTCTGCGTGCTACCGTTAGATGCGGAGCGATTCCGTGTGACAACAGGGGGTGTTGGAGGTCGAGGGTTTGATTGTATGTCAGCGAAAGGCTCGGGGCCTTTGCCTATAGCTTCACGGTCGAAAGGAGAATCGACGGCCTCTTCCACGGAAGGGCGGAAAGGGGTTAGAGGAAGCGGTTTATTCACATCTGTTGATAAAGGAGATTGTGATGGTGCGGTTATGGGCTGGAGATTAGATTTACGGGGTGGAGCAATAGAGGGAAGAGAGGTGGTGCTGATAGATATAGGAGCGGTAGAGGTTTTCGTAGTACGAGAATCCGCATCTGCTCCCAACTCAATTTTTATAAGCTTGCCATGCCTCGAGCTAGGAGGTGGTGGCTTCTTCCTCGTAGAAGAGGACGTCATAGACGAAAGGGGTGAGGTAGGAAGAATACTTCTTCGTTCCTCAGGATCTTCCGGCTCGGAGATTTCATGTGATGTTCGAGGTGTATCTGATATAGCATCAAAGATGGATTGACGGGATACGGAACTAGCATCCGTATTACTCGCGCCATCATGCAGGGATGCGTGCAAATTTGTTGAGAGCCCGGAATTCCCTCCCGTACCGGATGCCGACGTAGATGATGGTCCCGGGATATTCGCATAGCCAGTTAATAGCAATCTCTTGAATGAGTCTACATCGAGGGCTCCTTTTGCCGTGGCACCAGCTGCAAATATACTGGTATCTTGGTCTTGCCCCGTCTGTTCTAAGTCCTGCAACGTTTTGGAAAATGGATTTGGTGGTGGCCCTGTTTGGGTATGCTCGGTGCTAACGCTATCATTATCCCGGGCGGGGAACGAAACGGTTTTGTATCGACCAATATGTTCATCATGGTCTTCTGAATCACTACTATTACTATCATCGTCGTCATCTTCGTTGTCGTCCTCGTCCTCGTCATCGCTTATGGGTGGAAATCGGGCTACAGGTACTGCATCTTCAGGCGAAGACGGAGGTGGTGATTGGACCCGAACTCTTTTCACAACCTTTTTCGGCTTTGGCGGTGCTGGTACCACTTCCTCATTATCCTCCCTCTCCCGCCTATCATTATTTGGTTGGTCTGACTTGAAGCTGGTGAATGGCACTCGTGGAATAGAATCGAAATGTCCGTCGAAACTGGTCGCAGGTATCGCAGCGGGGTTCTCGGTAGAGATCGTAGGTGTGCCCAGCTTCCGCCTAAAGGGATTATTGGAATTGAAGGATTGGTCTTGAGAAGCCATGATGAGATGGCAGGACTCCGGACAAAAAGCACAATTTGAAGAGATTGTGCAAATGGGCAATGGAAGCTATATGAGGCTGGCCATGATACGATTATGCGAGTCCTGCGAGTCGTCGGTCGGGTCGTCGGTCGGGTCGACGTCGGTATCGGTGTTGCAGTATCGTGTGGTGTAGATCCCCCTCTATTCCTGGGCCTAGGCTACGACATACAGTGAAAAGTAGCTTTCTTTGACTGTATTGTTGTATTGTCAGCCTGGGCTTGGCTTGGATTGGATTCGGTTTAGGCTTGGTCCAGACGAGTTGGCCGGGGTTGGGATCTCGGAAGTTTCGGTAACGGGTGATCGGGTCAGGTCGCAACCTCTGATAACGATAACAGCGTCAGTAACAGCAGGGGTAACAGTAGCCGTTACCTGAATTTCCGAGTTTAATCGATGTTCAGAGGTCTTATTAGTGAAAGGAGTAGGAAGGAACAACGACTTGTATTAGATCAAAGTTAATCTCATTTATCTGCATATATATAAATACCTATATATGTATATATATGTGTAATGAGAATGAAGCTCTACGTAATATTAAGGTGTAATTCAATCGATTTATTTCCGATCTGTTACGAAGACTTCGATTCAGATTCGTGATAATACGCGATCCAACGTTCGTACCGTTGTTTACTCTAAACTCAGCATGTAAGTCACATGGAAGTCAAGTGACGTTTGAAAACGTGTTGGGAGCCTCAATGTCCGACCACCTAATTCTATACATACCTGCCGAGATAGCCTCTGGACCTTATTGTTTAATGTTGTTGATATGGATAACTTAAACTTTGAATTGACAAGTGATCTCGGATTTGCGGCAAGATATACCGGAACTTTAGATCCTTAGGTTAAGAATGCATAATGCATTAATTCATATGCAACGATATAGCAACCCGAGTTAGACGTTGATATACTGGTGAATGCTTCTACAATTGGATGAATTGTCATGCCATTTCTCAGACTCAATATACCATCGTAACTTGGTGCGCCAACTCACGAATTGAACCATTCCACGGGTTACCTTGGAGATCTTCATTTCTCACATAGTGTATCTCAAAACCACCCAGGCAGACATGACCTTGAAAACTATTTATTGGAGCAACATGGTCATTGATATCCACTCAAAAATGTTGGGCATTCGGTACAGCTTATGACTTGTCCAAGATCAAGGTCAAGGGGGCCAATGCTGTAAGGGCTCTAGAAATTCACTAGTGGATATCCAGCATATACTACCCCTGTCAGCACGTGATATCCATTATCAGCACCTACGCTGTAAGCACGGATACTTGACCCCACAACCCATTCTAGGCATACGTAAACAAAACGAATACGTCTGATGGCGGAGACGCGTCAAGTGTGCATTTCACATCCTATTGTCGCGATGACCAGGCACCAAAAATAAACGGCAAAATTGTAATATGGATTGAAAACCATGCAAGAGCCCCTCGTCGTTGGTATAATTACAATTGTCCGTCCGAAGGACATTATTACGCTCAAACTTTGCCTATTACTCATAAAACCCCCCCTGTAATTACGCAATATTACGTAAGTAACTGATAAGTAATTGATAAGAGATTTCGGCGCACTTGATTGGCTCAAATCTTCTCTAGCGCGTTGCCAAGCCTTGGCAAAACCTTAAATTCATCCACGTCTCTGATTGGGTGCATCCCCTTCAATTGATTACATCAGCTTCGATTCGACTGATCTTTCAATTGAACTGATTTACCTACCTAGCTACCTACTTTTGAACCTACTTTTGAACCGACTTTTGAACTGACTATTCAATTGACTATTCAATTGACGATTTAATCAATTATTCGATTGACTATTTAATCAGTCCGGCGACTGATTTATTAGCTGTGTACTGATTGCATCTTGGGACTGGACCAGGGACCGATTTACTGACTGTTGTACTGATCTAGGGACTGATTTACTGACTATTTGACTGACTGTTGAACTGGCCGTTGAACTGATCGAAGGACTGATCCAGGGACTGGATCCAGGACTGATTTACTAACTGATTTACAGATCGATTTACTGACTTCGAACTTATCTAGGGACTGATCTGACTATTGGACTGACCTTTGAACTGATCTCGGGACTGACCAGACTAATCTACTGACTGATTTACTGACCGTTGAACTGATCCAGGAACTAATCTGACTAATCCCTGAACTGACTTTTCGACTGATTTGCTAACTAATTTACAGATAGATCTACTGACTGTTAAACTGGGACTGCTTTACTGATTGTTGAACTGATCTAGGGATTAGGCTAGGGACCGATTTGGTGACTTTGAACTGATATAGGGACTGAATTTAGGATTGACTTACTGACTATTTGATTAACTGTTGAACTGATTTGCTGACTAATCTACTCACTGTTGAACTGATCGAACAACTGATCCAGGGACTCATTTACCGACTTTTGGACTGACTTTCGAACTGACTAAATAACTGATCCTGGAACTGGATCAGGGACTGATTGATTGACTATTTAACTGATTATTCAACTGATCGAATATCTGATACAAGGACTGAACTAGGGACCGATTTACAGACAGGTTGATTAGCTGTTGAAGTGATGGAATTACTGATTCAGTCCCTGGTCCAGGGACTGAATTCCTGACTATTGAACTGATCTAAGTCCTGGATTAGGGACTGATTTACTGACTATTCAACTGACTTTTAAACTGATCCAGGGACTGGATCAGGGACCGATATAAAAACTGATCTAAGAACTGATTTGACTAATCGTTGTACTGGCCTTTTGAACTGATCCAGGGACTAGATCAGGGACTGATTTACGAACTGATCAACTGACTTTTGAACCTTCCTTTCAACCTGTTCATCGCAAGGAAACTTTCCAGGTCCTTCGGGCGGATATTACCTTTTGTTTTTACCTGACTTTCTTCTTCCTTAAACCCCCTTTTCCCTTAAAACCCCCATATATGGCCTTCCGCAAGGAAAAATTTTTTTGACCTTTTTTTTTGTTTTTTGAAGTCCCCGTAGCTCGCGTAGGGCCGTACTTTAAAAAATAAAAAAAAAGGTCAAAAAAATTTTACTCATCACGTCGTCAGTCCTTTTAACCCTCCCTATAATAGATGCCATAGACTGGGAATATGTGCAATCCAACCGAAACCGTGATTCCGCGAGGGGCCGTAACATATGCACACGAACGGTAGCTAGCATCGCAGAGGGTATGATGTTGGACAACATTCGAAACGCACCAGGGCCATTACCGTCCCCTTGACAAAGTCCCAACCAAACCCTGCCGAAAGCATGACCGAAAAGCAAGACCTAATTCCACTGCGCATTGAACGAGCGCACGCGTAACTCTGTACCCAGTTTCCCGAACGCCAGTAGACCCGCCAAACCCCAACACGCAAGCCGAAGAACACACAAATCATGAATCAGAACATCTACGAAGCTGCTTCAGCTTTCGCTTCTTTCTTTGGTGTCTTCTCCTTCTTAGGTGCTGCGGCCTTCTTGGGTGCTGCCTTCTTCGTAGCTGGCTTGGACGCGGTCTTCGCCACTCTTCCAGACTTTGTCTTCGTCAATGCAGCAGGTTTCTCCTCGGCAGCGGGGGCCTATAGTTATTAGACGGTGATAGATGATTAAGGTCGTAGTATTAAACTTACATCCTTCTTGGGAGCGGCCTTCTTAGTAGCAGGGGCTTTCTTGGGGGCGGCGGCAGTAGCAGCCTTCTTCGCGGCAGGCTTCTTCTCAGTGGCCTCCTTCTTGGGTGCAGCTGCCTTCTTTGGTGCGGCAGCCTTCTTAGCAGGCTCTTTCTTGGGAGCAGCCTTCTTGGGGGCTTCCTTGTCACCTTCCTTCTTGGCGGCAGGCTTAGTGGCAGCAGGCTTGGACTTCTTGGAGAGCTTGGTACCGCCAGAAGGACCTATAATCATTTAGTATATGAACGTGAAAACTCCATGACTAGGTAGTCTCGTGAGATCAGAGGCGACATACCCTTGGGCTGCTCGAAGATGCCCTTGTCGACACCGGCCTTCAAGGCCTTGTTAAACAATGAGTCGAACATCTTGTCTGTGACGTTGATGGTGTTGTTGGCCTTCACATATTTCTTCAATTGTTGACGGCTGTGAGATGATTAGTACATGTAGGGCGGTGGACGCGACAGTAAAATCAAGTGGGACGGGTGGGTGCCTAAATAGCAGGAAAATTAAGTGCATACCTGGAACCATTTCTCTCCTTGAGCTGTACGATTGAAAAACACGCGTCAGCAAAAGATCTGATGAGTTTAAAGTAATTCTGGAGTAGGGTTGGAGAGCAGTGCCAGTCAATGACGGCCTTGCACGTTGCCTAACCCACGACACCAGCCAAGCGACACATGATGCGCCGGAAGCGAAGGAATGGGAGTAATTACATGAACAATAGCATCAGTGATCATGTCCTATAGTTCGTTAGTATCAAATAAGCTCCAATGAAAAGCCGATGAAGCTCGTGGTAGAGCATACCTGGTAAGAAGCATGAGTGCTCTTGGGCTTGGGAGCTCCGTCTGCCTTCTTGGGACCCATTGCGATTGATGTTGGTTTGGTTTGATAACTTAAGATATCTGGCTTGAATAATGATGCGGATGTTGGAATTGGATTTACCAATTAAGCTTCGAATGACTTTTGATGAATACGAACGTGACAAGAATGCTTTATGATACGTGGGTTGAGAAATAACGAGAAGAAACGGGAGGGAGGGAGGCATTCGGTCGGGGCGCGACAGCGAGAAAGGTGAGTCCGTTTATATAATAGCGGGGGGGATGTGCACAATCAGTAAGGACCTTAGTTTGGTACATTGATACAATCAGCTGTGCGGCAAGAGCCTTCCCCCTCCCCCTCCAGAAAAAAAAATACCCATCTATTTAAATTCTTTGGCACTAAAATAATAATAAAAATGGATTTGATGGAAGCAGGGCAGGCACAACACGACATTGGGACCCGATCGCACTCTACATAACATGCCTACCTCAGCATTTAAGGTTGCATTATGTCTCTGAAACGTCTTAACTCTTTCCCTATTAAGTTTAACGTTGGTCCATGTGCGACCGATGGAACCCTGCTGCACAGCCTGCCGTTAGCCAGTAAGATGGCTTGGAAGGACTGATTCGTTACTGATTTGGCTCTGGAGAGGTACCCAGAACATTTCCCCAGTTTGATAGAGCTGATCGATTGTTGTCGAATTTTTTGATTGGTCGAAGCTCAACAACAGCTCATGCTCCAAGTACCTTTTTTCCCTATTTTGTATTTTATTATTTTTTGAACTTGTTACCTTTTACACCTCAACTCGAATCAAATCATGCGCCTCTACTCGAGACTCGAGCCCTTTCTCGCACCCAACCCTCTTACCGTCCCCCCCCTCTTCCATCTTCTTTTCGTTCTCCCCTTCTCTCTCTTCTTGATCGTTGATCCCACACTTTTTTCGATCAGGCGATCGATTGAGTCATTTTCAACAATTCTATAATAGAAGCTAATTTAGCCAATGGAAGAAAAGTGATTAGTTTAATACCGATTGTATACCCATGACATCTAACATCTCCCGAAGCATATCTCGTGTATTTTCAACAGTTTGATCTTCCGATACTTTCGGTCGCATTCCAATTGTCGACTTCGCAACCCTTGCATTGTATTCAAAAGTTTATTATATGTGATTCTTCAATCATTCAGCTATCTCTTAAGCTGTAATTGTAGTTTATTGCTTTTTGCAACTTCAACAAATATGTTGGTTTTGATTTAGGTCCCCCTTTACTACCTGAGCTCCCACTCGCCACAACATGAAGCTATCCACACATTCTGCACAACCTCAACCCCCGAACACGCAATTCTTATTCCTCTTTGATTCATCTAATCCTAAGATTATTTGGTTCTTCAGGAGGCGATAGAAGTTATTTTCTCAAATTTTCATAACCATTTTCACTCTTTTTAAGGAGCATGATTAACATGAACTATATTCATCGCGAGTCGCGTTCAGGAGGACGATTTGATCGCGCTGCATATCATGACAGCAACAACCCCAAACCCGGGTTACAAAGTCATTTCCAGGTAGCTCTGGTCCAATAAGTGAAACATTGAGTTTCCACGTTTCGCCAGCTTTTAGGGATTTTCATTAACAACCACGATTCAACGCCTTGGGACAGCTGTACACGCATCGCGGCGCGTGTCAGCGAAGCACATCCCCACATATACCAGGAGGCTGCAAGCAGAATAACATGATATTCGAACGCGAATAAGCACCACGCCTTTTTCAACGTCATTCCAGATTTTACTCTGCGACGCTGGATTCTCAGCTATCAGTTGTTTCGCCTAGTATTTTCTGGGTCAAGTACGTACGACCGTGTTGCTGGGTTATGATTCGTGATCACGCTGTCCACGTCACCCATATAATCCGAAAACACGTTTTCATCCGACCAGCATGACCACGACATTCTCGCTGATGGGATGGTGGCTCGCAAAGCATTTCTATCACAAAGGACTGCTAAGTTAAACTCATCATTACCCATTTACTGAAGGTAGAGGACTTGCTTGCTCAAGCACGATTTTTAGAATGGCATTCATATTCACCTTAAAGGGCTACGATAATGAAGCCAGGCACGGATATGTCCAAGGAAACTAACAACCATTCTACGAAACGACATCATTGATAATGGAAATCTTGCTCTGGTTATTGGGCGCTGCAGGTTCGCAGAATTTCAATTGCAGCGCGGACTTGGTCATTGGCGAATATTGAATGGTCGCAGCGCCGGACTTTCATGCGACAGTTATATCCTCCTCGGCATTTGGAAATAATATTATCCAACTTCATTCGAAACAGCATGGAGTGTTCAACACCGGATTTCTGGATTTTCGATCCGTCGGGAGAGTAAGGAGGGTGCAAAGTTCTAGATGCGCGAATTTCGACCCAACCCAGGAAGCAATTTCCAGCTTATTTGTGGGCACCCCCCTATCGCGGTGGGAGCGCGACCCAAGAAAGCCCGGTGGCGCTACCTTACCAGGTGCTGCTTTGGAACATAGCAACCATATACATTGGCGAATATCTTCAACATTTCCTATTCGCGATCAAAGCCGATGGACATCTGACGCCATGATTCACTCTAGTTTCATTCTATCAATGCGCGTTCATTGCAATGAAGGACTCAAGGAATAGCCATCACCGACCATTCGTTACAGACTCCGAAATTCGATTTCATTTTTAACGGATGGGGCTTCTCGTTCGATTATAGTTAATTGATCGCCAGAAGCACGTGCGAAATTTCGAGCAAATTCGCCTTCTTTCTACCCTCAGATGCGTCAAGGAACCCGACTCGTTTTTGTATGAGTCAATTCGCATTTTAGCCGGTTGTTTGCAGATTTTCAGATGAGTTGCGAGTTTCGCATCATGGCTCCAGAATGAACAACATTTTGAGCCATAGAAAACCCGCAGCGACTCCTTTCAAATTGTCTAGGTTGAGGTAGGTTGAGGTAAGTTAGCATACAGCACGGTTACTCTTCGCATGAGCTCAGTCAGGCCTCTATCTGTATGGTTTCCTTTTTTTCATGTCGCATACAGGCAATTCCGTGGCCTCAGCGCGTTGGGACGAGGTTTAATGTTTGAAATTTCATATATTTCAAAAGTAAAGACCTGGACCGATGATCATATTCTCAAAAGTTGTTGAGATGGTCGGCATCACATCGGCTACGTATGTGCTAAGAGTTCATACTATTCGCAATTCACATGATTCTGAACCTGCATATAGCTATGCCGGCATGTAATTGGATAGTTAGCTCGGCGATAACATTGGTGCTGTCACCCACGCCAAGAAGACAAGCACATCGTATTACCTAACGATCAGATTTTACGGATACTCAAAACCGATACGGGCAAGATATTCAGAGCATCTGGCCTCGGTCCTATGTCGACCCGAGATCTTCGGAGATATATACCTACATAGCAACAAGTGTTGAGGTGGGCCACCTTGATTTTAAAGGGGCTTCACCCTGCTTTAAGTGATGTCATTTATCTGCATTGAGTAAAATCGAGTCAATTGAAAATTAATCTTGTAATGGGATTTCTTGTTTTGGTTCTTTAATAGCGCGTTTGGACCAGCTCGCATAAGTTTGCAAATTCCAAGCATTACTTGAGATTACCGACCCCGCATAGGTAAAAAAAAATACAAACAGGGGACGACGACGCGTGATTTAGAAGAGCGACTTGAGGGAAATTGAAAAACTAGAGGAGAAGAAAGGAAGTTATTCTTTCACTTTCTTATTATGCATTCGGGGAAAGGCAGGACGTGATGGCGCCGCGATCAACTGAACTCAATGCCGACCACGATTCCGCCGAAGCGCGATCATCGGTGGATGAAAAACAACCAAATTTCGGCATCACCGAAAGCTCAACGAGAGGTTCCGAATGTCAAAGTCATGATTGCCACCATCCTTTACTCTCATTCGAAGAAATTCCGGGATGGTACCAAGATAACCCATACATTCGAAATGGCTATCGTCCCGTGTCACATTCAACACGAGCCTGTCTTGGTAGTTGGATATACATACATAATGAGACGATGAACATATACACTCACCTCGTGCCAGCGACAGCACTTCTCGTGAGCAGCCTAGTATATATCATTGCGCGCCTAAGGGATCGTGATGCTGGTGATGCTGGTATCGTTACAGTTCAAATGGTCGCGGCGGTAGCATGTCTCGGTTTCTCAAGCGCATATCACACGCTCATGTGCCATTCCAGTCAGGTCGAAGCGCTATGGTTACGCCTCGACTTTGTCGGCATCATTCTCTTGATATTGGGGTCTTTTATCTCAGGCATCTACGTCGGTTTCTGGTGCGAGATGGTAGAAAGGAAGATTTATTGGGCAATGGTAAGCAATAAGTTCCTTTACCAACTCCTTGCCGGACACCCCACGCGTATTTTGCGCCAAAAGAAATACTTCGGCTATCGGACTCCCGTTCGGTACGGTTCAATCGACCGAGTTAACTTGGTTTGGGACTAACTATTCGTCCTACGCCTGCTTATAGATCGGGTCCTTTTCTGCGATATCCATTGTCATCGTGCTGGCGCCAACATTTCAAGGACCTCGGTGGCGCACTTTACGCCTGCTGACGTTTGTCTCTACGGGACTATCGGGGCTAGCGCCGATCATTCACGGGATCTGCATGTTTGGCTTTGCTCAGATGGTGAAGCAGGCCGGCCTAGCTTACTACCTAGCCGAGGGAGGTCTATTCCTACTCGGCGCAGTTGTGTACGCTGTGAGTTATTCCCAATTCCTTTTTCAAACTGTCATCACTACTATTTCCTTAGAATCACGCCGCCTACCATGCCCACCCGATGAAGGGCAAGAAGGACCAATTCACTAATTAGACCATGGCCGACTTCAGACAAGGTTTCCAGAAAGTATCCGCCCGGGGACATTCGACATATACGGATCATCCCACCAGATATTCCACATTCTCGTCGTGATGGCTACGACGGTTCACCTAGCCGGCTTACTCGACGCGCTTGATTATAATCATTACAACCGGCAATGTATACCATGAAGTTATACAGCTCATCTGTCCGGCTCTTGAGGCTATGTCGGCACATGTTGAAACAAATATATATGCCGCTAATATATTATTAATGGGCAATTTTGGAAACATCGTGGGTGCCGAATATATCCTACTCGTCAGGATAGACACATACATAAAATACAAATGACAATGCTATATAGAAAAGAACATACAGTGCAATACAAAATTTTCAATCCTTTAGAGTAATGTGTATCTAGGTACCTAGGTACCTAGATGTGAAGAGTGCCACCATTGTTTTAGGAAAACTTGCCTCCAACAAATAGGTAGGTACCTATTCATCAAGGGTTATGTAGTTGACCATAGATAGACATTTTTGAGATAAACGTAATTTCTTAAGAGTTACTTGGGATAGCCATTAGTTATGATATCTGTCAAAGGCACTCATTTGTACATGCCTCATAGTAGTCCAGCCCAGGTCCTAAATGAGCAGATATCAAGTCATGGTGCATAAGAGAGGTATTCAAGGGGCTGTCATGATAGAGTCAACTAAATAATGGATTCTCCCAGTAATCTTATTTCATAACATATCGGATATGTCACTCGATTACTACCAGGTAGGTATTGATCTCTACACATTAGATTGGTTATATTAGGTACCTCCCTAGGTACCTAGGTAGGTGGTAAGTAACTTAAAGATAGTTGTGTAAAGTTTTACATTCATTACAATCGTAATTAACTATAGCTGCTTAGGTACCTAGGTAGTATAATGCTTATTAACATTGCAAAGAGCATTTATATATAAGATGATACACGTATATCTGTGTATCATGCACTTGAGGAGTAATTCATGGTTAAGTCTATGGAATTTAGCAATGTAGATTCCGAATTATCTACCTAGGTAGGTATTTTCCTACTAGTGAAAGATGTTTGCTCAAAGGAAGAATATAAAGCCTAGGTACATACCTATTTACTTTATAATATCAGAAACTCTCTTAATAATTTATATAAAAATCTTAGAGCCCACGATGATGTTATTGTGTTCATATACATATAGATAAACCTTTGATTTGTTAGAATTTGTATTTGCTACCTATCTAAGTGAACAATCTTGGAGATTTATGCAAGAGAAGAATGGAGATCATATCTTCTACAATGTCTTCAAGGCCTCATAATCCATATTTTATAACTAGGTACACGCAAGAAAACATTAAATCTACTCCATATTCTCTTCCGTAAATATTATCCTGAGTTTACAGAGTACCAAGGTATTCCTTTGGATATTGTCACCCTTGTGTGCTAGGTTGGATACCTAATAACACGACAATAGTAAAACAATTAGTTGGTTATTGTTTACTTAGTAAATTTAGATACTATTTACACCCGCCTGGAAACATGCCTAGAAACACCTGAGGAGAAAAACAAGGCTGAGGATCTTGGGGTGTCAACTACCTGCTGAATCCGGGACTAGCCTTGGGCGCGCGTCTATTATAAAAGCACCAAGACTCCCTCTTTGGCATCTGCGGCTCTTCTTTAAGCTTTTTAGGCATTTGAGACGAATCTAGATCCTAACAGTTTATTCAGACCGCTCAGCCGATTCTCGCTTTCATGGGACTTTCCTATTGTGGTTGGGTGAAGGATTTAAAGGAGGGGGCACAAAAAGCCATCCTTCAAGCTCCAGTAGTGACACCACCCTACCACGGGAGTTTCTGCATACGCGTTAGTCATGGTTCGTATGGCTCGGCAACGCCCGCGATACTATGTAACACTGGCAGGGAAAAATCTAGATTGATATACGTGGCCATGTCACATCTGGTCCGGGATAGCTCGATTGCTCCCGGATAGAGCCCTACGGAGTTTTCAAAGGCGGCTACACGGCGTGGGGAACATAGAATATAGTTCTTCCTCTATGATCCACTACAATGACATGCGAAAAATAGACAAAACGGGAAAAAAAGCCTTTTTTTCAGGAGGGAATTAGAGATATGGGGATGGCATCTTAGCTCCGGGTTTTCCCTTCTTCTAACACTCAGCTTCTGCATGCAGAGTGATGAATCAGCTGTTTAAGAACCGAATATGCATCCGAATGTTCAAGTCGGTGTGCCGGCTTACGTCTCAGCGACGAAAGCAAGAAGTCCTAGAGATAATAGGACTACCAATTCTGGAGAAGGCACACAGGTGGATCACTTGCCTTTTCTCCGGTATATATCGGGACTAGATAGTATATGCATAGAAAGAATCTACCAGGACAAACGTAAATAACGTTGGAACCAGACCGAGAAACCTTTCACCGTAGTTCCAAAGACAACTCGTAGGGGGTTCAATAGGAGAAGTTGATACCCACCTAGGCACTTACTAATGCCTATGCACAACAAAAGTACATAAGTCTTTGCTCCTAGGACAACGTCAAACAAAGCTTCATATACGATAAACAATTCTGAACATATCAATATGAACTTCAACCTGATAAAAATTAACATTTAAGGAGGCACGAGAATGTGTTTGGCGAGAAATTGGTACATCTGCGAATGATATCAACGGATATTGGCCCTTGGTGTACCTATTTTTACAGTTGCATACAATGGGCATGTTCAAAACGAACTCATCCTCATTGCGTCTCATTTTCTAGGTACCGAGTAAAAAGGTTTTGTAAGGTAGTGCACATAAGTCGACAAGGTCTATATTGGAGCATCATGTGAATTTATCTGGAGTAATATAAAAGTACTCAGCATAGGCTTCGATATCCTCCCCACAAGCCATAAAAAGTTCAATTTACCAAAAGAGGCTTCCCTGAGCTACAACTGGGTATACTCACTCTAGCAGGTTTCATTAATCAAGGCATCACTGTCATATATAGCCTATCATGATTTTTTCACGCTCGGTCAAGAAGAGTTTTCATTGCACCTTGAATACTAGTCATTGGAAGTCTTAGCATGAACGTTGATCTTTGGTATGGAGTAGGTAGTTCCAATAGTCTATACCAGCCGCGTACCGAGTAAATACCTATTACTATGTACCAAACTTCAAATCGAAGCTCTAGCTAGAAACAGTATACGGCTTACTCTTCACAGTGGGACGTATTTTATACCACTCATGAGGTGGTTAGGAAACCAAGCCCTAACTCGCTTAAAGACTAAATATAGTTGCATCTTCATGCCAATCGAATGGATAGGTCGCTATCGAAAAAAAGTTACCAAACGGACAATTATTCCTTCTCGCTACCAAGAAGCCAAGCGCTTAACCGCCAACATTCAAACCAAGGCAATTGTGTTCATGTGTTCAGCCTGTGCCGTCGCGGCACACATCTCGGAACCGAAGATGCATACCAGGTAGGCTAAGACGAAGAGGCAGAAAAAGAGCGAGATGAGCAAATGAAATAAAAAAAAAATTTTGAAAAAATTTAAAACCAACCTAATGGGCCATGCGCCGCAACCCGTTCGCCGAACGGGGAAATACACAGTAGTCGATTGAGGCGGTGTAGCTCGGTATTGAATACTAGCAAGTATTGTTGGTCGAAGGAAGACTCCATTTCCCATACGACATTTTCATGTGCGTAGGGATACCATGCAAGTGCTTAGATAATGGGATATCTTAATAGGATATCTACGGTATGTGCCTTGTAGGATTTAAAGCTTCCAGGGCTATTCTAGTTAGTATCATATCGTACCTGCTAATCTCCCCGGCAGCGCTAATGCGATGTGTCTTTCTCCTAGGTACAATACCAGGTAAGTCAAATAATATTATTAACTAGGAAAGTTGGGATGACGCACCCGTTCAATCCACCGCGCGATGGATGACTAACCTTGGTATACTCGCTGCATCGCACCTGTTCCGCGACTCTATTCCGTTCCTATGCCGATTCCATCCCGCTTGATGACTAACCATATCTGGGAAAATACTAATAATAACTTCGAAACTACCTACCTAATAATTTTTTCTTAAACAATTAATTCTCCTTTCGTCTTCCGATCTGCCGCCGACGATGTTAGTCTGGTAAAACCAAGAATGAGAGCACGAGACTATGTTGCAAGTTAGATCAAGAACCATAGTTGCACCCTAGTATCGGTGATCCCATTCAGTAAGTGAATAGACTATCATTTGCCAATGTTAGATTGAGTTCATTATATGAGAAGTGGTTTTTTATGCTTTTGTCCCACATAGCCCTCGTACCTAAAGGCTATCGGCGCCCAGATCCTTAGCTAGCGTACCTTGGTAGTGTACAGATCCCGTATATATAATGAGTAATCACACGTGGATGGGAACCGCGATGTGCCGCTGTACTCGAGCTGACGTAAGGCTGGTTCTAGATTGCGATGGTATGGAGGAGAAAAAAAATACTTAGATTGTACTCCGTCCTGATATCCAATTAAACAGATGTTCCGGGTACTTCTTCCGTACCCCGAGATAATCACGTGGAGGGAACTCTCAATCTCCCCTACCCATGCTCTCTTATCTAGGTCGCCAAATTTGTGGTGTGGAGAACATCTAAATAAACAATAAAGTTTCTGGCCTTATGGAGGCTAAACCCAAATGTTTAGCCGCTGATTGGCCCGCGCGCTAGGGTTCGCTGCGGATTTTGAAGCCAACCACGACCTTGGACGTCGGTTAGGTCGCACAAGGATGAACGTCATCGTAATTGATCTGCGGCGCTAACTTTAACCTTTAAAAATTTAAAGTTAAGGGGTAGGATCATCGCTTGGTTGAACTCAAAAAGCCTATGTGAACATTACATAAGTCCCTGCCTGACCTACCTACCTTAACCTTACCGCTGCCGGGTCTTCGGCAGTCAAGATTGCATTGTCCAGATATCCTTGCATATTTTCTAGGCATGCCATTTAGTCCTTTTTAGTTTCTTTAGTCTTTTTGGATCGGCTTGATCGGGTTATTGAGCAATATTGACATAACAAGAGTTTCAGAGTTTCGGATTACGTTATGTAGGACCCGAAAAAGGGTTAAGGTAACCGAAGCCAAGAGAAATAGAGAAATAACCTTACCTAAGATAAGGTATTCTGGAACACCCCTGGACCATTAACATCCATCACATACGACAACTTATCCACATGTTGGTTTTGGCTTCTGTCTCGATTGTGGGGCCAAAACCTGCGCAGCCAGCCCAGCGAATATTGGAACGTACGAAGAACAAAGTGAAACGAAACGTACCCTTCGGAGATTATCTATGTTGGGAAAGAATCTTGCATAGCCTGCATATGTTGCAACAGGAGTTCCTTCAGAGATTACCGCGTGTGCGTCGCAGATATCATACAATCACAGCACGAGATCGGACGATGACCGCACCATGATAATAGCGGTAAGATTTATCCAACTCTGTTGACTTCTAACTTTTTCATCTTCGGAGCCGGCGTTGTTGTCGCCCGCGAGCGAAGCTAGGTACTAGGCACCCAGGTAAGCATTAGGTACCCGTCACGTATACCTGGAAGCTAGACCAGAAACCCGGTAATCGCCAACGACGGTTGTACAGGGGCATTAGAACAGATGGTCTTTGCATTTCCAAGCATTCGTACGCCGTACGTATGCATACATGCCTAGATATGTCTATCGACTTTAGTTAAACGTTTATAACGGAAAATTTCCGTTGGTGGCTAGGAAAAAGTGCTAGGTAGGATGCTTCCCACGCAGCCACGCCGCAAAAAATAAAAAATAAAAAATAGCAGTGGACCCAGATTCATCGTCCGTTCGGTTACTCACGAGCGGTCGGGTTTGAGTTTAGAGAGAGAGATGGAGACGACCCTTGGAAAACCTTGTTTAACTTCGTGGGAATCCCGACATGGATGTCGCAGATGGCCAGGCAAGAATAAACGGGATGCGTTGCAGGGGGGTATCGTGTTTGACTTCGCAATCCGCATGGTCCATCTTTGCGGATCATAAATCCCTGTAAACCTCCCTAGCCTCATACGCTCTACCAAGAAATTATAATCTCAATACCTTCCACGGCACGGGCAACTGGGAAATTGGCACGACACTGTAGCTATTCGGGACAAGAGTGAAGTAATGTAAAGAATAATTCTGTCGCTCTAAATTTCATGGTATCGCAACGCTGCCTATCTACTATCCGAACCGTAGTCTCCTCCTTTTGCCTTGAGGCCCCTTTACGTATGCCGGCCCACGAGGGCGCCATAATCTGATATTTGCTCCTAACTTTAATGGAGCCATCAGATCAATATGTGATTATCCGCCTCCCTTTCGCGACCATCGTGAAAGGAATCCGTAACTCCGTCCCATCGGGGACACCTGTAGATACTGGTAATAGAAACGCTCGCACTAAAGAGAAAAGAAAAAAGGCCACCGTGAATTAGATATGCAAATTTTTAGACTCCTGGTTGATGCAACTTTCCGTCCACGGATCCTCAAATGCAGAGATTTCGATCAAGCGATCGAATGGCTCTACTATCCTCCCGTCTAAACATATCAACGGGTTGCGGCGGTACACCTGTAGTTCCCGCCGAGAGAGCTCGAGGTGAACTACCAGCGCTATTGTTGCTACCGGGGTTCGCGCTATTCGGCTCCGAGTTTGCCGGGGTCATGTTAAGAAGCGCCGACAAGCTTGCCTTATTCGCGTTGCCGTTCGCACTCTCAGGACCTGTCGGCCTCGGTGGCGATACAGAATGGGTTCTCGGAGGCGTCAATCCCCGAGATGCTGATGGTATCGTCGGCAGTGGTCCTTGAGGATTGCGTGCGCTTGTTGCTGATAGCCGAGGATCTATCACGGCTGAAACTGCCACCGCAGCTTGTGCCGCCTGTGCTGCCGCAGCAGCTTGGATTTGAAGGTGTTGCGACTGAGGAGACGTGCTCGGAGCACGCACGGGCATCGGGTACGGTCTGTTAATAGTAGGTGGCGGTAACCTTTCGCTCTCATAGCTACCGAGACTCTTGGGGTAAATGGGAGCCTGTGCAGATGGTGTAGACGTTGGCGGCAGTGGAGGAAGCTGGGGTGGCCTTTGTACAGGCTGATGTGGGTGCTGGTGTTGATGCGGGTGTTGATGTTGATGTTGATGTTGGTGTTGGTGCTGATGTTGATGTTGATGTGGTTGAGGCCGAACTTGAGGCTTCATCTCTGGTGTAAGCTTCCCCTGTGTCCAAGGTGGAGTCTGGTTGGGGGAAGGCGGCCAAGGTCCTTGCCATGCCGGCGATCCCCAAGGAGCTCCATACGCGTTATATGATGGTTGCTCAAGCGCGGTGTTATGGGTGGCGTACGATTGCATAGGTGTTCTTGTTAAAGCAGGCGGGTTGGTGTCGTGTAGGCTTGACTCGGGGTACATGCCCTTAGCGGGGACGATGTGTCGAAGTTGGGGATCGGTGCTTGGTTGAGGTAGATCGGGTGCCCCGGCGTGGGGTCTGGAATAGTACGAGATAAGATGAAGATGTTGGCCTTGTTGGGTTGCGATGCTGAACGACTGTTTCATCAGTCCATCCGCCTTATAACGGTAACCTTCAGGCTCGCCGTCCGGGTCGTCGTCACTAAGCCGACCAGCGCTATCCGGCGTCCTTCCATTACTTCGTCGCGAAGCGCCAAACGTGGTTCCTCGCTTGCCCTCCATTTCTCTGTACGTAAGAAAACTACCGGAAACTCGGCTTGCGCTCCAAGACTTCCCGTCAGTCCATCTACGCATACCAGCTTCCCTCTCATCCCATACGAAAACCGAGCCCGATCTGATGGACTGTCGCTCCTTTTCCGATAACCGCCTCTGCACTCGAGGCAGTAAACCTAATCTGCACGCCTCGAAGAGCTTGATAGCGTCTCCAGGCGTACGCACATAGCCGTGGTAAGTCTCCATTTCCCCCATGGTTGTTGATGGTGATCGAAGTTCGTTGTTGTCAAGAAGTTGGTAAATTTAGAATCGAAGGGGAAAATTGAGCGAAGCTCCCTTTATTCCTTGGAAGGTAATTAGGTCTTGTAATCCTACCGTTCCACCATATCAGCTCCGCACATTTAGCTTGAATGGTGGGTCATCCAGACTGTGGGCAGCTGAGGATACTTTCAAAGTGGGTAATGGAGAAGCTTGCGTGGTTGGAGTCGACCCTGGTCTTAGTAGCTGAGGATGTGAGATGCGCGTGCTGTCTTGGCGTTTCTGAATTGCGGGCAATTCGAGTCGATAGTCCGGCCCTTATACTGTTAATGGGCCAAGCGTTACGGAACTAGATCCGTGTCCAGACTCGTGGATACCTCACTCGTCTCCTATATCCTCTTTTGATCGAGGTACCCGAAGTTAGAATCGGTTGGTTAAAAATATCGAAACGCTTATCTGTGGTGACATTCGCAGGTAGACTGGCAAGTGGTTTGTGCGTTATGGCATGCCAACGAGACGCGCAGGGTATGAACAGTGCTGTTTGGGCGGTACTTGATACTCGGCAGATGCATTTGTAGTGAAAACCGAGTTCAAAGAGCATGTAGTCGTCGCTTGAACGCTACCCAGACCAAAGGTCTAGCTGTGCCAAGAGAAGGGAGTTTCATAGATTCAAGAGGAACCTCGTATAATTAAACCGCAACCCATTGATGAGAATGAACGGCGACTACTGTTCAACGATCTCAAAATGATTATGAAGACTTTCCTCATATAGCCACTAGATCGTCGTCTCACTCTAGATGTGGTGATGATATTTGATACATGATACGCATGAATTAAGAAGGAAATCGGAAAATAAAGCGAAATAGCAAAATAATAAACATACCTTAGTTGGGTCAAGAATCGACTTGAATGTGTAAAAGATGATTTCCACGTCGAGTTCTATGCGTGGGTCTGCCTAATTTTAATAAAAAACCAGGCCGAGAGGAAATTTGAAGATGGCGAGATTTCTATGAGGTTTAAGGTTTCTCGATCTCGTTGCTCCTAGTTAAATTGCCAACCAAGCAATGGTAACCTTTCGAAGCGCGGGCTTGCGTCCTTTCAGGGTATATTGGTTTAGAGTTAAACGTGACCAATGAATTTATTAGTGGCCCGGGTCAAGTAATTTGACTTTGACTTCAAAAGATAAAGAACTCTGCGGCTCTTGTAAGTGACGGGCTGGAGGATTGATAGGTAAGAAGTAGTCTAAATGGCCTAGAGTTTAAGAATTCTAGATCGTGTGCGGCTGTAAAAGTGACCTAGAGATGCGAGTGGCTGCTGGTCTGAGTTTAGATACCCCGTTCTTTTAAGATTTAAGTTGAAGTAGCTCTGCGGACGTTGGAAGCCTCGCGGTTGTTGTTGGATGGTGAGCTAACCGGTTAGTTGGTTGATGAGTGATAGACCTGATCCTTCAAGTTTAAGTCAGGAATGGCGTTATTAAGCGGAAACAATTAAGCTTGGTTGGTCGTTGGACACGTGTGAAGTTAGAACTAAGACGATAGTTCGAAGTCTCTCCTAAAAGGACCCTTGGCCGTTGAAAGGGAAAGGAAAATAGATCTAATGAGGGCTGGCTAGATTTGGAAGTTGGCCAGATTGGATCTTTTTTCCCTTTTCTTTTTTTTCTCACACGACGGCTCTTAGATCAACTAATAATGGTCCCCCTCTTCTCGCTACTGGCTTAGTTCTTGTCTTCCCTCCAACGCACCTTAAGTTTTCGTGAAGATGCCGAAAAGACGCACTGCACCATGGATTTCCTGCTAATGCCGATCTAGTATTATCCTACGCCTGCGGCTGCAGGTAGATATTCAGCCTTCGGGCGGGATCGAGAAATGACCGGTAGTGGCGATATATGAAATAAGAAGAGATTGACGCGGAGCCTCTCTTGTTCAGTTGGATGGTCGATTAATCAACCAATATCGGGGTAGAGAGGTCTAGTGGGAAAAGATGTGTGAAGTAGCGAAGCAATAAGGTGGTGAGAATAGAAATAGAGTGAACGGGTGGTAGGGGTGGGAAAAAAGGTATTAAATTATGACGAGATGATTGAATTTTGAGGTACTAGGTAAGGGAAAGTGCGGGTAGCAAAGTAAGAAAACGGATATTAGGTACGATAATAATAAGAATAATTAAGCTTCCCAATCAATTCAAGCTTATTACCTTATTTTGCAACGTCCTTTCCAGAATTTTAGATTTTTTTTTTTCGGCAAGGGCACGGTTGCACGATCCAGCATTCTTGCAGCAGCGCAAGTACTTAGGTACTATATACCCACTCATTTGACCTTGCAGGGGCCTGTTAGCGCCCGCTGCCAAGACCTTAAGGCTCCAGTAGCCTGTACCAACATACAACCTTGGATTGCTTGGAACCCGTATTCAGTACTTCCTTCCAATACTTCATACGCTGGGACTTTAAAGAAAGAGATACCGAGCATTGCGCTAAGCACTACATGCATGGGCTATTACCTCATGTACCTATAGCACTTTCTCACCATAATATAGGTACTTCAGTACGTATATGCAGAAAGTTCACAAAAGTACCACCTGTCCTTTTTATCATCTGAAAGCCACTAGTTGACCTGTGCAGTCATAATTTAGTGTTGTACTACGCAAATGTGCTGAAGGTGCTGCTTGAGCTTCGTGGCTGAACAAACGGCAAAAGACCAACGAGCATTCGCTTTAGTTCATACTTATAGCGGCCACCGAAATATCGCGTACAGCTAATCCTCCTGATAGTTTTAGATGAAGCATTATTCATTGTTCGTTCATAATTCTAGGGCAAATATCATTCGCCTGATGTATCCCATCTTGAACAAGGTGTAATTATATATCATGCCGAATAAGGAAATTAGAAATTCGCTTATCCGATTATCGGCTTACACATATTCCTCTACCGGCCTGCCAATGTTCCTCATACTCTCAACTATGGCATTAGTTATGCTTCGGAAGGGGTCTTAGTATCTACTATGCACTAATCAATACAAATAGGCAGAAGTTTAAGAAACCAGTCCATCGAATCCCCTCCTTTTCTTTTGTCGTTTGAAATGATAGCAAGGACGTCCGACAGACGGAAAACTGGCCAAATTACGTGGCACCGAGAATATCGAAGCAACACAGTCATAATTAATGGCACCGTCACAAGCCTTCGGGGCACATGGAAGTTCAAGCAACGCCGCTTAAGATTCTCCGCCATGGTCAATGCTCAAGGCTCTACGCCAATTGATGAACAACTATTGCACTTGGTCTTCTCTGGCTTTAGAAGCTAGGATACACCTTACAGGAAATGCATTTGATGATCTGTATTTCACTGAGATACAATCCATAGCACCCTAACGGCGGCGGATCACCTCAGATCGGTCTAGGCTCGCTAGTGGTTAGGCGAGGCACAGCACGTGTGAACATGGAAGAGATAGATCATTGACGCTATCATATCGACTAGCTAGGCAAGATCTGTCCATGTCCTGCTAGTGCAGTTCGCAGCCTACATAGTATCTTCACAGCCACTTTCCCATGCGAGGTTCAGGAGTGAGAGAAGCTCGGTAGCCTCGAGGAGCGACGGGCCAGTTCAAAACAGAATATGTCTCGATTGTCGAGCCGCCAATCCAAACTCCGTCGAGCAAGGCCGTCTCGCCAACACTGAGACGCATCACAACAAGCCTTTGTGTCGCCGCAGTTTAATCACATCTTCTGTCCTACTATTCGGATCCCTTTTTGGGTTCCTGTACGCCCTGGTGCTGTCGTTCTCGGACAGGAAGCAACCGTTTTCGGGGGCTCATTGCCTATTTTGTCGTGCTGAGATGAGCACGGCATTCTGTATGACTTGAGTATAACCTTTACTCAAGTCCGTCTCATCTGTCATCTCCGAGTAACATTCCCTCGAGGACCCAGGTTACACGACACAATCATGGACCTCACATCATCAGTTGCTATGTTGTGAGTCCCTTGGTGATTACTTGGTGCCTCGTCCACGCCGGGTCACTTTTCTCGACATAGCGGATCAAGTCTAATATTAGTTTCATGCCAACGACCTGTGCCATATTGCCAAATGATAGGAATAGCCGCCAAGGATAAAAGCTATGGACCGAGTAGGTCATATTTGGAATACGCCACTGGACTACCACGCCACCATAGAAGTCGAGATCCAAATAACTCTGATAGGTAATCATATACGAAGTAGGTATTAGGTAATTACCTACCTAAATAAGTTTGTCTGTTCAATCTTAAATCTCAATATTTGCTTAGCTACAGTATTTGAGCGGCTTTATCGTTGTCATGATGCTTTTATGGTGGGTTATCGGTTTATGCGGTATATGTGCCGTTTACCGAGATTTATGCGGGCACCGAGTAATCCGATTATTATTATTTGGCTCCATAAAACTTGCAGCATTCTTCTTCGGTCACAACAATTGACACACAATTCATCATACATCCATATTAAATATACGGTATTGCTTGCTATCGTCAGACCATGAGTCAAAAATAGTATATTAGACAAACATTTAGATGCTGCTGACGAACGCGAAGCAAACCATGAGATCTCCTTTTTCGCATATTCGTTACCAAGTACGTACGGAAAAGCGAATCAAAGACAAGCTTGGAAATATTACCCAGTCGCATCTCCATTCCTTGGATACCAGCTATGTTCGACTCCAGTGCCGGCGGCAATATGGCCGTCGCGGCCGATCATTGGCACTCGGCATAGTAACAAGTCCCGCTATTGGTAATGCCACTTCTATTCACCCGTCGAAAAGAGGCCGACATGAGGCCATATGAACACCGAAGATCTTCACTCCCCTTACTCACGTTTCATTACAACGCATTAGATCGTGAAACTGCCGGCATACGACTCTTCATTAAATCGCAACTACAGTAGATAAAGTTTTTGGAGAATGATTATCACGTCCAACTTGTCACGCACTCGGAAGTTTTATCGGATCATTGAAAACAAGGTCGTAGCCGAAGTAGTTTACTATCCAACGACCGTCGACCATATCTGGTAAACTGCCAGAATCGCACATGGAAGACCTTCCGGACCATGGTATTCGCTCATCTGGACGTATCAATCCTTCGAAGCCGCATCTGGAACCCAGCACATGACACTAATTCTTCATGCTTGTGTGGCTAAGAATATACGAACGATACAAGCATAAATGTTTCGACCACTCACAGCCCTTAGCTCCTAGAGGATTCAAGCTTGTTTGTGTCCGTCCCGGGGTGCATACGCTTTCCGTATTAGTCTTCTTGTCGCTATAAGCAGATGCATAAGAGAGTCGATGCAATTGTCGGTGAGCCACACCCTCTCGTACCATACATACATGGTATTATGTAGCTTAAGCAGCTACCCACGAAGCAAACAAATGTTGTCGCTACACGCATATTTCACTCGCTGCTGTTGTTGGTTCTCACTTTGTAGGTTACCGAAGCCTAGTAGCTAACACGACCAAATAAACAACTCCACCCCGGGCTCGGAATCATCATCTTCAACGCGTTGGTCCGCACCATGACACCAAAAGCATCCATCCATAGTAGGATATAATCTCTGACGGCCAAGTGTCGGTCACGCTGATAATCATGACAAACAGCAGACTATATACAGAGAATATGGTAAACTGTTGGAAGCTAAGGAAATAAACCCCGGTCGTTGATCTTACTCAAGCATTTGCATTGGCTGATGCTTACTAGGGGACCGGCCACGCGCTTGGCAGCTTGGCGACCACGAGGGATCTCGCCCCAGACCCTCTTCCCAAGGCCTGGCCCGTTCATTTTAAGCATGAATTTAAGCGTGCTGACAGCAACCTCAGTACGGATTAGCTGATTAAGGATGTGATGTTTTTAGCATGTACTCTGTACTCGTAATACCCACCACTGCGGGTCGAGTAGCCAAGACACGACTCGACTTTCTTCCTGCCATCCATGGATCTCCGTAAGGCTATTTTCTTATACGCATGCAATAAGCCATTGGCGAGCTTGGCAGGCTTGTCGAAAAGCCAACATCCTCTTTTGAATTCTTGGAGGATGAGAAGTCGCGCCGTCTAGTAAATGAAAGGAGCCAAGGAAGCTAAGCAGCTAAGAATCGAGGCATGGCGTAGTTAACAAATAGGAAATCCTTCCTCCACGACGCCAGGGCGTTTCGTACGCGAACCCAGACTTCTCCGCAGCGAGCTGTCAAGACCTTTCCGCAAGGGGGATCTGCGCTTTCTCGGCGATCCAATGACGTCGCTTAGCACGTTTGAAAAGGATCATAGGGCTAAGAGGAAATACATGAATATTATCAACGCCAAGCTGAATCAAGAGAATCCCATATAGACGGTCAAGCTGCCAACAAAAATGCCTTGCAGATCTGCAGTGAGCACCTTACCAGTAATGCTGGTGTGAGGCACGGCGAATGCCGTGGTATTCTTTTTCGTCATGGGGTTCGGCCGATAGCAGTACTGATAGACGAGCGGAATGGAGGAGACGGACGATGCGGATATGATTTTGGGGTGGTAGGATCGTATATCTAGCCTAGTTGGCGCCCCGATGCTAGGTTCGCGAAGAACAAGGAGCCAAAACCCCTCTCCCCTCATGGATGGGCGCACTGACCCCTATCTTAAAGTGCAGAGATGGGGTCGTAGCACAACTTCATATGGGATAGCAATCCTTCGGCACATCCTATTGCTGGAGAATTGGGTAACTCTGCCTGTCGCACCTGGATGATACTGCCTACGGCAGACATATTCAAACCGCCAAGTGGTTTTAACTTAGGGCCACATGCCTCGCGTACAGTCACACAGGACCTTGAAGCTTGTCACATCAACCTTCTTCCCCCATGAAGTTCGTGAAATATCACCTATTCTGTTCAAGAGTGCCGCATGCGCCACTACACCATTGGATATCGCGGACAAGGTGTCATCTTCCTATCACATAGAAACTAGAACTAACGAGAGCGGGAGACTTGGGCGACCTGGTTAGTAGATCTTATCCTTCGTTAGCTCGCAGTCTATTGCTGGCTGGAACGTTGGGCATCAGGATTCACGAGTAAGTCGAGTAAGTCGACTACCTATTACCTGGTCGACTCTTATTAGGTTTACGTATATTAGGTCCGCGAATACCTAAGTAGGTCACGCTACCGGGTCGAACCTCAAAGGCGACAAGCTTAATCGGCCGAGTGAGCCTATTTAGGTGTATACGCACACACGAGAGCCACGGCCCTGGGCTCTCGCTACTCGCTATCGCATCTCGTGAATTTCGTTAGCACGCACGCACGCACGCAAGTCCCAGGCATGCATTATCTTTCCCGGTCCCCGGCCCACGGAGCTGGAACCCAATGGCGTGCGCTCGCTTGTCCGAAAAAAGAGCAGAATGCCCACCGCCACGTTGACAACCCCTCCTTTTTTTCTGACTCTCTCTTTTCTCCCTCTTCCCTCACTAGACAAGGGCTCTACTACGCTCGGCCGCGTCGTCCTTTTCTTCCTTTTCTAGCTCGTTCAGCCCTCTGCGCCACACAATGCACGCACGCGCAATTAAACCAAGACCCCTGAATAGTTATATGGCGCGAAGCCAATCTTTTGAGGTATTATGCACACTAAGGATACGGCGGATACGCCAGTTGAATTTTGCTTATTCTTTCCCCGCTGGTTTTCCCGTTGGGACATTCGATATTACAAGCCTCTACGTCGTTGTGGCGTTTTGGACCGCTTTGACACGGGCTACACAGCGAACTGTTATGTGCTATGCGCTCAGAGGCGTGGGGGTTGACGCCTCTTCTTGGGGAGAATATCATCTTTCAGAATATCAACAGGGTTATCTATGACCGGTCACGAAAGTACTCCAAAAAAGTAAAGCTCATCCCGCGCTTCTCGCTAGAAGGGAGCGGAAGATTACCGCGGACTGACAGAGCTGAGGGCTTTATTTAAAGGGCTGACAAAGGTTATTATGCAATAAGTACGACCAACCATGGCGCTGGTAATTCGATTAGGAATGAAAATCGAGATCATCGCGTTCTAGTCTGTCTCGGACCCGGGGTATCTCGATATAGGGCGCTACACTCTAAATTATAGCCTTATTGTGTGGAACCACACTGAATAGTTTGTATAGGATGGCGCTTTTTTCGTCTATGCGAAACACGAAACAACCGCATAACCGTCATTATCTAGTTCAGTAAGTACCAAGCAGCCAATGCCAAGGTAGGATTTCACGATGATGCCCAAGACCCTAAGACTTCGGCTAGATGGCCTCAGCAGGCAGCGAAATATCGAAGTGCTGTTCTCGGGAAAGACATGACAAGAGATAACTTACCGAAAAGAGGAGGTATCAATAGTCAGCAACATGGCGATGCGATTGGCTTCTCTCTCAGCCGCTACATGGTAGTATTATTCATTTTTACCTCTTTTTCCATTCTCGCATAACATATTACTAAAAGGCGCGTTGCACGAAGGTCGGCAAATAGAGGAGCTGTTTAATATAACCAAGCTTTCTTATCACGCCTCAAGCGCTACCTATTACAAGAAAATAATACCTACACTGCTACATAGCTTAGGTACTTTAGGGTAAATGAGCTCCCCCCCATCTTCGGGCATGTCAGCGTGAGTAAGGGTGGTTACACTAAACCGACCAACCTGCAGCGACAGCAAGCAAGATAGATTACAGTCGAACGAAGCTTAAAAGTCAAAAGAAACCTCCGATCTCCCCTCCTCGATACCCCCATGCTACCCTACCTGACCCTACCTGACCATCCTCGACCCTACTCGACCCTACCTTATTTTTCTTATTTTTCTTATTTTTCTTATTTTCTCCTCCCACCTTCTCCTTTAGGCCTGTTTCTTCTCTTCGCCTTCACACGTAATATTTTATTCCCGCCAGACGGACAGGGTAATATGTTGGTCGCTTTTTAGGCAGTACCTTTCCCTCGGGTTCCGGATCTATTCCCAATCTGAGTCAAAGCCGCCAAGTTTGCCAGCCCACACACCAGCTGGGCTAGGCTTTTGTGAAACACGTTCCTAGTTTAGGCAACTTATCCGATCGATTTAGCATCGCGTGGATGCGTGGATGAGTTAAATTTTCTGTTGGCACTGACGATGTGCCCCTCCCTCTCGTATGTATTGACTACCTACCTACCTACAACACTTAAATCTATGTAGTGCCTAGCACGCATGCATGGTTATCTACCTAAGTCCTAGGTAGTATACACGATATATGTATGCGCATATGTATGATACGCAATACACAAGATATAATGTAGACTCTTATGATGTCCTATTTAGGCTTAGACACCGCATCTGAGTCTATCTGGCAATGACGTTAAACAGTCAGCTTACTAGCGTTTCCGTTCGGGTTCGGCGCCCATACTTTATTGAATCTGGATGGATATTACTTGTTTTTTCTTTTATCCTTCTATCGTCAGCTGGATTTTCCCATCGGTAAGACTAACGCGCCCACGGACCACTCCCACTCTATCTTAAAGCCGAAGATCTTCATCGGCAGTACAGAATATAGTAGAGCCTAGAGGGTATAATACGGATTAAACTCTCGGGCACCGCATCGTGGAGTCAAACTCGCCGATATGAACAAGCTACTGGAGATTTCTCGGTAACAACATGGTAATATATGAGTTATGCATGTTTAGGCCGTGATCTGATTCATCCAACCTCTCACTAGACCACGCATGCGATGACGATAATGGCACCTGCAAGTGGCCAGATGCAACAACTTTGCGTCTGGAGTGCATTAGCCTCGAAGCCTAGAAAACGAATCACGCATATCCTCGCACAAAAGACCATCAAAAGCAAGATGTAACACACACGCATAAGGCTCCGGTTTTATAGCGCGACGGCAAACCTGGTGTTGTTATACAAGACTGGAAAAAAATACGTAGGATTACCCGAGCGCGTAATCCTCAAGAGACTCTACTACCCAGTACCCTCTGCCCTCCCAACACTCCCTCTATGTGCATACCGTGTGTAACTGAGGCTCGCCAGTTGATACCTAACGCGGGAACGAAGGTAGATCGGAGAAGTTTGGATCCCAGGCCTCCGGGATTCTCGAATCAATCGTTGGGATTCGATTCGGGTCGCCTAGCCGTCCGTAGTGTAGCCAGGCGGGAGGAGACCCGAAGGAACGTAAACCTAGATATTTTTTTCTTTTTTTTTTCTTTGCAAGTCAGCTTTCGAATGTTGGCATGGCATGGCAAGCTGACGATGCAGATTCCGTCACAGGACCATACGATCCTGAATGGAAGCCCTAGCTCGTATGACCTATATGACCCTATCGTGAGTAAGCGCCGCTCTATCGAGCAACTTATGCCCGGGTTCGAACGTCAACCTTCGGCCGCCCCATTCCGATCGTTGGGGTTGGGGACGTGTAATCATCCATAAGTCTGAAACCCGGCGGCGGTGAAGAATGACGGATAGACGAAACAAGGTCGGCCGAAAGGCATGGGGGATGTGCCGTCAATCCCACATGGAAACCCAGGAACCCTTCCCGAGTAAATACTAAAAGCAGCCAAGATTCGAAGGTCGACAACAAAGAATCCCAGCATTGAACAGGGTAAAGAAACATGAACACGTTCAGCGTACCAACGGCTAGGATGTTTTGGATAAGCCCCAGCACAAATCACATTTTACTCGGACCGGGGTTTACTGCAGTGTTAGATACGCTGGACTCTCAAGAGGCAAGGTATAATAGTTTAATTTAACCATTGTAAAATTGTAATAACTCGGTCTTCAGCTGCGCAATAGTCCATTAAACCTTACCATGATAAATCCTTCAATAATATGTCATATACGATACGCAATTGGGGGCGTACGAAAGCACGTCCAGGTAGACAGCATACATACCTGGCGGCTTTTTGTCTTACAGCAACACATCCAAGGGTCGACTATGCGACTTGCCGACCGCTGAAATAGATCCTCCCCTTATCGAGGAACATTACACAGAGCGGCACAGACCTGCAATATGTAAGCTCTGTGTAACAGGATGTAACCATTGGTAAGTCTCCTTGTGTTCTAATTGGCGCGGCATTTTGCGCTGTGTATTTAATATTGCATACCTACATATAGTAGACTATGTAAACGTTCGGTGACAGGAGAGTCAACGTGTACGTAACTCCGTACATACCTACATACATCATATCAGAACTTCTCCATCTTCCTGTCCGGTTCGGTCTCCAAAAGCCATGCCGGCGGCGGAGACTACTTACATGTCTACATACCTCTCGTATAGTATTCGAAAAGCACTTATTATATGCGAATGTACGTCGTATGTATGTACGCTGTAGGCAATGTATAGACTAATACATATATGTATTGGATATATGTACCATGTACTTTGTTGATCTTAGCCCCCTTCTCAGCTCTATCCTGCGGTTGGTAAAGATGCTGATTCGCACCCCACACCGATAGTTCGCAATCTTATTCAGACGCCTGCTTCGCCGCCGCTCGCTAATGACCACTACTACTAATGCCCTCGTAAGGTAGCCCGGCTGACCGCTGACTGACTGACTGACGTTGTCTGCTTTGAAAGGTCCACCGCTAGGCCTATTCGCATCAACGCATTTCGCATTTCCCTTCATAAGTCCATTCTAGGCATCGCTTTACGGTACGGCGGCATCTTTCGTATCGATTAGCCTATAGCATACCAAGCAATGCTCGCGGAGTCATGGGAGCCAAGAAAGACCGGTCGTTGGCCGCCGGTTACTTGCGCTGTGCCTATTCCTACCCAACTCCTATGTTTCCGGTAATAGCGAGTCAAAAGAGGAGCAACCGATACTGTCACATGTGAATGAAGTAAACATGATGATGATTGAATACTTTCCTGATAGGCAAAATGCCAATCCCAGCTAGCTAGCCCGCCCAGCCATATAGAGCGAAGAGGCGTCTTAAGACAGATGACGTGATGTCAATATCATGAAGTTAATTATTATTATTTCTCCGTCATACCCGTTGATTGTTACCGTCACCCGCCTCAGCCCGTTTTGGGGGATCGAGTTGGAGATTGCCGGGATTAAGGCGTTCTTTCGGAAGACCAGGAAATGAAAATGGACAACGAAACCCTTCGATATTGTGACGAGAGCCCGTTGTCATTTGTCGGAAATCAACTTTCTACTTGCCCTTGTATATTATACCGAATACCTAGTATTGTAGTTGTCGGAGATGGATGACAAACGGGATCTACATAGGTAGTACATACATACTTCTCTGCGTTTGTTTCTTTTAATGCTAGGTATTTTATTTTATTTTATTTTATTTTTTCCCTACGCAGTACTATTTTTTTCTGCCCCCAAGCCGAAGCCATGTTCCGAAAAAGCCATGCAACCCACCCTCGAACGATGGAGAAGCTTAAGCTTAATTCAAGGACAGGGAGTCTAATCAAATCAGAAACGTCGACGGGGGTGCCACTCACGTTGTATTTGTCCTAGCGCGCCCCCCCTTAAATAGTAAAACAGCGAAAGGGGGGCCATGCCGAGCCCTTGGTCAGCGAGCTTGGCGCATTCTTGGGTTTCCCTTGCCCATGCTTGGCTCTGGAAAAGAAGCTCGAGAATCTCGGCAGAGCCAAGCACAACAACCCGCAGATATGCAAAATTCGATGGCCCCCTCTCATTGGGTCGAACGCCGTGTTCCCCACCAAGCCCACCTTATTCTAACAGCAAAACTCCCTGTGTCATGTGCTGACGCGGCCCCTTCGGTGATACTCATCAGCAGCTGTTAGTGATTGTCGGCCGGCCGGTAGATAATACAGTAGGTGGTAGCTGGCCTTCGTCGTAGTAGCTTATTGCATTGTTTAACCTCTTCCTGGGATCGGCACGCTTCGGAGCCTCGAGCCTAAAACTAATGCTTTGTAGGGTCCATATCTCCGCGAGGTGGAACATCGTATACCACCATCAGAAACTTGCCTTCCGAAAATTACAGCAAATCGACGGCGAAATGGAGAAATTCCCGCCGGCGATCCCATTCACTACCTATTATGGCAGTATGGGTCACGGGGGATAAATGCGTAAGGAGAGTAACGACGGCAAAAGCCGCTGAGATCGCGATAGGCAGAGATGGAGAAGAAGCTAGCCAGGTAGGTAAAAACTAGCCACCAGGTAGGTACCGCGTCTCTCGAATGGCGCTGCACGATATATTGAAAAAGCCTAACATTACGCCCGGTATCAAACCCGTGCCGCGAGGTTTGGGGTACTTTTTAATAATAAATTCGTAACTAGCATACCAATACTCCACCACTATGCTTAGCAGTGAAGCCAAGAAATGTCAAGAAAACGCCAAGCTTCTGAGTGTGTTACTATGGTACGAAGAAACGGCGTTTAACCAAGCCCAAAAGCTGAAATATTCTTCGGGCGGATTGTTATTTGCCAAAGAGCAAGCCCAGGCCCTAAGGGTGGACACATGGGCTGATCAGGATCTGGGTTCAAATCGCATCAGTGATCAGTGATCAAGGTAGGTAATCCTGCACCCCGGATACACGTGAATCATCTCGGGAGTACAGAGATTTCGTGGATAAGCCCGTCCTTCATTCGGCCACGCGCAGTAATTCATCAGCTGCTCTAAGTAAGGAAACCCCCTACAACCTTCCTCGATGACGAATCGACAAACTTGGTAGCGGCTTTGTTACCTAATGCAGCAGCTTGGCGACAGTCTTTCGCGCGGTCTTTGAGAAACCAACCCCACTGTTGTAGAGTTAGATAGGGACGACGTAGCCTATACGCATGCCACCAGCTAACCTAGGACGAGATGGTGATAGTGATGGATGTTACGAGGGAAACGGGTAGATCAACCCCAAAGCTAGACGAGGGGGGAATCTGCCGATGGTGAACCTTTCTTTTCTTTGCGCCGGGAATTACACCGCAGCCCAATGTCACCCCTATCTGGTCCAAATAGCGCTCGTTCTTGGCAGGCGGTTAAGGCTGCCTACGTGCATATACTGCACTCTATCGCGATGAAACCAACGAAGCTAAGGGTAATTTAGGGGGGCAACATTGCATAGTAGTCTAAGGCCAACTGCATCATGACAGCTTTGGACCGCGCTTTTAATGGATAGCCACTTCAACATTCCTTGCATCAAATGAAACGTCAATATAGCCCAAAAAGATTGATGGTGCGGTCATATGGCCTTAATCCATCCTTACCGGCATAACGTGGGCGTAAGCTTGCAAGCCGAACGATGAGGAATTGCGTAGTAATAAACCGAATGCTGGGCCGTAGAAAACGGCCGAGCCGCGGGGCGATTCCATCGCTGGGCCGGTCAGGCTTGCGGGAAACGAATTTTTACGGCTTAGATAGGTGTTTACAGATGTGTATATCGAAGCCTACCTATCTGGTTATCAGTGGCCTAGTTGCGCAAAGCAAGTCGGCTACGGAAAATGCTTTTCGCTTTCGGACACCAGATGGTTGCTCCCTTTCGGCCGTACCAATGACAGTCTCGTGAATACAGTTTGTACCCACCAAGATAGAGGATTGAGGTATATCAGGCTCTAAGGTGCCCTGCTAGCAAAATAGGGTCGTAGGTGTTCACACCGAATGTCAATCTAGAGAGGGAAGGGAAGTGTAGGACTAATTATCATGCTTGTGGATCCTCCGCAAGGAAAACCTCTCATATGTTGTACTTCTTCGGAGCCCATACCAATATTCACCGATCGGAATTGAAAGTGGTGGGTTTGTGATGCGACGAGCCAATGTCCCAACTGCCGAGTCAGGGGGAAACTCCATCGACGAGCCTATCGATCTACCTATTGCCGACGGTGAAGTCATAGACGGGTTCGACAACACGGAGATGGGAGAGGAACGAAGTTACCTAATGTGTGGTTTCTTTGTATTGTACAAGGCCTCTTTCTTATTTTATACTTGGGTAGGTACCTATGCAATTGCAATATAGCAATAGCTTAGAGCTTGTTGCTCCTTAGATTTTGATCCTCCTATCATAGACCGGTAGCACTATTCGAGTTACCCTTAGTTTCGTAGTGCACTAAGCTCGGGCCTGTGGGTAGAGATTGCGGATGCTCCCTTTGAAGCATACGATGACTCCATTCAAATGCAAGTGAAGTCTGGATGAAGCGACACAAGAATGAGATGCTGTGTCTGGGACCTGTCAAAACTAGCCTCAGACTTTGATTCTGTCCTCGTGAGGTCCGAATCAACGCACAACAGACGCCACAAAGCTTGTTCGGCAGTCAAGCTGAGTCAATATCGCGTTGTGCGAGGGTTGTACGAGACACTCCCCACGTCCCAGAGAAGTAAGCATTAACGAGCACGGCATGCCCGCCATCATATTGTGTTTAGCAATCACATCGGCCGTACCAGCGGGGGAACGCGGAAGTGTCGTGTATTGTTTGGACGCCGGAGAGATAGCATATCAGCCGATCGAAGCCTACGCCGAATCCGCCATGAGGAGGACAGCCCCAGCGCCGTAGATCGACGTACCAGTTAAGGTTATTCTCAACCGATTGCGGCGACTCTGACTCGACAGCATCATCCGGGGGTGCTGGAGCTATCCCGTGGGCGCGCATGGACTCTAGTAGATTGTCCAGTCGATGCTCGCGCATAGACCCGCCAGCAATTTCGCAGAAATCTGGTACGAGGAGGTCGAAGCATTCGACCGTCGCACCAGGTGGGGATTTCTCGCAATCTCCCACATTAGCCTTCATGTAGAAAGCCTTGATATCACGTGGATAGTTCGTGACAAATACCGGACTACCATTACCCACCTTCATCGCGATATACTTCTCATGCTCAGTTTGAAGGTCCTGGCCCCAAACAGGGCTATGGGTAAAAGCTGTATCGGAACTTTTCAATATCTCGATAGCTTCAGTGTAGGTAATACGAGGCCAGTTCGGTCGTAGAATGCCTGCCCAACGCTGTTCGACTTGTTCTGGTGTAGCAAAATCTGACGCTCGCTCGCCTCTTCGCACTAAAAGCTCATTCTTGACTTTTGACGTACTCAGATCGGTGCAGATATGTTTCAACATACCTTCTGCAAGGTCCATCACGGAGTCCAGACTGTCAGTGAAGCTCATTTCTGCTTCAAGCATATAAAACTCGCTAAGATGGCGCGGAGTATTACTTTGCTCTGCACGAAAGGTCGGAGACAACGTCCACACATTACCGAGAGCCTGAGCCAGAGCCTCTAAATGTAACTGAGCCGATACAGTCGTATAGACGGGACGGCGGAAGAAGGGTTTGGGTTGAGGTGTCTTAGATTCTGGAAGCGATGGACTAGGATCGCCAGCCGACACATGAAAGACCTCACCGGCACCTTCACAATCTGACGATGTGAGAATAGGAGTGTGAGTCTGTATGAAATCGCGGGTTCCGAAGAAGCCAGTTAGCGATGCCATGATCTCAGAGCGAAATCGAAGAACGGTAGTATTAAACGGTATCCTAGGACGAAGATGGGGTAAGGTCCTTAGATACTCGGGAGTTTGATATTTCTTCTGGATCGGAAAGGTCTATGGAGATGTAAGTCACACCACATAGGCGCTTGAGGTGAGAAGGCTAGACATTAAGCTTAAACAAACCTTAGCGTTAGACGGTCCCAGCACCGTGGCTCGTTCAACTTGTAGCTCATGGCTCTGTCCGCGACCCAAGGATGGGATCCAAGACCCATGTAGTCGGACAGCGGCCCCGATAGTCAGACTATTGATAACACAATTAGCGAGAGCGAATGCCACGGAAGGTTTCTGGCCAAACTTGGATGTCCTACCCTTCGGCCTGATCATTAGGCACCACAGCCTGAAGTGATTCAAGAGAAGAACCATCCCCAAGAGCTACAAAAGATTGTTGCTTTTGTGCACGGACGGACCGAACGAAACCGTCAATCTTCACATCTGAGACAGCATCTTGCGGCTTAAAATCGAGGAAACCAGAGATATTTGTCGGGACCTTGGTAGATATGAAAGCTCGTGATCGTGACACTACACTAGATGAGAGTCTCAAGGGGTAGGGATATCTCGGCGATGCGCCTCTTAGGAGCGGAAGAAGAGAATTCATCTCATACGGTTAATCATGAGATGATTGAAAGAATCAGGTGACCTAGAACCTTTTGAGGACATTACGCGCGCATATTTGATTAATTGAAGGTTCAATGTTGTATATTGTGGTTCACTTCTCAGTTACAAGGGTGAATGAGGTTTGGTGTTGATGAAGGAAAAAAATATGGAGAATATTGAATACTTTTCTCGGATATACTTCGGCCAAAGCTTAGACGTCGATTTTTGAAGGACCCAGTTTATACTAGCGCCTAAAGAGGATCCACCAATCCATAATAGGAAAGAAGCTATTCCCGAGTCATATCTGTATTAGTCATCACCAACCTCGACGTTGCTATCATCCAACCGAAGTAGTCAATTCGTCATCTCAAAAACTTTTTTTTTTTACCATTCCACAAACAACAACACAAATTTGCGCTATCCGTCTCAAATTCCGAAGTGATCGTTTCTATCCTACATCGAGGACTTACTTATCGCTAGGCTGTGAAACAATCTAAGACTTATCTTAGGTATTCGGTGTGTCATGATCTCTCGACATGGACATGGATGAATATGAGGATGGGATGAAAAAAAGCAATTTTATACACAGGCGTACATCACATCAATGGCAAACATGTTGTATTGATACTACCTAGAGTGATCAACGCCATGTTTGTCAAGTACCCCTTCGAGCAGATACGTAATCGTTAACGATCTCACGTACGTCATAAGATATAGGTACCTACATATCTCGCTTCGTGAGTCACGAGTAAAAAGTAGTAAGGCCGAACGAAGCTCGCCTATATCCGACGACGCCATCGAGGATGCTTGCTTGCGACTACTAGGTACTCTCATAACCCTAGTTAGTTACCTACCTAGTAGTTATCTAGGGACTTCTGGTAATGTAACTATTCCCATCCGTCAAAGAATCACATTCTATAGATGCGAGAAGGCACTAAATAGTACCGTATCTATTCTTGAACTTCTCACAAGAGAACGTATGACAACTCGTAAACTCTATCGTTTAGCCCGCAGATGCTTTTACGATGCTGCACTCGTTGGAGTACCAGATCTGTCCGACTTCGGTTATCTGCAGTGTATCCTGATCTTCGACTGGAACAGCGATTCCGTTTACCTGGGAACCGAGCTGTGTCACAGAGACAGATGTCTAATTCTCCCAGGTTCCTAGGCTAGCAGAATCCCATGTAGGTAAAGGCGGTGCGGAAGCTGTTTTGTGGGCTATATTATGGAAAGCGAGCCACTTAACCTATGGTCTGAAGTCTTTTCATCTCAATGTCTAGGACATAGTGGACTCGATAGGAGCAATCATCCTATATTGGTAACACAGTCTCTCCCGGCCGCTGACTGTGCCTACCAAGAAGGAAGTTGCTAATAACCTGAGTGAACATGACTATGACTCTACGTCTACCTCTCCCTAAGGCTATCATTATAGGTGGCTAATGTAGCTGCATTCCGGTCCAAGTGGGATTTTCTTATAAGATCATATCAAGATCCAGTTTCTTGAAGTGCATTTCGACCATCAATCGATCAGCCAGATCAGCCAGCCACTCAATCATCCGAAAGATCTCTCTACATGACCTACCAGAAACCATCAGTCTGTCTAAGATGCCTTCTTCGAAACCAAAGCCATCTGAAGTCGCCGCCGAGACGAAGCGTCACTACATACCGATCATAAAATCCGAATATGCACAAGCATGGCCAACTCACTCTTACCTATTCCAACAGCCGCTCCAGCAGATTCCCATGCAGAGCTCCATGAGTGGCGTCTCTCCGTCACCACCTGAATTCTGTAAGTGCTAAACATGCCTACCTAGGTAGTTACCTGATCTCTGTCCTACCCTAACACGTTATACAGATATCGCCTCCGGAGACCCCGTTGATTTCACAATCAACTGGAAGATCAAAGTTAACCTTAGAATACCGTTTATATGCGCGGCAAACGATAAGAGACCCGGGGGAGATTGGGAGACAGGAGTAGTAAGTTTTCTCTCCTTTTTTCGCCCCTTTCCCCCTATTTCCACATATAAAAGTCCTTACCTAGAAATCTACGATATATATACTTATCACTTCAACTCCAACCTCCACAGGTCGGCTACGAAGAGCGCCTCTGCAGACGCAGCACCCTCTCCGCGACCCTCAGCACACCCGGGCCCGGGTCACAAGTCGACAACAACTACCCGATCCCGTCCGAAGGGGGCATCTACTCCGAAGCAGTCGTAGTCTTCCGGGGGCCGCACGACCAGTACAAGAAGCTGGAGCAATGGCACGATCTGGCCGTCGTCAGCATGCCCGCGGCGCGGTGGCCGAAGCTGTCGCACGGCGGCGCGAAGTACGCCTTCCCGCTCGAGCGCGAGATGGTCAAGAACAAGATCCGCGCCGCCCTGCGCATCTGCGCCTTCTACGACCACCGCACCGTCGTCATCGGCGACTTCGGGCTTGGAAACGGCCACCGCAACCCGCCCCAGGAACTCGCGGAGCTGTGGCGCGATGTGTTTCTCTACGACCCTGATATTCGTGGGCGCTTCGATTATGTTGCGTTCGTGTTCGAGGACCAGTATCAGAGTACTGCGAAGTTGATCCTCGACGATATCGCGAAGAAGAGTAGGGGGAGTAGTCATGGTAGCTCTAGCCATGGCCATGGATCGAAGGGCAAGTCGAGGGCTTCGGTGAGCTCGAGCTCGGGGTCTGGGAGTGGTTCTGGGGCGCCGCCGACGGACTTCGAGATCTTCTCGCGCGTGTTCGATGCCGGTGAGATCCAGAGCGTGCTGAGCCGGCCTGATCCCAGGTACGACATCTCCATGCTGACGTCGTGATGGAGCCAAGGTGTATCTAGGTAGGGGTTCGCGGTGCCGAGAAACGTTGGGTTCTCGTGCGCCATTACACAACGTCGAGTCGTCGTACAATCCCATGTGGACGGAATCGACCCGGCGATCCGGTCGGATATGGGGGTGGGTAGCGGTGTTGTCTTCTCCTTTCTTGGTTCCTAGATTGATTACATCCTATAGGCTAGGGGATTCATCAAGGGTTCGTCAAGGTTTCTGCGGTGAGGTGCGTGGTAGAAAAAAAATCGAGTAAAGGGTTGGGAGATGCGCTGCTTTCTCGTGTACTCTAATCACTTAGTTTATATTAATTGGGCTACTACGTAATGATATAAGTATCATCTCATGATAGGCGCTTGTATCCTATGATATGAAACAGGACATCGTAAGTTTATCTGGTTCTTTCCATAGGTAGGTAGGGTGGCTGTAGTGTGACAGAGCCTCGAGGACGATCAGTTGGGCTCGGTGATTTCCAATCATGCGCATTCTTGCCACTGTCACATTTGAGTTGTCGAATTCTGATACGAAAATGAGCACTCAAGCATATACTCGACCGGCCGGTTTCGATCCAGTACACGTTCTCAGTCCCCTTGCGTCATCCCTGAGTTTGGCTGTATCCTGAGAGGTGAACTATGAGGCGAACTCCGGTCTGGAAAGCCATAAGTGACAATGTGCTATTCATTTGTTGCTGGGACTAGGTCACATGAGTCCACAACGATGCAGGCTGTGGTTAGGGGGCTTGTTAAGATATCAAGCCAAGATGCAAGGCTCGATGTTCCGGGATAGCTAGGTAGGTAGATGAGATGATGAGAACCTTTAGGGGCAACTCGGTCACAGAATCAGTAATACTTTGCTATCACATGCCCTATCCCCTGAATGTATTGTGCGGATGATCCCAATATCTGGTGGGAAGGCTCCCTGAACGGGGAATCGGTACTGATAGCACATAATATTGATTGCTCCTATCCTTACTTTCGCCGGTTTGATGTCGTCGTAATGTAGTCGTAAGGGCGGTGTTGTATATAGTTTATTACTTAGATGATCTGCTTGTAGGTAAGGACAAACCAGGCCGGTCGGTGGGAAGTAGTATTCTCTGGACATACATGCATATGCACATATGAGCAAACTAAAACCTCCTGGTAAGTATACGTGTGATCTAGCCTCGCAAAATGAGCCCATCTCAGCCATGAGAAGATAAGCTATCAGAATGGCATGACGTTTACATGGAAGTGGCTGGCGTCTGTCTCCGGATAGCGCAACTGTATAGGAGACGCATGTAAGCATCAAGGGTTTCGGGGCGTTGCCCTACGCTGTAAGAGGACACGACGTTGATCCCGTATGTATGTAGGCTACCTAATATCCTAGCTCACATGTCTCGCCCCTGAGTCGACCTAAGCAAAAAATATGCTAACGCTTCGAGGTCTCAGATAGGCGAGTCCGATATCCTCCAAGGTTCTGATTTAACCATGTGGACTAAGCCTCTTTCATGCAAGTCTGACTCTTCTGGAAGTGTGTTTCAGCCACCTAGAAAATTAGAAACTGCCACGGGGTTCTTGACTGGCAGGGTCAATGCCTTTGTGGTTATGGGTAACACAACGAGCCGTGTTGTCTAGGTAGATTGATAGGCTGAATTTATGAGAAGGTATATACACATGTGCCCGAAGAGCGGGCTCACGATACGGAGGTCCCGAGATCAAAGATACCAACATTGTTTAGTGTAAATTGAAATTGGTGGCTTATACATGCTATCTTGCCCACATCATCGCACAGTGTTGTTGAAGGATTAGATCCCATCAGTTGTGGGCTTGTGCTCCTGTATACTGCCGAGTCACAATACGGCCCAGAATTATAGCGCAAGATTCCGAGACTCTGGATTCCGTCATAGTAACTCATAGAAAGGGGGGAGAAGCTGGAACCTGGTTATATTAAATTGTAAGATAACCGTTGTAAGGTAAGGCTCTAGTACACCATCTGATCCCCAGTGGCGTCCATGCTCCGCAAGCAGCCGAGTCTTATACGGGATGCTCTAAACTAGAAGGAAATGCCGCGACATGCATATGACATATCGAATGGATATATTTTCTATGATCACATCACAAGGTGAAAATGAAATCGACTTGGGCGATCTTGAGAAAATATGAGACCCACACAGCCTACAAATGATTTTGCTAACGGGACGGCTCGAAGCATTTGCCCGTGCATGGCGTCTCGTAATGTATAGTTTACGAATTCCAGGGTCTTTCATTGGTCCAGGAACTGTGAGACTTTCTTATGATAGGTTGAAGCTATCAATGCGGCTTACAGCAGACCCGTTTGGTATCACCGGTGACCCAAGCTGATTATGAAACGGCTTCAGTCTACGGAGCTAAAGTTAAGTTTTGCGTGAGTGATTTTACATGGTGAGATATCTGTTTGTGTTATGATAGGTAGTTAGGATTCCCTTCCTAAGTAAAAGGGTCGTTAAGGTTGACTGAGGTTATTAATTAAACCTGTGGATTCATCGTTCACTGAAAAACTTAGCCTTGTTGACCGCATGTATAGCATAGTTTGGATTTCAAAAAAAAACTATAGCATCATGTGGCTAACGTTTAAAATTACGATATTCCCTGCACGGTTCCTCAAGTGTAGGCAAGTTTACAATGTTAGGAGGTATGACTGTAGAGTTTCGCCAATTAGTACTAGTGCTTGAATATCTGAGATCAATAGGCTAGAAATTTATATTATACCCTTACGAAATTTAAGGTGATATGTATAACTTGGAATTGTTACTAAGAGGTCATGCGGTTTTGACATATCCCTAGTAATAATAAGACGTAAGGCTGTCTAAAGTGATATCGGCATGAAATTTTTCAAGACTGAGCGCAAACACCCTGGACCGATGAGTCCTACAGAAAAATCGGGGCTCACGGCCGTTACTAATTATTGGTGCGGAAGGAGGCAGTCGGCTTATTTCAGATGTCTCGGGCATCATTTCCGTTAGGTTGTTTGCTTCGCTGCAGTCACAGGCGAGATGCAGGGTCTTTCGGCCGAAACTAGATCTTCCTCACTCCCACTGGAATGAACAGGAAGGTGATTTACCATAGTGTCAATGAGTTAGTTCTGCCGGGGAAAAAAAACTAGTAATCCATGATTGACATGTCTCAATTTGGAAGGCTGGGCGACACAAATTTGCATTGGAATCACCAAACATCAAAGAGGGACGGGGTTGATCCTTTGGTATGGGGGTACAACGCAGTACCACTTGTTTTAATAGATATGATCTGACATCGAGGTGGTGAAACCGAGGGGTAGAATAACCATATCTATGTATCCTTAAATCCAGAATCGCTTCTTCTTGAGGCTCTCGGACAAGATCTAGAACATTTCCCAATTGCCGGATCCTTGGGTCCAAGGTTATTTGTATGCGTATGTCTAGGATTGTCCTTGTGAATGGCATGCTACCAGTATTGTGGCCTTAATCCCTGGAACGTGGATGCCAGGGAACTATGCTCATCGCCTTCTTTTCGTCTTTGCCCAGCCAACTGCATTGACCAATGTTAGCAACTGTTTCTCATCTGCTCCTTGAGTAACCGGGATCACCCTGTATGACTTTCGGCATATCACGATGAGCAGCAATAAGAGATTAACCTACCTCAAGTTGTACGCCCTTATGTAAGTGTACTAACCAGTCCACATAACTTTGCGCTTCGTTGTTGCGATCTTCAATCAACAATCTTGCGAACTCATATTCAGCCCCGTCAATTGCTTGTCTAGCCAGTTGAATTGTCAACGCCTTAGAACCGCGCATGGTCTTGAGGAATTCGATTATGTTCCGGACCTGGGCATTAAGATGCGTTTGCAGGACCGGTAAGGAAGAGCTGTACGGGTCAAGTGAGCTGAGGCTATCCTTGCCTTCACCAAACAGATCCGCCAGCAGATTGGGCGAGGTTTGGGAATGGAACCATAGTAAACATTGTTGCCCGTTGTCTACAAGGTAGACTCCTCCTGGTTCAACACGGCTGAACGACGTACGAATAGCTGGTGGCACTTTCAAGTAGCCAGTGTCTTTGTCGGGGAACCCGTCTTCGGGGTTAAGGTTGTGAATGGGTATCATTCTAGGGTACAGGTACAGACTGAGTTCTGGAGCGCCCATTGAACTGATCATACGCATCTCATGTACCCTCCGATCGGAGGTCTCGTTTCCTCCCTTGAAAGCGCGGGATTTGATCAGACCAAGCATGTACATCGAGAACTCCTTAAGCTTCTCCGGCATGACAAGCTGTCCTGGCGGATGGTGCTGAGAGGAGAAATTCTTACGATATCCAGCCAGAACATCAATCGTCTTTTCTGTTAGGCCTAGTCTTATGTCTTTAAGGGAAGTAGAAGTCGCGGCCAGTTTAGAAGCGGCATCCTTGGCAATGATTGTGTATACGGCATCTTGGTCAACGAATTTCATGCATTCCCTTGCGTTATCGCTGACACTTGCGATGACATTACAACACCTTACTCGTCGCTCGCCGGAGGCGGTCGTATACAATAGGGCGGACTGGAAATGAGCGTCAAGTTTTGAATCGAGCTTTCCATCATAACCAAACGTAACACCCACGGCCTTGTCGGCATCTATGACTCCTATTTCAAGATCGGCTCCGAAGGTATGTTGTATAAAGTTGCCGTGGTATGCCGATATCTGGAGACCGTTAGAGCATCGAACTTTCATCAATGCCTGATAACCTGTTTCTCTAGTGACTGTGTGCTTGATCTCTAGAGAGAGCTTCGCGTTATCGCGGCCAGCTACGAAATTGGGGTAATAAAATGTTTCTCCGCCAGTTGTGGACGCGACATGACCTATAAATTGTTAGTCTGATTGACGATAGTACTATGCGCTGCTTATTATGCTTACCAATCGTGGCTACGTCTAGATATCCACCAGAGGGTGCGGCTAAAAAGAAATCAATACCAACACCAGCTGCAACCATCTTCTCGGCGATCTTCCTCCACGCGGGATGATCAGTTGTGAAAAGTTTCTTATCGATTTCGCCCCCTGAATACTTCCCATCATCTCTCATAAAAAGGCGGTTAGGACCCCAAGTGGGTAACGCAGACAGCGAACACACCATTTTTCCTCCAGTTTTTTCTAATGCGGCCAAACATGAGATCAATGTAGGTAGTAAGGCGGGCTCCGGATTTTTAATATCGGCGAACAATGTCGGTAATCGCGCAAGCAGCGACGTGATGACCGCTTTTGATTCGTATGGGTCAACGAAAAGTCCGTCGCTAAGTGGTACAAAGGGGTCCTCAAGGTCGGACATTATCAACATTTGCGCTTGCTCCAGGGCGGGATTGCAATTGTAAAAATGTATGTCCTTGTCATATGTGACAAATCCGACTTTAGCACCAGGTGGAATTCGTCGTTTCGGTTCGCCATTCTCATCTGTCTCGTCGCCTCCTTCCGGAGCGTAGAGTGCGGCAAGTATACCTTCGCAAAAGGCTTCTAAAAACCCCTTGTTGTATGATTCTTGAGTGACATCGATAGCAAATAACCAATGAAGACCTGACGGCTCCTTCGTCCAGTACTCTTTAGGTACTGTAAATTCGACGGTACCTCTCGTCAACTCCGGTCGCTGATCCCGGTCAACTCGTACGCCTTGCGGAGTTGTCGCACAGAAATATTCCGAAGGGGTATCGTTAGGATAGGTACATAGGTTACACACGAACTTGCTTCCCCCTGAACGAAACATCATGAAAGGGTTGATGTAAGCACGGCATCTCCGACACCTCGGCGGTCCAACGTCCCCAAAATCAAGTACAGGAACCTCCATCTCACCAGGTTGAAGGCGGGCTAGGGGTTGTAAGATAAGGCCTAAAGGCAGACCGGTGCTGTTTAAGCCTTCAGAATTGGATGGGATATTATTCATCGTCAACCTAGTAAACTTTGGCGAAGAATTGCCTTGGTCGTAGGCGACAAAGGAGACGGTAGCCGGAGGAGGAACATGACGCTCGAAGGTTGGATATACATTGCTAAGATAGTATTGTTGTGGTACATCCCTAGACACTGGCACACTAGGGACATCATCTGGCGAAACCTGTCCTCCCCCTGACGCTGGTACGAAGGCGGGCGCATGGCCCTGATCAACCTGACCACTTCTTGCAGCAAATTCGGCTGGAGTCGCTGGTATCGCGGGGTTGAAAGGTGCGTTGACAGGGGCCGGGAATTGGTTTGGCACAGCTGGTTGTCCAATGAACTGGCTGCCTGGCTGTACGGAGGGATCTGCGTTTAAGAAAGCCGTAGCAGGTGTCCCTACCGGCGGTATACCATTATACGCTTGCGAAGAACCAGCCGGAGCTTCCACGGCATGGAACACATGTCTATCTTTCTTCTTCCTCCTCGCCGAATGTTGGCCATCTCCTATTGACATTCCTGCCATCTGTGCAGAAAGACCTCCATCTTGTGGGGGTACGGCTACGGGCGAAGGGCCACCGGGAGGCGGAGCAGCATTCCCATAGTATTGTTGACCCGGGGGAGGTGCAGGAGAGCCATAGCCAACGCCTTGTTGATAGGGATTTTGGGCAACGGGGGGTTGGAATTGCGGAGGGGCGGGTTGAGTCGTTCGGTTGGGATTATTAGGATCATATTGTTCGCCTTGCCCTAAAGCGTGATACATAGAGTAATCCGCCATTGTGAATGACTACCTCTTCATAAACTGAAATCGAATTCTCCAAATATTGTTTTATTGACGTGTACCTTCTCGTGTAATTCGTATACCTCGGATACCTCAAGGCGTAGTCTTGTTTCGGCTCGAGATTCGGCAAATCATAAAGATTTTGAATGTTCCATGGTATCGCGTATTTACAAGATGACGATTAGACAGACATTTAGAGGCGATTTACCTAAGAAAAGAAAGGTAAGAGGACAAGCTGTCAGTTTAGTCCCTTCGTTAGTTGATTTAGCTAAGAAGACTTGTGGCGTCACGTCGTGTCAAGTCTCGTCTTTTGAGGTCACGGCTTCGATATTAACATCTGAAATCATAGCCAAGATGGGTTGTGAGCATGGACATAGTAGAAGCAGCCAGGGGTCAATTAAAACGGACAATTGATGATGAATTATGGAATTGATGGAATTGACACGATAACATTCCGGGGATTTTCCGATAATATTTCAGTCGCGGTATGCTATGAATGTATTTTGTAGTGGGCACCTTCCAACTTCCAGGGCTGTCAATCAGCGGTCCACTTACCTCCAAGACTACTACGAAATCAGTTTAGCAGCAGCTCGTGCTTGCTACCTTCAGCTTTAAATACCCACAACAGCTGTTTAGATAGGTACCCATGTACCTATCACTCACCAAGTGGGTCATGACAGACCCGTCTTTGATACGCGACCAAGTTCGAAAGATCTCATTCTTTTTACATACAACTACTTGCAACTTGCAACAATATCATCTTCGACATTTGGTATCGCCGATTGCCAATCGTAAATCTCCATCGCGAATAGTACGCCAATTTACAGGATACGCGATTTAAACGGTGCCGGAAGATCCTTTCTAGATGACTTTCTAGTACGATGACACAGCGATGTTTACCTTCAGCTCACTACAAGGAGCGCTCTCTGAATCAGCTTCGTCGCAATCTATCCTCGAGCTAGATGGAGGAATCAAGGTCTTGGTTGATGTTGGCTGGGATGAGTCCTTCGATGTCGCAAAGCTTAGGGAACTAGAGAAGTATGTTCGAATGCTTAGTATAATACTCATTCCTATAATATTCCCATGATATTCTTGCGATGCTTGCTTAGATGTAGTTGCTTAAAAATTAACCACTAACCTTTATTACTTATAGACAAGTGCCAACGCTCTCTCTTATCCTTCTTACGCATGCCACCACAAACCATATAGCTGCCTATGCTCATTGCTGTAAACACTTTCCTCTTTTCACTCGTGTCCCGGTGTATGCGACATCTCCCGTCATTGCACTCGGCCGAACCTTGCTTCAGGACCTATACGCCTCTACTCCTCTCGCCGCCACAACAATTCCACCTAGCTCTCTTGACGAAGTCTCGTATACATCACAACAGTCCTCGTCTTCCGATATCCTATTGCAAGCTCCTACCCCCGAGGAAATCGCGACATATTTCTCCATAATCCATCCTCTTAAATATTCTCAACCACACCAGCCGCTCGGTTCTCCGTTCTCTCCCCCTTTGAACGGTCTTACTATAACAGCATATAATTCAGGGCGTACTCTGGGTGGTACCATATGGCATATACAACATGGTTTAGAGTCTATCGTATATGCTGTTGATTGGAACCAGGGACGTGAAAATGTGTTTGCCGGAGCGGCTTGGCTGGGTGGTGCTGGAGGAGGGGGTGCCGAGATTATTGAACAGTTGCGGAAGCCAACTGCTTTGGTTTGTAGCAGTAGAGGAGGCGAAAAGACTGCCATCTCCGGCGGCCGGAGCAAACGAGATGAGCAGTTGTTAAATAAGGTGAGGTCTTGCATTACGCGGGGAGGTACCGTTTTAATTCCCATCGACTCCAGCGCTCGAGTGTTGGAATTGGCATACTTGATGGATCACGCGTGGCGGGCGGATGCAACAACCGGTGATGGCCAGCTTCAGTCCGCCAAACTTTACCTCGCGGGTCGCAATATTCATAGCACTATGAGATATGCGCGTAGCATGCTCGAGTGGATGGACGATAGTATAGTCAGGGAGTTCGAGGCCGTTGTCGATGGAACTAAGCGAGTTAATGGTACGACAGATGGCTCTAAATCGAACAAAGAGGCTGGTCCGTTCGATTTCCGATTCCTAAAGTTACTCGATAGAAGGGGCCAAATCAGCAAGATACTTGGTGGGGAGACGGGAGAGGATATTCCTGTTGGCAAGGTTATCCTCGCAAGCGACTCTACACTTGAGTGGGGGTTCTCCAAAGATGTATTAAAGCAAATTGCACAGGATCCGAAGAATATGGTCATCCTGACTGAGTATCCCTCCTTGGTTTCCGAAGAGAATCCTTCGCTAGCTCGGAGCCTGTGGACATGGTGGAAGGAAGGTCAGGAAGGCTCCATTGAGAGTTCCAACGGCGAAACCAGACACGAGCTCCAACTTACGGAAGCGAAGAGGCAGGCTCTTCAAGGCAACGATCTAGCTATATATCAACAGTGGCTAGCGCAGCAACGTCAACTTCAGACCACTCTTCAGAGTGGAGGAGTTAGCACTCTTGAGTCAACTGAGGATGTCGGCGATGAAGCTTCCGAATCCGAATCAGAGTCAGAAGATTCCGATAATGAACAACAGGGTAGGGCTTTAAATGTTGCGACCACGATGGGACAGGCGAGTAGGAAAAAGGCTGCATTAACAGACGAAGATCTCGGCATCAATGTCCTGTTGAAGAAGAAGGGCGTCTACGATTTTGACGTTAGGAATAAAAAGGGTCGAGATAGAATGTTTCCGCATCCGGTTCGTCGAAAGCGCGCCGATGACTACGGCGAACTCATTCGACCCGAGGACTTCCTCCGAGCGGAAGAAAGGGATGATAATGATGCACAGGATCTAGCACAGGCAGGGAAAGACGAGGATCAAGAAAAGCTTGGGAAGAAGCGGAAATGGGATAACGCTGCTGCTAATGCCAAGAACCAAGGCTCTGGACCGTCGAAACGGCCGCATCTCACGCGTAGCGTTACTGACGATTTTGAAATGGCAGCATCCGATGGTCCCATTGAGGATGAGCTCGATGGTATTCCCGATGACCCAGACGAGACGAACCTTGGCCCCTCCAAGCTAGTCTTTACAAAGACAACCGTAGCAGTCAACCTCGAAGTTGAATTCATCGATCTCAGCGGTATTCACGATAAGCGAAGCTTGCACATGTTGATTCCCCTGATTCAACCCCGCAAGCTCATCCTCATCGGCGGCAATAAAGGGGAAACCATTACCCTGGCCTCGGATTGCAAGAAGTTACTAGTTGAAGGGTCTGTTAGCATCTACACACCAGCCGTGGGCGTACCAATAGACGCAAGCGTGGACACGAATGCCTGGGTGGTTAAGCTCGCCCCTACCCTCGTCAAACAGCTCAAGTGGCAGAACGTTCGCGGACTAAGCATTGCCACGGTTACCGGCCGGCTACTGGCAATGCACAAGGAGCTAGCAGCGCGCCAAGACGAAGACGCGGCAAACAAGCGTCTCAAAACGGGGGAGTCGAACGAACTCGCGGAAATAAAGACGGATACGGAAGCGCCCGTGGAACCTACGCTCGACGTCCTCCCCACGAACATGGCGTCGGCGACTAGGTCCGTCGCCCAACCCCTACACGTCGGCGACCTGAGGCTGGCCGATCTGAGAAAGGCTATGCAGCAGTCAGGCCACACGGCGGAATTTAGAGGTGAGGGTACCCTGCTGATCGACGGGTCCGTGGTCGTGCGCAAGACTACTGCAGGCAGGATCGACGTCGAAAGCATCGGTCTCCCAACGGACGGCGGCCCGGCTACGCAGCTCGGCGGCACTTTCTACGCTGTCAAGAGGACTATTTATGAGAGCTTGGCTGTGGTTGCTGGTGCTTGATGGGTTGGGGCTGGCTGATTATGAAGGGCGTGTTGGTTGGGATGGGGGTCGAGTGAATGTGTATGACTATGTAGAGTTAAAATACTGAATGCATTCGATGGGGTAGAAGCAATTTCTTGAGGGTGTCGCCGGTTTGGTGATTTGGGATGCTGCTTTGTCGTGATAAGTGATGATGCAAATTCTCAGATGGTATGGTATCACTCGTTCGTAGTTGATTAGCCGGAATGATTCTATAGTGCTATACAAGATGCCTTCGGGACCCCTATGAGTTTGATATACAAAACCTTGTGGTTCGTCTTATTGTAATAGCTGGTCTTCGCAATTCATCAATTAATTCAACCCTTATCATTACCTATTCCTAAGTTCTATTCAACATACATATAGTACACACGAAAATAAAACGGTAGAAGATATTGAGCATCATCTTTCGGACCGTCTCCACCACAACCCCTATTTACACATTCACAGTTCCGCAATATCAACATTTCTTTGCAACTACCTAGCCAGACCTGAAATAAGTTTACCGCAACTGCAAATATTTTATATTACTATAAATTAGTTAACGATCCACAATAGCATTAAGACCCTCCCTATCTACGTCTTGATTCAGATTCATTATAACTAATAGATACCTACCTACGCTTAATTTTGTAGCAAACATACCAAGTTCAATGTTGATTAGTAATTACATACCTAAATATCAGATAATGCTCATTGAAATTATAATTTATATATCTATAATAATCATTGGCTTGTAAACTTCCTCAGATGATTGTTCTTTCCAATTTAGCAATATATAAAGGGCGCTAACAACAGGTGCAGGAAATTTTTGACAAGAGCGGAGTATACACCTAGTAGCTATCCAATCTTTTGCCAGCCAACTCTACCCAAAACAGTGCACGTAAGTTAGATATCTCATACGCTTAACTGAATTCCAACCTACCTAGGTACTTAATAAATCACTTGCGCTCTACTCATAATAGAAGATGTATGCTGATGTACCTATAAATAACCTATAACTAGGTAGCGACATTCACTGAACAAGTTATAATAGTTTATCGTGAAGTTCATGTTTGAATCAACTTTCCTCGTCCTATAACTAATCCTAAATGTGAATTTCCTTGACAGGTATTCATCTTATTGACTCAAAGGGGTCTCGGCCAAGGGTGCCTTTCCCGTCCATGGATCTATCATTATTGAGATCAGAAGCTGAGCAGAAGACTGTGACATAAGATATCTTCTGTTAATAGACTATCAGCAAGAGATATCTATCCGAATTTCTCCCATCTACATAATAATAGACTCTAAACGTCTAAGGAAATCACATCCCCTTTAACGCCCCGTTTATTCCTAGGCCTCGTAGTGCGGCTTCCTTAAGTCTAGCCCCATAATAGACTATGGATATTGCTTATATGATATCTATTGCAATTTCCTCGCCAGTTACTGGCCGCTCATTCGCCGCTTCTATTATTGGTTCCTCGCCGCTATGCCCGATACTTCCTCTCCGCCTATACCGTCCCTTCCGCGCCGGTTTCTCGCTGCTCTTTCGTTGAGTTCTTTCCCCCTTGCGGCGTCTTTACCCCTTACGGCGAGTTACGACTAGTAAATCACCACCTTCAAGTTTTCATCGTCAAGATATCTCACAGACTCAAGAAACACAGGTATCTAGGGCAGAACGGCAGGTAAATATTGAAAGCAACGATAGTGATACCTACTAGGTCCTAGGTAGTTTCCTACCTTTCTATTCTGTAAAATATTTTCTTCCCATCTCTCAAACCTTTCACCTCACATTTCCTCTCCTTCATCACCATCACTCTGGCCTTGATCTTTCCAGGAATAACTAGGGAGATCAGGGCTTTCTCATTCCCATTCGCTCATTTTCTACGTTTAATCGCTTCTGCTACGTGCTTTCCTGAATTTTTTTCATTGAAATCGCTTTTTTCACGTTCATTTACCATTCATCAACAGAAAGGCATCTACTCGTGTCTACCTCTGTTGATAACACGCTGCCATTACTTTTACACGTGTTGGCATTTTCTAGTCCGAGTCTCGCCTCTTACTATTGAATGACCTGCTAGGCATTACATCTTGTGAAGATTTGCACTTGTGGTAAACAAGAAAGCTTTAACTTACCCTGCCAAGTTGTGCGTGTCTTGACACCCAACTACTAAGAGGTATGACACCAGCTTTCATGATCAAGAATTATTCATGCTAACATAGTAGACATAATAGCTATGTCTATCTACCCGAAGTTTTGCAACGAGCTGAAGCTCGAGGTCTGGGACCAGGCCGCGATGATCCCCGGCATGCATTATTTCCAGCTGTATGTCGATCGCTATGCTGATGCCATGCCTCTTGGTGATATCAACACACAAACTCCTCAGCTCATGCCTGCGGAACCAGAGGCATACGATCCTTCTGCATGGCGACAGCGCAGCAAGCTCATGGAAATCGACGCAGCATCAGAGAGGGCGATAATGGGTCTCTTCAGAAGACCTTCCTCCAAGAAGATGTGGCCCCGAATGCCGTTCAAGGATACTCCCAAGACAAAGGATCGCGCATTCATCCTCCGCGACCTCGATAGTAAGTGATATCAAGTTTTAATCCCCAAGGCGTGCAAAACCCCCCTGTAACTATTTCCTCAAAATAATTACTGACTCCTGTTGTTGTAGTGATCTGCATTCAATTCATTGGCCGTGTCACTGCCAGCTGGGTTCGACCGGTGCGAAACCAACACGTATTTGCTGGTATCAAGCAAGTATCCATGGAGTATGACTACCAGTATATAGATGGTGTCTACAAAGATCCGCCTTTCCAGTGCCGCGGCGATCTGCCCCGCCGCTGCGACTTGAAGTTTTGCCCTCTCTTGCTAGACAAGTTTATTAGTTACTTCCCTGACATGAAGAAGTTCTTCTTCATCATGAAGCTAACTCTGGAACACCTCCGCCCCATCGAATCGGTCCAAATCACAACCGGTAAGCGAGACCACGAGGGCAATTTCAAGAACGAGGGCAACAATAGTCTCCTTACCCAGCCTCGCATGACTCGAAAGCAAGCTTCTGCGTACCACTTGAAGAGCACTTACGAGAATTTCCGAGGTAAGTTCTCCCCTTGAGAAAAACAAGCCACTTATAGCATCCCCACGTCTCCTATCGCGTAATGCGCATGCTAATAAATGTTCACAACAAATAGATACCGCCCGACGCGAGAACCTAGCAAGCTTCGAAGACATGGAGCACTTTTATTACGAAGTCCGTAAGTGCGACAGCCATGTCTTGACCGTACACGATGAATTCTGGAGGCATTTCCGCAAGCTCGAGGAACTTTGGGCGGCGCAGGAGAGAACCCCGAACCTTGGACACAGGATTAACAAGGTTGAACTCGGCCTGCTTATCTTCGTCGACCAGAAGGATATCAACCCTCTCGCAACTCGTCCGATCAAGTCCAGAAAGGCGACTGGCCGTGAGGCGGCGAGCTGGCCGGTAATAAAGGCGCCAGTATGAATGAACGTCCACAGGTCCTACACGAGTAGGTGCACATCTGGGACATTGCCCCTGGACTGATTATCTGCTTTGATTCCCCGTTATGCTATGATTTTCGAAGAAGTCATGGAAATCATGGAAGTCATGTACCCACCTCCGATTATTCCCCTTTTCTCTGCCCCAAATTTCCCCAAAAACAGATGTGCAATTCTCAGTTTTCCATGTCCTCTGAGATACAAATGTATGATAAAAGATCGTGGCTTATGCTGGCCACAACCTGCTCTGAGATAGCAATGAAAATCGATGCGATGTGTCAATGAGTTAGTAAGCTAAAGTGAAGGTCATCGACCAGGCCGAGATCGGCGCTAGCGATTGAAATATCTAGCGGTTTACCTAGGTAAATATGCGGTAAATACGCCGTAAATCCATTAGTATGGCTCATTCTGTAGTTGCCCATGATAATCATAAGATCGCTACCGAGGGCCATATTATATAAACACCCGCATATCCGTGTCAGCGACAATATCTTCTCTCTTGGGAACTTCAAGGTAAAAGTAGGGAATATATTATATTAATTCGATTATTTTAGCTTCAATGAGACCCTTAAGATGGCGACCGTGCGTAAACAAGCGCTAGATGACCTGCTATCAGCAGTACAAATCGTATGACCTCATATTCTACACACATACAACTAGCTAACTCGATCATAGTCATTCCGACACTCTCGGCACAACATCATACAAGCATGGCTCTATGTGCCATTTGGAATAATTCTAATGCTATTGGCCTGCTTCGGAGTTAACAAGTTATTTGGACTTGGGTCTGTGGCCTTTCCGTCGTCGGTAGCATGTCTCGTCATTCTTTTCTTGGCCTTGCTACTATCCGAACAAGTGCTCGGCGAGCATCGGACGAAGCGCATCGTTGGTGTTATTGAAATTCCAGTACGTCATGTCACTACTATTTCTTCATAAGACTTTGGGATTGACACGCATCTCAGGGCGGGTGGGCATTACGATGGATCAATGTATTGTTCACACCCTCATTCGTTCTACTACCCCTGAGTCCATCAATAGGGGGAATTGAGGTCCTCAAGATAATCGCTGTCTTCAGTAAGTAATGAGACGACCTAATTGACTTAACATTCGGTTTTGCTGACCCTTACATAGTAATTGGTTTTGTCGTCATGATGGGCCTCGCAGCATACATGACCCGAGCCCTCCAGCTTCTTCTAGGATCATCAAAAAGAGCCATGACAGCACGAGCAGAAGAGCTCAACCCTAGTAGCGACGAGATACCTATGACAACTTTACCAGCATCCGCAGGGACCTCCACCCCAGCAGAGATCTCAGACCAACTGTCATCAGACGAGGTAGACCTACAACGCCCGCTACCATCCCAAGACGCCGCCCCGGCCCATCGAGCAGAACCCTCCCCCCCCACAACCCCAAGCCCCGAAGCCGAGCCCCCAACCCTCCCACCCCAAGCCCCAATCCCACCATCCCGCTCGGTCCGGTGGGCCGCAATACTAACCACGCGCCTCGACCTCCTCACCTACAGCACCCTCTTCCTCCTCGTCGGGGTGCCAGTATACTACACAACGAACTACGCCATGCCGCTACACCTAACCGTCAACATCCTAACCTACATGTTCGCGACCTCCCTCCCGCCAACCTGGCGCACCTACCTGCACCCCGTGCTCCTATGCTCGCTCCTCACAGCACTAACCATCTACATCCTCGCGCTCCCGCAAACCCACTCCCTCAGCACCGTGCTCACGCAATACAAAACCGGAACCTCCTACACCACTCTCTGGAGCCCCCGCACCACAACCCCCCTCCCACCCCCCGGCGCAGGCGACATATTCGCCTCCATCCTCGACGCCTCCATCATCTCCTTCGCGCTGCCGGTATACCAATACCGCCGCGAACTCCGACAACACCTCACCGCGATCCTAGTCCCCACCATCGCCATCAGCATCGGCTCGCTGTTCGCATACCCGCCGATCTGCCACGCCATCGGCATCAGCGCGCCGCGCAGTCTCGCCTTCGCGGCCCGCAGCCTGACGCTTGCGCTTGCGGTGCCGGCGACGGCGAATTTGGGCGGCGATGTGAATACGGTTGCGGCGCTGGCGATCATGAGTGGGATCCTGGGCGTCCTGGTTGGACGGAGGGTTTTGGGCTGGTTGAGGATTCCGGAGGGTGAGTTTTGTTTATTGTCCCTACCTACATGGCAATATTTTGTTGTTGTTGTTGTTGAGATATTGGGATGGAAAGCTAATGTTGGGTGTGCGATGCAGATGATTATGTGACCCGTGGCGTAACCCTCGGTGCCAATTCATCGGCTATTGCGGCGGCTTTGCTGCTGCGTACCGATCCCCGAGCCGCGGCGCTTTCAATCCTGTCGATGAGCCTGTTTGGCACCATTACGGTTCTTTTCACCTCGATTCCGCCGATGACGGTGGTGATACAGTCGTTGGTTGGGATGTGAGTTTTGAACTTGTCCTGGATGAGGGTGTTGTGAAGTTAAGAATGCGCCGGTTTTCTTGCACATTCGGCATTTATCATCAATTGCTCCTTGATTTTTCAAATCATCGCTACTTGTTCGCCAAAAGACTAGTATCTCGATAGACTATCGCTAGATTTTGGGTTAGATTGGCGAGGTGTATTGGTTTAGGTAGGAGCTTGGATTACTCAATCGCTCCATGTTGCATCGGATGCGCTCACGAATTGATGAGGAATAGATACTCGGCTAGATACTTACTATAGACATAGACGAAAATATTGCCATAAAGATAAAACCACCTACAGTGACGTCAATGAAGTCTTCCGCAATATTTACCTTATACCTACCTAGGTAGGTACCTAATTTGCATCAACATGAGTCTAACCCTTAAATCGGCATCAATTCCTCTTCCTCTCCCTCGGCCCGCGCGACCGGCTAGTCGCGACGTAGCATTCGAAGCCGCGGCAATTCAGCCTAAAATCTCTTCACCTTAACAATCCCGATTCTCTCACCGTCGAAAACCCATAATCATATGTTCAGGTATGACGTCACTCCCCAAGTCCATCTTCGTGAGAAATAATTCAGCCCAACTAAATCGCATCTACTTACCTCCATACCAACCAACCTCCCTATCTTCACGATATTAGAATATGTATAAATAGACCATACATAGGTACGTGGTATATACAGCCTTACCGCCTTATCTGTGTCACTCAGAGATCTCGCCATCAGTGCCCAAACAGAAATCAAAGCAAACCTCGTATACAGATATAGATACCTAGACAGGTAGAAGAGTCCCAGATAAACGAAAGATCAAAAGTCGTCATGATCACCAGCCCATCGCATCATGACGTACGTCGGCCCTATCCACTCAGGCGGTCACTACATAGTAAAATCGAGGGCAAGAGCGGATCCAATAAGTGCCGGCGCACCCTCGGACCTGAGTGCCGATTTCGACGTGTGCGGACCTCCCGAAACGGGAAACCAGACCGCCGATCGCTGTGGTGGTGAGCAGAGTGGGTGAGCTCCTCTCTCACCGCCGCACTAGCCACTTCCTGTCGTCATTCATCTCGAAGGGGGGCGCGTCGCCCAATAACGCTCGCGTTTTCTCTTCTGCTCTGTCCGACTCGACTGAGAGCGGTGCACCACCATGACGGCGCTGTGGCGAACTGTGGCACGCGTAGTCAGCCTTCCTGTAGGTAGAAGTAGCAGTAGGCTTTGGTCAGCCCCCGACAAAGGGCAATGCTCGACGTCTCCAGCTAGGTAGGTGCCATTGCAGACGAAGAGCAACACCCGTGTACTTCGCGGACCTGTGGCGAATGCGGAGGACTGCCGGATGAGGAAAGTTTGCTACCTGATAGAGGCCTGTCATTGGCTATCGCGACAGGCCATTCTATCCAGAAGTCTCTCTGCCCTGTGGCTCATGAAGTGGCAAGTTTGCCCGCTCCAGCAGCATTCATTCGTCAATATCCATCTCCAGCGTCCCTTTTTGTCGATATCCTGCGTGAAAATGATGTGGCTAGTATGCCGCGACCGCTTTGTATCGTCACACTAAGATCGCCTAAAAGGGGAGCTACCCCAGGGCGTGATGCGATAACCTGTGGCTCACCACCTTATTCTGGGGTCGTCGCGTATTTCTGTGGCGATGCCGAGCTCTGTAATTTTGAGTATCCCCCTCGAACCATGTTCTCCCTCCTAGGAAGTCTTTCTTTTAGAAGTATCATTGGTTCTAGAGACACTTGCGGTAGTTCAATGGCGGTCGTGGCTGCTGCAGGGACCGTAGCGCGAGAAGAGATAGGTGGCAATGATCGAGTGTGGTACTAAATTGTGCCGAATGAATAACCTATCCGTCCCGGACTCACTTCGCTTGTGCAACTCGACCTCCCTGGCCAGCTGAAATAAACACCGCTTCGAGAATCTTATTGGACCCGGTTCTAGATGAGACATGCGGATGTCGTAGATTGCGACTACACGTGGCCGAAGGGAGGCCTCCATACTGTCCAGATCGGCCTGTTCCTGAGAGGGTTTGTGTCGACACGCCTCAAGCCCTTCGGAAAGTCGCATGCGCGTGCGACAATCAGTCGGTAGGTCCAATTCCGACTGGAAGGTGGCCGAGCCTTGCTTATGTCGAAGCCGTCTAGATTCGTTACCAACGCATCGCCGTTATGCCTAAGGATAGTACGATCGCAAACCTCCCCTTCGCAACTTCCTCTACCGGTCGGCTCCGGTATATTTGATCGGGAATTGTGGTGAGTCTCGGGGTCGTTACCGGGGTCAAGCCTCCCGTAGGCCTAGACAGACTGTGGCGAGTGAGCCCCCCCTAATAGTGATTGTCATTGTAAGTACCAGTACTTCGGTCGCTGGACTGGCCACTAAATTGGCCACTAACAGGGCGACCGGACCGGGGCTCGCAGCGCGTCACAGCTGCATGATGCAGGACCCCAATAAACTCCCAATGGTAAGCTGTAGCGAAAATTTCCCTACCACGCCTGCACGCGCTACAAGGGACGCTGCTAGCTGCAGCTTTAGGGGCCTAAGTAAGCGCTATTCGTACCCTTTACAGCGCACATGCCAGCTGGCAGTCCCTAACAGTTAGGCATGCTGTAGTGTAATGCGATGCGCTGTAAAGGCCGAGGACGGCGCCAAATTTCATGTGAAGCCAGCTGATAACTACCTCGATCGTCGATGCACTTGGCGACTTATCGCCCTACTATGTAATGAGACGGTGGATAAATTTTTTTGTTCAGCTGGATGCTAAAAATGCTGACTGCCGTTTTGCGCCTAGCCATATGATTATGCATTCTGCGTTGACATATGTTGACACACATTCTCTTCATCTTTATGCTCGGTAACACGGATGGGGGTGTAAGATGGATGCTGTGTCGGTTAGACTGGTTTCCCAGCCGGTAGCACAGCGAATATGTGTTGCCCGAGACTAAACGCTATTGGCGCTGTTCAATTTATAATTGATCGCTAATCATCCAAGGACGTAAATTCCTCTCGAGCGCAAGTCGAACTTGGAGACGATAGGAAAGAGTAGGATAAATGCTAGTTTTTGATAGATGCCGGTACGGAAACTGGAAATTTGGCGACAGGATGCCATAGAAATTCCCCCTTACTAAAAGATTTTCAAGATTCCTAAAGAAAATTTCACTCGGGAGTTTCATATCGATTTCTTTTCGGGGAAACAATACAGAGCCGAGCTATGTAGCTGGAGGAATTTCGGTTCCTGCATGTCTCCCACGTAGGTAAGGTCCCGCGAGTTGGTCGAACCTGAACATGTATGCAGTCAGTCTAGTATTAGCATATCTGCATATCAACACAGCTGCACAGGTACATCAGTCACAGTCTAGAAACGTGGGTTGGAAATGAGCCCATCCTGGTAGGAGTACCGCATGTCCGAGGGGGGGTTTGGTGGCCAGGATAACATCTGTTCCGACAACCTCAAGATTTATGTACCACGGCATCTAAAGTAAGCCCGTCTATTTGGGCGATGGTGGCACGAGATAGCCGCATATGAAGTCGTACAGTGACTGGATCACTATGCGGAACGCGCAAACCACTCGCCACAGCGCTGTGGAGTTTGTCCAGAGAGGTCCGTGTGCACTGCCCCAGTTCAACCCAGACGTCGATCATCATTTGTGGCTTTCTTGGGCTAGAGTTCCCAACGTCAAGTCGTCAATCGATTCAATCCCACAGAATAGCGTCAGAATAAGTGAGCCATGTATTAATACGACTGTGACACACTGTGAGTTGACTATCCCCTAGACTATCTGGTGTTGAAGAAAAATTGTTAATTGCCCAGTTAGATGATCCAGGGGATAGTTGACTCACAGTGTAATACAGTAGTATTAATACATGGCCCGTTTATTCTGACGCTATTCTGTCCCAATACCCCCATGCCCCCCATATCCCACGTTTAGGCCGGGGAGGTAAGTGGAAGGGCGAATCCATATTGGGATCGGGGAAATGATGACGATACGGTGAATGAGGCGTTAGAGGAATAGATGGATATGACAGCGGTGTAAATCGTCTAACTAGTTTGATTAGGAAAGCCGACAGTCTTGCCGATATAACTGATGAGTTGTTTTTGATGCCTAACGAGGGAATGACGCTTGCGGTATCGTTGTATTGTCGCTCGGCATCTCCCTCATCTCATGACCCCCCCATGATCCCTTCTCATAGCCTTATTCCCTCTCACCGAGATTATCAACCCCACAACGAAAGCGATGATAACATTGACGAGATCAGTTAGAAATTCCTCATGTAAAAGGACGCATTAACAACAACAAATTGCACAAACAGCATCGGCTGTTAGACTACTACGATGAAGACAGGGGGCGATCGGGGGATTTTGCTTCAGATTTAAAATGAGGTCATCCTTGAAGCCATCCTAAATGAGGAGTATGCTGTAAGTATCAGATGTTTCGTTTCTTTTTTCTTTTTCTCGGGTCATTTTGTTTATTTCGTTTATATCGTTTATTCTCTTAATTCCCGGAGTTGCCGGGGGGTGTGATGATGTTTTCATTGTTTTCATTTGAAGAGGGAAGAAATGACAAAAAGCCATTGACCCTTGTAATAAGTTTTGAGATTTGTTTTAGTAGGAGGGGCAGATTGTGCGATTGTGAGATTGTGTCAGATTGTGGCAGCTGCGAGCTAGTACTGTAGGCTGGAGATGGGAAGAATCAATTCAGCGGTCCAGCTCGCCCAGAATCACCTGCAGAAGGAACCCAGTATCTTGGTGCCGGAGTTCCGCGCCTTCCTGTGCGGGGCGGATTAAACATTCTAGGGCCTCCAGCTGCCAGCCGTGTTTCGAAACAGCCCCAGAATTACCTAGTCCAGCCACTTACAAACGCCACAGCCATTTCGACCGCTACAAATCTGGTCCGTTGCTACTCTAAGTACCTTGTAGATACAGACGGCAGCCAAGTACCGGCATTTAACGCATAATATTACCTACATTAGGTCCACTGCAGTAAACTTCTCTTTTCTATCACAAACCTCTAACATTCATCAAAACATCCATCAAATAGCCTGTGCTTGATCATCTGGTACTCGGCGCTTCCCGTCATTCATATCATTATGCCGTCGTATTTTGCCGTGTACTCTAGGCTATCGTAGCCTTCTTTTCCTTTTACTTTTTTTTATTTTCTTTTTCGTTTCGTTTTCTTCTTTCCTATACCCAGTAGACGCCTGAACAGCTGATGATACCTAACCTCCCTCCCATTAGGGCATTCTAGCCTACTAAATATGACCTGAGCAATTGCGCCGATAGTAGCTAGCAAGGATGTCGTTACGCCTTAATAAGCCTCTCCAAACCAATGCTAACCATATCTAAACCAATACATAGCTAATGTACCCCAATGTTGTTCTAGGCCCTCAGGTCTTCAGCCCTTTCAATATGCAATGCGACCGTGGGTAAGGGAGAAGCCGTCATTTAAAGTTTCGATGTTGTCTTGGTACTGCTAAAATCGGTTTAATGAAATAACTGTTTTAAGGGGTGCACCGCGGCAAGGTGAGCGAATCCTACGACGACGGACAGCACGGCCAGCACGGGGAAATACATAAATACAACATAACTACCTAATTATCAGCTAATGTCATGAAATTAAGGTACATACACCTACATACACCTACATACACTAAGACCATAGTCCCGATCGAGATCACTGTCGCAGACAGATTGGCGATTGCTTCTAGGAGATTAAGGCCTCGTCATCCGACTAAGCCTAGTTGGGTATGTATCGGACAGCGTTGGGCGGTATTTGCTGTGGTCGGCATGGTATGTATGATGTTTACAAGGCCTGTACCATCGCGATCGAGGGGACACTGAGATGAGATGAACGAATCGCGAAATGATTCGGTGGTATGACATCCGCATTAGACATCTCTTATTTGTATGTATTATGTATACTATTAGTTCCAGTATCACGAGACCCTTCGCCACAAATAAAATATACTAGTGTAGAATAGTGTAGTGCTGAAGATGAAGTCCCACCGAGTGATCCAATAAGGTGCACTCCGCATACAATAGGACCGGGCCGTCCTGGTTGACCTGCCGCCTTTCCAATATCCCCTTCCTCCCAAAAGATCTCGTGCTCCTAGGGAGCCAGGTACATATGATCCAACTGGGTATATTCCAAGCCCCAAGAATTTCGCTTGGGGGTAGCGTTCTGATAAGCGCCACCCCTCCCCTCATCAAAAAAGTTGTTGTTAATACAAGCCATAATCCCCTCTAATGTATGTGTAGGTAGCATCATCAGTCTAAAAAAATTATCCAACATTTGTCCCTCACAACAAAGGAGACGTGGAGAAACAGAGCTGCCCTCTAAGGGGATGGTATCTTTTCATGCCCCGCTCGAACGCCAGATGTAATAAATCAAAATCCCGCCGGAGGTTCGCTGGGTATAAGTACTCATGTTCGTCAATAGATATGATGATGGTAGACCCCGGTTCCGGATGATGGTCTCCCAGCCCTAGAATATAATCCTTGAAATAATAAAAAAATAAAATGAATCCTCGTCAAATGTTTACCAAGCGCCAATAGAATTTAAAATGTAAGTCGTAGTTCGTAGCCCGTTGTTGTGCGAAATACGCTGTGTTGTGAGTTACGGTCGCCTTCGGACCGTTCAACAGTCATCATTTCCCATTCCTGCTTAGGCTGGGGTATGCTTCGATCCACCTCAGCAATTTCGAGTGTCATATCTTGGCCTTCCGATAATGCTTGAATTACGTCGTCGTCTACTTCCACTTCTAGCCCGCTTTCAAGGACATGGATGACCCGTACGACGGCTGAGGAGTCGATGGCCCACTTGGTCGATATTCGAGACACAAACTCCGATGTTGTCCTTCGAGTTAGGTAGACTGCTCGGTGGAGCTCGCGTTTTTCGGGTTCGGATGGGTATCGTCGGGCGACATAGAAGCATGCGATGGGCTTCGCAGGTCTTTCGGTGGGTGGTTTGTATAATGGATCGACTTCCAGCACTTCTATCCAGCCGCTCAGGTTTCCATCATCGTCTACTTTGCGGACCTTAACGGGCTTGTCGGACGGTCGTCTTCCGGTTGGCGCGTCTCCACCACTTGTAAAGTCGTTCCATTGGTTCGTGCTAGCTGATTGCGAATGTAGTGACATGGAACTTGGCGAAGGAGAGACAAGCGATGATCCAGTAACTGAACTTCGCCCGCTACGCCACGCAGGGCCATCCTTTGATTCGACTTTCGTGAGATCAGTAGGTTCACCAGGTAGGCTCACCGGATGTAAGTCCGGATCATCCAAGTCGTCGCCGCGCAAGTACAAGATGCTCACCGGTCGGGTGCTTGTGAACATATCCTGTAGTGTTTGTAATTTGAAGTGCAAGTCGTCTTCGAGCGAGGGTCGCCCGCCCCCGCCACCGGAGCTAGCTGATGACATCGACCATGTTCTCTTGTGCTTCGGTGCTTTCCCTGGACGTTGATGCTCTTGTCCCTTTGCATGTGAACCGCCACCCCGTTTGCGCTTTCCGAAATCCTTGGCCCCGCTTTCTGCTTGAGCTATCTGCTGCTTGAGTTTGTCAATCGTCTTCTTAACATGGGCGACATCGTTAGAGAGCTTCCGTTCCGCTCCATGGTCCCTGAATAGCTTGACCTTGCAGTAGCAGATCTCGAATGCAGGGTCTGACAAGGGTGGTGAATCATTCGATGACAAGGCAGTAGTCTTAGCGCAAAGTCTTACCGGGATGCCTTTAACTCCCTTGGAATGGCTGAAATCGGTAGAAAGGAAGTTGAAGCGAACTGCGATATTGCATTCCGCAGCACCATTTAAACCAGGAGTCCAAACAACCGAGAAGCCGTCGAAGGAAGCGGTCTCTAGTTCAATGCGGGTGCGTTTATCATCGCCCTCTGCGGGCTGCCCGGCCTCAACATACTCAACTGCTTGTAACTTGCCGCCTCGTTGATGCGCCTCGTTGGTCCCTCGGCCCTCTTTCCATAAACTCCAGCAGACGCCCGGCTTTTGCCGTTGTTGGTCGTCTTCGAAGGATATGCGCACGAACGTTCGATACTTGGTACCGGGTGCGATGGGTAAAGTACCCGCTGTATCAATTACTGCTAGTGAGTAGGCTTGGCCTTTATTTAGGTATGTTACTGGGATTTCGTCGGCGTGTTTGATCATCGCCGTCGGCGCGTTTAATGTCGAATGGAAACGGAACTTATCAGCCGAAGGGGGTAACAAGTGGGTCATGGGCGCTCCAAAATGTCTATGTTGGAAACCGAGCATATTAGGTGGTGATTGCGAATGGAATGTAGCTCCCATCGAACCCATGTGTTCCTCGTGGCTATCCGAGTCAAGAGGCGATCCATCGTGGTCCATCGTCTCGTATCCGGTGTCCTGATGCACGAATGACGAAGGCGCAAACGAAGGTTGGGGAGGAGTCGGCTGGATGAACGGATTGAAAGGCTGCGGAAAGTGGTGTGGCGGTATACCGTGATGAAATTGGGTGAGGTCCATCATGGCCGGTCCAGCTTGGATGGCGCCTTCGCTAGTTGGAAGCGACAGCGGGGTGCCGAGTCCCATCCCCATTCCCATCGAGGGGGTGTGCAAGTCGCCTGCTTGCGGATGGTAAATCGTATTGGTACCGCCAGGCGTAGGCGTGTAGTAGCCCGGCGGTTGGTTTGCGAAGGTGCTAAAAGAGAAGGAGTTGGGATCCATCAACGAAGGCGTAAACCTCCATTCCGCACCTGAAGCCCGTGGTGTGGGATCCTGATCTCGGTATACATCTTGAGTTGTACCTTGATGTCTAGAATGATTTCGGGTTAGCTCTATGATTTTTTCCCTTACTATTTCGCTGATCCCTATCTACTTGTAGGATCGTGGGTATTAGTGCTGCAGTGGTATTCGAGCTGGGGGTCAGCGGAATACCCCGCGCTCGAACTGTCGAAGCTTCCCCAAGATGCGCTTGCACCGCCTCACAGCCAGATTTATAGATGCCGTCATAAGAGATAAATGAGTAGTTAGGAGATACTATGCGCCGAGGTAAGTCTGAGAGAGATCGCAACATACGGTTCTGGACCCGGCGCAACAAGAACCGAGTTATCAGCAGTCACAGTTTGCGCTGGCGCTCCCGATACCGTAGACGAGGCTACTGCCGTGATCTCGGGAAATTGTTGTCGGAAGTTGGCAAGCAATTCATCGCCAGGCTTCTGTGAACTAGTCCTAAACAATGCGCGAGCTTGGTTAGTAGTGTAGAGCGAGGGTGAGGACTTGTTACACATAGACAAGGTTATAAGGCATCAACGAGATAATCATATCATTTTCCCACGGAAGCCTGGCAGCCAGGTATCTGCATGCAAGGGCTCGAGGTAGTTGGTGCTGGGAGCTTGGTGACCGGAATCAAGGACAACTCACCTTTGGCGAAACATCTGGAAAATACTCAAACAGATGCCGTCGCAAGACAGCGATACCGACGGATTTGCAATATGGACCCAAAATGGGAATCCTTCCAAGGGATTATAACTAGTAGGTGAGTGGAAGCATGCGAACCATGTAAACCATGTGAACCATGCGAACGTTAGAAGATCGACCCAAAGCGACCTAGGCAAAGACGGCGCAAAATAATAGAAAGTTCCGCGTGTAAGTCGGTTTAAGCAGGTGGCTGCGCTTACGTGCGTTGCTGCTTTTTCGTGGGCCTTTTCGTGGGCTGTTGGCGTTATGCGATGGAAATATCGTGGAAGTCCAGAAGGGGGGGACGGCACGGCGCAACGTTTAGAACGATCGTGAAGAAGGGGGGGTGCTTAGATTGGGGTGGCTTGTGTCAGAGTAATGAATTCGAAGAAGCGGTAAAAAAGGAAGACAGGTGAGTAGCGAGCGGAATGGGATTATATGAGTAGAAGCTGATTCGATAGAAGGGTGACCTGGTAGTAATATAGTACAGCTCACTAAAAGATTGCGTAGTGGGTACTTCGACTTTAACGTGTTCCAGGTGGAATTGGTGGTACTTGTAGGAAATTCGCTGCCTGAGTCTTCATCGAAGTCCAAATAGTCAAATCTCTCTTTCTGTGTTTTGTTTCTTTTTTTCTTCTTTTCTCTTACTCCGTCTCTTCTAGTCTTTGACTCCGAATATTATGTTGGCCCGACCCGGTCTAGTCGGATATCCTTTATTATATATGTGTATTAGGTATGTGTGTGCGTGTGTGTAGTAGAGCTTTTCTGTGTGCGTGTGTATGTGTGTGTGTTTTTGTATGTAACAGCTAGGGTCCTTTCAAGGGTATAGAGAATCGTGACGGTAGTTGGTGGTGGTAGATGATAGACGACGGTGGCGGCATAAATTAGAAGAGGTATGTGGTGTAAGTGATGGAACTCGAGGGCTATGTTATGTATGTATGTGATATGTATGTAGGTATGGGTATGGATCAAAATGGTATGGGTATGATGGGTATGGATATAGCTGTGTACTATGTATGGGTATTGGTATGGGTCGGTGAGATGCGAATAGAAGATATGATGAAGACTGTGTGGATGTGGATGAGTGGATGAGTGGGCTAGAGGCATAAGAGGTTCGGACGAAAAGAGAAAAGTACGAGAGTACAAGAGATGCGGAAGGTAAGAACTGAGGTAGGCTCGACTGAATCTCTACCTGTGTAGTGTAGGCATGTAGTATGTAGTATGTAGTATGTAGAGAAACGACTGGGAAGGAGGGGCGTGTTTTCTAAGCTTCTTTGGATAGAATGAGGGGGGGTGTGTTTTGAGAATGTCCACCTTTGCACCGAAGAAAGATAGACGCTGCGCAGAATCTCTACGTACCGCACGAGACCTTACTGCGTAGTAGAAGTACATACATGCATGCCTACAGACACATACATACATATGTACATTCATCAAGACCGGGCGCTAGATACAATGTACATCCTTCTCGTCCGAGTGTCTACCTAGGTAGGTAGCAGCAACTCCGTCAGAGGGAGGGTCCTGGTCTCTTTTGGTTGTGCATGAGGAAAGTATTAGCTTGATATGATCTCTATTATTGACCACGGGGGTGTTAAAGATGACTAGGAGAACGTCGCGCGATTGAAGCAACAATTCAAAAATTAGTGGGCATGTGGAATTGGGAAGCTTGGGAAGCATTTACCTACCTACAAGGTACAAAATCACCCACTTCAGCTAGCTTAAACATTGGGTACCTTCTCTCATAGTAAAAAGTCGAATAATGGGAAGGGGTGATAGTCCGGGGCAAATGCAACAGCGACTGATAGATCTAGGAACCTCTATTCCGAGTTCCTTGTACCTTACCCACATTGTGCGGTACGTACCGGTACATGGAGCCCCCTGAAAAGTTGCCCCCTCTAACCCCCCTCTCTCTTCCGTGCTGCAAGAGTGGGTGCTGGGGCTTTTGGGGCTTGTCGTTCACAGTCCACATGCAAGTGCAACTAAGAAATACATACTACCTACAATCCAGGTGCAATACCGTAATTCTGCAATGCATTTTAATTGATTGACTGCCCAGTGTCCGCTGTTGCTGGTGAAATAAGGTACGTACCCCACGGAGTCTAGCCCGGATCATGGGTGTAGAGGATACACAGAATTGATGCAAGGTCCAACCCTAAAAGACTTCGCGAAGGTCATCGCGCCTTATGGTTATTGCTCCGTCTTCTTCTCTCCTTTCTCCATATATTGCATGTGGGTATGCTCTAATAAAAGAGACGAAACGGATTTCTTTAAACGATGTCCTTTCGTAAATATCAAGTATTATACCAACTTGTTCGCCTTAGTTTTAAAATAGTATACTAAAGCCTTACATAATATCTGAGTATAATCTTTCCTTACGAGCTCTGCGTAGCCCTTGACCCTATAATAAGACATTTAATACACTACCGCATGTAATTATGCATCGTGATGTTAACAATTTGGTTAAAAAGAAACTTAGACCTTCGCTTCTGTATCTTCCCTGCGGCTGAGCTAGATTGAGATGCGGCTAGCATGGGATTTTCGGCTTGCTCGATTACCGTATGCTTACTGTTTAAGTCCACCAGTCGGCTAACCTAGCATACATCATATGCGCTCTAACGGTCCTAGTCGTGGTGTATGTGTATGTATGTACCTAGTATGTACGCTTGCGGCACTTTCAATATCTTCCTTTACTGCTACAGTGTTTTGTAACTATAGAAAGGGGATATTTCCTCATGGAGCTGTAGACGATGGAGGACAAAAGGGGGAATCGGATAGAGAGTGGATCGTGACGTTGTGTAGATGCCGTGGTGTTTCGTTTCTACTAGTCCTCGGAGTCGCAAAGCTGCCTAGCCTCTGTATCTTATGCCGGCCAGAACTATAGGGTTTGGACCACTCGGGAAGTTTACTTGGTGCATGCTATGCTTTGCCCGTACGTGTTTACCTCTTACGTTCCTACCTTATGACTTCTGTGTGCATAGAAATCCCGAATAAGAATTCGTATTAAGATAGTTCTGAGCTTGACAGCATGTCTGTACAACCATAGAAACATCTTCTATTTTTTGAGAGTCGGTGAATTTTGCGTCTACTATTCATTAACTAAATTATTTTCAGGTGACTTATTAAGCTTAAAATGTATTAAGGCCAAGATATCAACTTAAAACATATAGCGAATCATTTTATATTTGCATTGTGGGCTGTCGTTTGGATGGATTGACATATCTGTCTATTACATACCTGGTATGTATAAGTTTAACTGCTGGTAAGTGCATACTAAGTAGGCGATGTTTGAATATAGCAGCATTATGTTATAAGGTAATTTTCTTAGCAGTATTTTCCACAGATGGAATAGAATGGAACAATATTCTAAACGACCACCAAGCCACCATCTCACACCTGAATAAATTGCAATATATTTTGACTGTGGTAATCAATCTAGAACCATTGTCGAATTAATGGTGCCACAGAGAGGAGGCGAGAATATTATCAGCCCCTATTCAGAGGAGTTAAGCCATTTTTAAAACCCGCAACAAGGGCCAAACCTTGGAAAGAAACAAGGCATTGTACGTAGTCTTAAGTTCGGTAATGAACAGCCGGACAGGCCACGGGAGTTGTTCCCGCATGTCTGTCCCGGTAACAGACGGGTTCGCCGTTTGATGTGACATTCGCGTGATTTGTCTCCCATTTTTGCTTATAAGTCCGCGCCAGCAGTAAGACAACTGTCGTCACTCCCACGAGGCGGTTTTGACTAGCGGCAGCGTGTTTCGTGGGGGAGGCCTCGGTTGATTTACTGCTAGTGCGATTTTGATCTACCTCTACCAGAGTGAATTCCAGACGGACAGCTAACTACCTACCTAACTAACTACCTATGTAAGCAACTAAATAGTCTAGTGCCGCCATTTTCTGCTGTGGCTCTTCTTTTTTCCTTTTTATGGCATGATCAGCGCGTGGGCATGTTTTACACACCGCCAGGCTTAATTCGTGCGTACTGACAGAGGCTGAACGACGGTTACGTATTTCTACCAGAAGAATAGGCTAGACCAACCTAAACTTGGGCGAGAATTGTTTGAAAGAGAATCTGGGAGAGTCTAGTCGAATGACGTTGGACAACAACGGCTGGCGCTATGGCGGCGTTTGCAGCCTCCCAGCATACTGGGACCAGTCTAGGCCATCTTATCCTATATTAGCTAGCAAGGTGAGCTAGGTGTGCTAGGTGAACAGATACATCGTAGGTAGTAAGTCACTACCAAATTATTCAGTACATGGTAATGGTGATTGCAATAACCGGCGTACTGTATATAAATAGACAATTAGGCGGCATGGCATACCACTTACAGACTAGCAAGTTGAGAGAACGAACGATATATTAAATGAGTATATTGAATTAATTGCGATTCGTTAAAGGTCAACGATAGTAGGTATTGTACTCGTAAAAGAGAAGTGACAGAAAACAAGCTATTCTCGCTACCGCTGTTGTCTTGCGGTCTTGCGTAGCATGATCAACATGAGAAATTCCCTAGCGAGGGGAATTGAAAGATTGACAGCTGGGGATTTTGGCACAGATCGACCCCCGTATTTATTTTTAAGAATTGATTTCATTGGATGGGATCGGGCATCAATGGAGATTCCCGCGGCGTTGCGACATCACGTGTCAAGTGACGCGCTTGCGCTTGTTAGTGTGTGTGGCTTGACAGTATCAATTGATTTTTACCATTTCCCCTATTGCAATTGGATGTTGTTGTGCCACATCTTTCCGCCACACGAGAAATATTGCCATCGCAGCAGCCATTGTATGTACAAGTACGAGAGTGTGGTGACACAGAAGAGTACAGCGTACTTTCCAAAGCAGCCTATCTTTTTAGGTAGATTAAGCAAACTAAGCAGCAAAGCTTCCTTCCACTCCCCTTTTCTCTGCTTACCTTTTTTTCCCTCTCCTCTCCGCCCGTTTTTCTCCGTTCGCTAGTGGGGTCCGGTCCCCCGCTTCGCCCGCTCAATTTTCCACAACTCTCCTTTCGTCTTTTACAAGTCGGCAGCCTATTACGACTCTTCTATATTACACCCTTGGTATAATTCAATATCTTAATTTTCAACTCAATCCTATTTGGGTCATTTTCTCCGTCACTACTTTTAAGATTCGTCATACATCGGTCTAATTGAAAGAAACTAAACAAATCATCACGAAAAGGGATTGGGGTAGGGAATACCCATAACAGAATGGAAGGCCATGCATTCATGCAAAAGGATCCCAAAGCTTTAGAGGCTAGAGCCTATTTGATCTAAGCTGCAAGAATCCACAACGTTGACGTCATGACTGAGAGTCAGCGAATTCTACTAGGTACGCAGCTACGTACCTAGCAGCCTAGCTACCGTAGCTACCGTAGCTACCACACGGTGTCTACCGTTTCTACCTAACTCACGCTCCAACTCCAAAAATGGTATTTGTCCGAAGAGAATCGAGCCTCGGAGCTTTGGGTCTCATCTAAAATTTACCACGTACCGGAATCGCACAAAGATTTGCGCTCGTAAATACTTACATTGTTCCAAATTCATGCGCCTATTATGGGATTTGGGCGATGGACGATGGCCGGATCCTAATTCAGTCGAAGTATTGTACAACCGAGCATAATAGAAGCTTTAATAGGTACCTACCTAGCTGGTAATAGGCATCGTATCATCCTCGGCACCGGTCATACTTTACCATACCACAAGGATGGAACTGAACAGTTCGGTTCTCTCTCTCCGAGCACAACGTCCTATCGATGTCACTTAACATGTCAACATGCCAGAATTAAAGAAAGGGATGCCGCCAATATCGCCAATGTGGCCAATGTGGCCAATGTAGCTAATGTACTGTAGCTATCGAACCGTTAACTAGGTAACTTTTGTGCGCTTACAAGCTTAATGGTCCTTCACGACCCTCCCGAGCATCCCACGCGGTTAACTCCAGGTCCTCCTCCAATGGAACCCTGGTATCTACTCGCATTCTGCAGCATACCTAGCTGCCTAGCAACCTCGCAACCTAGTAGCTGCCTCCTGCTGCCTCTCGCGCACGTGTGCGGAATCAATATTTGCAAAAGTCTGAGTACAATCAAGCTTAAATCCTAGACCTTCCTTAATCAGATGGCACTGTCTAATTACTGCCATGCCTTACATGCTACCCACGAGCACTGTTGGACCGGGCAGCCCCAGGCTCAATTGTGGCGAAGCTACGCCTAACGAATTCGGTTCCGAGTTGCACTCCCTAAAGAGCAGTAACTTTAACGATATAACACTTTTTCCGTAACGACATAACACCTTCCTAATTGGGATTAGTTAGTGCTACGACGCCCCGCTACTTAATTTCGTAGCGTTTTTATCGCATACTTTATTTAAATTTAATTTTATTAATTTTATATTTTATAATTACTTTTTTAATTTTTTATATTTAATTATTTAATATATATAATTATATTAATTAAATTTAATTAATTTATTTATTATAATAATTTATAATATAAAATTATATCGATTTATTTTAATTAAAAGTTATTTTTATTTAAATTTAAATATTAAAATATTAAAATAATTTTTAAAATTTATTATATCGTTTTTACGATAATTTTAAATTTTAATATTTTTTTTCGAATAATAATATTTACGATTTTTATTATTTTTATTTAATTAATAATAACGTATTAATTATTTTTTTAAATATTAATTTAATATTATTATATTACGTTATTTAAATTTAATAAAATCGTTTTATTTATTAAAATATTTATTATATTTTTTAATTAAAAACGAGTTATTAAGTAACGGGAAAACGTAATTTCGTACGATATTAATTAATTATTCGATTTTTACGAAAACGTTTTTAATACGTATATTAAATATATTTACGAATTAAAATTTATAATAATTATTTTAAGTTTAATTAAAAATATACGATTAAAAAAAAATAATTAATTATATATAAGGTATATTTTTTTAATATATAATTATTATAACGAATTAAAAATAATTAAAACATTTTTTAAACGTTAATAATTTTCGCGTAAATATAATTATATTTATAAAAGTGTTATTTTATATTAAATTAAAAAGAAAAAGTAATTTATTACGATTAAAAATTTAAATTATAATTATAATAATAATATAATTAAAATTAACGTAATATATTATTAATAATAACGTAAATTCGTAAATATAAAAATAATAATATTAAAATTATTATAAATTAATTTATTAATTAATAATTAAATAGTTTTATATTTATTTAATAAATTTTAAAAAATAAAATAAAATGTTAATATAATATATAAAATAAATTATAATATTAAAAATTTATTTAATTTCGATTTTATTAATTACGAATTTATTTAAATTATACGTATAAATAAAATAATAATTATTTTTTAAAATATATAAAATATTAATATTTTATATAAATAACGTATATAAAAGGAATTATTTAATATTTAAGTATTATTTAAAAAGTTTTAAAAATATAAAAATATTTATAATATTAATTATTTTTACGATATTAACGAGAAAATTAATAAAATAACAAGGTTATTTTAAATTTTTAAGTAATATATTAAAATATAAAAATAATATTTTAACGTATTATTATTTAATAATATATATTACGTAAATTAATATATACGTTATTAAATTTATATACGTTTTATATATTAATTTTATAATATTTAAATTAATAAATTCGATATGTTATTTTTTAATATTATAAATATTATTTTTTTATATATAAATTTTTACGTGGTTTTTAGGTTATTTTTTAATAAATTAAAGTTTAATTTTTTATAATATTTAAAATATTTAAATAAATTACAGTAATAATATTAAATTTAATTTTTAATAATTATATTAAGTGATTTTATTAAAAGGTTTAAATTTATAATTAATTAAATTTTCGAAAATACGTTTTAATAATTATATAAATAATATATATTTAAAAATGTTATTTATTACGTAAAATAAAAATAAATTAAATTAAGTTAAAATTTTATTATTAAATTATAAAATATTAACGAAATGCGGTTTTATAATATTTTTAAATATAATAAATTAAGGTTAAATTTATTTATATATAAATCGATTAATTTAAAAAACGATAACGAAAATAATAATTTAAATAAAATAAAAAATAACGAATAAATTATTTAATTATTTAAAAAAATAAAAGTTTAAATTAAAATTTAATATTAAAATTTAAATATTAAAAAATAATTAAATTTTTACGATAATTTTATACGAGTTTAACGAAATTATATGTACGTTAATAACGAAAATACGTTTTAACGTATATAAAAATTATTTAAAAAAAAATTTTAAAAATAAAAACGTACGTAATATATTTTCTTAATTCGTAATTTAATTATTTTTTAAATTAATTAAATTTTTTATACGTTAAAATAAAATTTTATAATTTAAGTTTTTTTATAATATATAATATTTTTTTTTTTAATTATTTTATTAATTTTTTTACGTATAACGTTTTTAAATTATATAATTATTATTTATTTTTTTTAACGAATTAAATATTATTAATATATAATATTTTATATACGTAATTATAAAATAATTATAATTAATTAAATTAAAACGGCTTATTAATATTTAAAATGTTATTTAAAAAATAAATATTATAATTTAAATTTATTATATAATTAAATTTATAAAATATATATAAATAATAAAGTTAATTATAAATAAATTATTAAAAAAATTAAAATAAATTTTTTATTTAAATACGGTTAAATAAGTTTATTTAAATTAATAAAGTTTAAAATAATTTTAATTTTATTAAAAAAAATATAAAAATAATATTAATTTACGTATAAAAATTACGTAATTTAAAAAGGTTAAAATTTAAATTAATTATTTTATAAAAAATTATTTATTAAATAATAAAATTTATTTTATAAATACGTATTTTTCGAATTTTTACGAGTTAATTTTAATTGCGATTAATTTATTAAAGTTTAAATTTTAAAAATAAAAAATATTAATTATTATTAATGGTTTATTAAGGATAAAAGCTTAATTTTAATTAATTAAAAATTATAAAAAAAAGTTATATTAAATTTTTTTCGTTTTTTTAAAAGTTATCGGCGTTATGCGATTTATATAATTATACTTTTATTAATTTTATAATAAAATAAAAGAAAATTAAATTTTTTAAATTTTAAAACGTACGAATTAAATCGTACGAAATTAATTAATTAATTTTCGAAAAATAACGATTATAATAATTATAAAATCTCGTTATATAATAAACTTTTTCGGTTATTAATTTAACGATAATAAAGTTATAAATTTAAAATTTAAATTTAAAAAAAAAAAATTAATTAACTTTTTAAAAAATTAAAAAAATATATGTAAAATTTATAAAATTAATAAAATTAATAAACATTTTAATTTAAATTATATTTTAAATCGCATTTTATATTTAATATATTATTTTTTATTAATTTTATACGGTTATTTTTATTATAAATATATATTTTTACGATATTTTTAATTTATATAAAATTTACGTTAAAATTAAATAATATAAATAATATATAAAATTATTAATAATTTTAATAATTTTAATAATTATTAATATTACGTTTATAAAACTTAATAAATTAATTATATATAAATTAATTAAAATAATATTAAAATAATTAATTTAATTAATATAATTAACGTTTTAATTATTAATATTATATAATTTAAAATATATATTATTAAATTTTTATTATAAATAATTTAATTAAAATAAATTAATTTAATTTAATTAACGTAATTATATATATTATGTAATTAAATTAAAAAGGTAATTATAAGGTGTAAAATTAATAAAATTAAATTTAAATAAAGTGTGCGATAAAAACGCTGCGAAATTAGGTGGCGGGGCGTTATAGTATTAATTAATTTTAATTAAGAAGGTGTTGTGTTATTACGGAAAAAGTGTTATGTTATTAAAGTTACTATTAAAGAGCGTAGCTGCCGGCTGCTAATAGAAGTAATCCCGCATAAATTACACAGTTTACTTTCCTCGAGAGTCGATTTCATGAATCAATAGATCCGTACCTGACAGGGCGTCAATCTGCCGTTCCAGAAATCGTCAAAGAGTGGTACACGATACCCATTTGATAGAAGCGATCTAGTTGTGCACTCATGGATACTAGGTAGGTATGCACACGTACTACATAGTACATTGCCTAATTGTATACCTATCTGGGCATCATACAATATGCACTCTTTATTAATTGTCGCCAAAAATATCTAAGCATTCCATGTTATCGGGTAGGTATCCGATATACAGAGCATCTCAGTGGACAGAGAGGATGAAGATCAGTCGGAAAAATAGGTATGCTCTGTCGACAATATTTCGACATTAAGACATTTCGACATCTCGACCATTCTGCAGACGATTCACGAACATAGCATTTTGCGGAACGCCAAGAGAAGAAGATTATTTAGACTGCTCAGATTACTTTATTTGCCTAGATCGATCCCGCAGCTTATGGGAATTGATCTTCCCCACAACATCTCAGCCGTACTACTCAGTGACCTCGATGTAGTATTCGGGTCTCACCTCCGTTTAACAGCCGCATTGATTTGGAGGGTGCTAGGTACTGTAGGTTGGTAGGTAGGGAAGAAAAAAACAAAACAAAACATCATGTCCCGAACGCCAGTGCCGGCAAATTCAAGACCTACTAATAATAATAGCAATACTCCGGGAGGTTTTATTATGATAAAACAACCCAGCAAACCATGTCACCACCAGTCAAACCTCAGTCACTGGGTCGCTGGGTCGCGTTTCTCTGTATGTGGCTTGAAGATGAAGGGATAAGGGGGGAGTCGAACTTGCATACCCATACCGTGCTTGGGCCTCTAAGTGTCCCTTTCGTTTCCCCGCGGTGAAGGCACTAAGGGCATGTGTATCCACCTAAAGGTGCATATCGGCACATTCAACGGTCGCCGGGAGTCGTTCCGTAACGTCGCGTTACTTGCTTGTGGCGCGATTATGTGTAAAATAGTTCTTTCCGGCCTCAATTCTGACCTCCTCGTTCGATTTCGAAGACAGGGTGAATCTCCACTGTCTCACATACTTAGCTGTGTTTTATCATCGTCGAGCCCGGCAGTCTAAGGCCATGTTCGTTCGGGATCGACGCGACTCGTCCGGGTTATCATGCTTTCACCGCTTCGCTGCACGAACAATCCTCGGCCGTGCTCTTGTAACCCTTCTTACAGGGAGTCTGCATGTTGTGCGACGAGCTCGACTCTCTACAAGGTCAACGAATCGATTATCGTCTACGTGGCATAGGCCAGATTGACGTCTTGCATCGGACTAGTCTCTACATGAAACAGAGGCTCTCCCAATAGCAGATCGGGACCTCCTAGATGACTAAAACTACAGCGCTATCTTCATGAGGCCCATGCAGCGAGGCTGCACTAACATCGCCAGATAAATATCCCGACTGGTGCTCTGGAGGAATCCTAGAGAAATCCTAGAGAAATCCACAGTATATCGATATCATCTGATGGGTAATGTGGTTCGCGTCTAAGCTCCCCCGACCAATGCGATCAGCATATATAAGAGCATCTGGATATGACTGCATATTATACTCAGGTAAGATTCCTTTAATATACCTAATCTTCAGCTCGAGTGGTAGTGCTTTAGTGCCTATAACGACCCGGAACTATATCGGGCTTCGACACCTTTCGCTACTTCGGTGGAGGATGCTAGCCACATTCCAAGGTTGTCGCTATCGCTTCGGTAACTGGGTAGGTAAGTAGGTACCTATGTAGGCAGGTTAGGTAGGCAGAGGCAGCGGGTACCTATAGGTATGTATATGTCCGGCTCATTATCGTGTTCGAAGGGGTTTATGTGGCTTACCTGTCCGACTCATTGGATTGGAGTCAGCTGCTCATCCTATGATTCCCGTCCCCGTAGCCACTCTACCATTTCTGCCACTCACTCACTCTGCCACTTTCGTGCTTTCGATGTTTGGTTTATCTGCTTCGCTATTATCTTACGCACCGGTCGAATTCTATGTCTGTTTTGCATGCCAAGCTTTACAATGCAACATAACCCTCCACACTTACTTCTCACTTACTTCTGTGCTAAAATTCCTAACGGGACATTGGCTCATCCGTACCGGGGTTCAAGGTCACATCATCGGCCGAGCGTACTGTAATAATGCGACTTCCGTCCGTTACCGTTTCCCTTTTGAGCGCGGCTTCGTCAGCCGCCCATCGTGGTTGGTGGTCGGATGTCCCTATGTCCGCATACTGACGATTTGGTGATGTATTATCCTCGGGCAACGCCGTGCCTGTCGAGGAACGCAATTGGTGTAAATGAGGCACATCTACCCAACGTCCTTTTTTTTCGCGTGTTCCCGGTGCCTCTTCCTCTTCGACTCATTGGCGACTTCACGTCGAAAGGGCCATGCGGCTAAAATTTTCCTACGGGCCAGCATGTCATAGGGCAACGACAATAGGAAAAATCGACGAGATCTACAGATCTACCTCGTGTCGATAACCGGACGGGGCACGTTCTGTAGATCTGCAAAAATATTTCCTCGAGGGAAACTCGTCGTCTTTAATTCATTCGCCTCGCCCGCTGTATAGTGCATATAGCTGTCAAGGCTGTATAGCTATTCTAAGAAGAAGCATTTTTCGGGATATCCAATGACGGCGCCAACTCCGGTTTCTGCATGAAAGAGAACCCGCTTTTAAAAAGAAACTTGGCAGCACGTTCCCCTCCTCCCTGTCAGGTCCTTTGGGGTCCCAGTCCTATATTACAATTACTCGGTAACTTCCATTACGAGATATCATTCAAAGTTATCAAGGTTATCGAGCTTCCAAGGTTCGTCCAAGGTTCGATGTCTAAAGATAGTTAAGCTACCCGCCCGGCCGAGAAGCCCTGTTCGGAGGGTTGCACCGGCGCGAACCCCGGAAAGGAGTTCTCGCTGATTTTCGACGATGCGCCGTCCCTTGAACGTCCCTTGAGCGGTCCCTTGAAGCTCTAAACGTCGAAAGGAGACGGAACCGACCTTGGCCCCAACTCGCCCCACGGATGCGAAGGACGGACTATTGATTTTACGTCGCATTCCATACACCCCCATGTAGTAAATCCCTCTGCAAGGACCCAAGGATAACTTGGCGTTGCAGCGCAAAGTACAAAAATACAGAGCACTGTGCCGCCGAACCGCCTACCATACCTGGCCTTTATAAGGGTTGCTTATAGGGCTATCGAGCGCTAACGCTTACTGGCTACAGAGGATCGCAGCTACGACGTACAATCTTTCTAGTATCTACCCCTATCCCCTAAACGTTACGCACGGCCGAGTCCTTTGGCGGTTCTCCGGCGGCTATCTAAGCTGTCTAGGTACATGCCTACTAGGTCTTTAGGTAGTACTATGCGTAATCTAGAATTGAAATTCTTTCGCTGCACCCGATAGCGAGGAAATCCCCAGTTTTGATCGTAGGAATCCCTAGCTTTGATCAATGATCACCCATCTCGCCCATAGTTGAAGAGTCGAGACCTAAGGAGAATTCCTTTCGGGCCTTCCCGACATTCTACCCGATAATAGTACATTTTCATAGTACAGAATACAAACAATAGTACTAACTCTCATCCTTGGGTCGATTACACACCGGGACCTCTCCACTGCCTCCCCCTTTCAAGCCTTTTTCCTTACCCACGAGCCTGGGACGGATGTTTTGCTTACCTCGAACATTAACTACGATGTTATTGTTCGTTTAATGCTCGAATTGTTTTGAACGGTTCATGGGAACCCGTCAACGGCCACGCGGTTCCGAACCGATCCTCAGGGTTTAGGGTCTGACAAATTCAAGCATAACCATGACCGCGGGATGGGGGGAGCACCGGGGAGGGGGGGGGACCCCTTATCGTCACGATAGTATGATCCCCATCCCCCCCGTCGCGTCGCGTAGCTTAGGCGCGCTCGAGTGAAATTTTTTATTTTTTTCCCCCTTCGCACCTTTTAGGCGTCGTGTCGTCGTCGTCGTGGTCAAAAGAAAAATAAAATAAAATAAATGGGATTAACCGGGCGACGACTCGCCAATGCATGAGACCTCGTGTTCAACGGTATGTTGGACCCTTATTCCGTCATCCCGCTGTACCAACGAAAGCGTTCCTGCGCACGGGAATCCCTCCTCATGCGCGCTTGCATCATCCCGTAGGGCGCCGGGGCGCCTAAAGAGCACTGCCACACCGACCACGACAACGGCTCTGCCGATCATTGCCCTTTGGGTAGTATGGGGGCCGGGCATATTTGCCGGAACTGTCTCTAGTTGCCTTAACAGACTACCATTATAGCGATCTATTGATTTTTCTCCTTTCTTTCTGGAAGCTCTCCAACGTCTTTTTCTCCGCGACCCCGGCCTGATCCCAAGAATGGCAGAAAGGGTCTTCTTGCGGATTCTTGCTCACACGTGCGTCTGACTGCACCGCTTGGGGGTAGCAAGGAAGCTAAGCTGGGTCCTGTCCTGCATGATCGTACGATGTAACCGTAGATTTGCCAGGTCCCAAGATACTGTTTAGTTCGCTACTTTCTTTCGAGGAAACCCTGTTATAGTATACCATTATCTCGAAAGATCGACACAACTGAATGCTATTCCCAGCCTTGCCAGCCGCTCGGTAGTCCAACACGAGATATCACGCCGTCGTCGACTATGTTGTCGACTGGCATTTTGCCTTGTTTGCGCCGCATACACAATATAGCTTACTGGTTTGCCGGTTCGTATGCAGATATGTATTGAGATTCGGCCCTTGTAAGACTATTAGCTTGGGATCAGAGTAAGGTCGTAGTCGTCAGCGATGCATTGTACTTCTACGCTTGTACCGATACAGACGCCTACAAACTTGGTCTATGTATACCTAGTAGGTATGTATGTATGTAGGCATGTATTTAGGTATGTACGACATGGACCCGGCTTATAGGAACGGCCATGGGTGTGCGCCCTTACTACGGATACTCCTGGCCATGGTGATAGCATCGTCGGCTTCGTCAGGGGGTCAATCTAATAGATGACAAGGCGCTTAGAAATCCACGTTCCTGACGATCCCCTAGGAAACTTCCTTCGAGAAACTTGGAATTAGAGCAGTAGATGACATGACAATATTGATTACTCTCTCGTGTTCGACGTGCAGGAATACCACGAGTCGTAGTGAGAGCGAATAGATGATATTTTCATCCCATCTTTTAGTCGGAGGCGACGGGGTCATTGCCGAAACCTGTCGGCTCTGCGTACGAATGCCGTCGCTTAGGTGCCGTCGCTTAAGGAGGAAAAAAAGGGGTAGTGGAGGCCACAAGCAGGCACGAGCAGGCACAGGCAGGCAAAGCAGGCTGCGAAGTCTTAGGCGAATGCGTGGCCATCGTGACCCCATCACCTATCCCTTTCAGGACAGAACGTGCACCAACTCTTACCCCGAGGACGGATTAGAATCAGGTTGGCAAGTCCCAACTCGTGAGCAGGTTCCCCATTCGGACCTGCTCGGTCACAACACGGCAACGAGGTAGCATCATATGGACGTGAAGGTAGTAGTCGTTAGCAGTAGTTAGATGTAGTATGTATGTGAATATACAGTGCTTAAGCGCTAGGAGTTATAATCCGTTCGTCAAAATAGGCGAGGCCTTGATGAGGCCTAGCATCGCGGTATCAACACAGAGGACTAGGCCCAATCCATAAGAGTAATCCGGTGCTGCTATAGCATCACAAACACGCCATTGCCGACTGCCTCCAAATTAGTTCCGGCAGTCTTCTAGATCCAACGCCGGTAGATAGCAAACAAGAAACAGGAAACAGGAAACAATAAACAAAACGCCTAGACGATAAACGATAAACGAGAAACAAGTGATGTCTGTACTTAGGCAGGTAGATATGGATGATTGTACAAAGAAGATACAGTGAAATGCATGACTGCATGTGCGATATGTGAGCGACGTGTGATGCGCGATGTGTGTGATCATGAGGCATTTTACACCAGGTCAACGGAACCATCTTCATCCTCATCGAGTAGTCCCAAGCCGCTATCATACTTCCGCTTCTTCTTTCCCTTTGCCGACTTTGCCAGTGCGCCAGCGAGGTATGACCCCGAGCTCAGGGGACTACCCTCAGGCGTCGTAGTCTCGCTCTCTGGCTCTGCCTCTACCTCTTCCCCGCTACCACCAGAAGCAGCATCAACACCAACACTGCAACCGACAGCGACACTCCTCCTTCCTGAACCGCTCCGACTACTACCACTCGCCTTGACAGGCGTAGCGAGAAACTCCGCACTCATCCGCAATACCCTCTCGAGCTCTGCCTTCATCGAGTCAACAGCAGCCGTAGCCCTATTCCTCTCCTCATCGACCCGATCGCTCAACCCCAAGTTCTCAACCCTCAACCGCTGCACCATCAAATGCGCCTCATGCAGACTCCTCCCCATACTCTCGATATCCCTCCTCAACTCCAGCACCCTCGCATCCCTCACCGCAAGCGCCGCGCCATGATACTTATTCAGCGCCTTAACCTCGCACGTCCGTCTCTGCTGCAGCTCCACCAACTGTATCCTAAACGCCTCCGCCTGCTCCCTCACACCGACCAACCTAGCCTCCAACTTCCTCGCACCCGCCCTCTCACAATCCACCTCCGCCCTCGCCCCCGCAAGCTCAGCACTCAACCGCGTAGCCTCGCTCTTCCCCTCCTCCTCCATCCTCACCACCAACCCCTCCAACTCCTTAACCTCGCGTCTATACCCCTCCGCCGCACCCTTCATCCTCTCAACCCCAACCTCCAACTCCTCAATCCTCGCGTCCCGCTCCCGCACATCCTCCTCCCGCTTCAGCCGCATACTATCCATCGCATCGACCCGTGCCCCGAGCTGCTGCCGCAACGACAGCTCCAGCGCATGGTACTCGTCGATCGCGTCCTCGTCCTCCCGAACCTGCTTCGCCAGCTCGCGCAGCCGCACAAGCACCAAATCCAGGATCTGCGCGCCGTGCGCGGAGAGCGGCAGCGTTAGCTCCCCCGGCGTCAGGTACTCCAGCTCCAGCCGCGCGGAGCGGAAGGCGCTGGTCAGCGCAACGATCATTTCGCCGGCGTCGGAGCCGGGGAAGCCGAGCGCGCTGAGGGAGGTGTTGAGGTCGAGCAGCGCGGCGGTGCGGTCCGAGAGGGACTGTAGGACTGTGTCGAGATGGGCTTCGACGTCCATGGACCCCGCTTCTACTGGTGTTGAAGATGAAGATGAGGGGGGTTGTGCGCAGGTCAGCTTTTCTGCGAGCCGCGACTTCAGCGCTTCGTGGGTCTCGAGCACTTCGGTTAGCTTGGTGAGTTCGAGACGCAGCGATCCGAGCTCGGCTTCGAGGGCTTGTTTCTCTTCTTGCTCGTCTGGTGAGGGGAAGATGAAGGATGTTTGCACGCCCATGTCGGTTTGCATCCCGGGCCCGCTGTGGAATTGCGGTGTTACGGGGTCGTCTCTCCGCGTGGATGACGGGGTGAATGGGATCGTGGGGCTGGTGCATGGTGGCGTGGGGAAGGATGCTGATGCGCGGTTGTTCTTGGATGGGGTGCTGCATACTAGATCCGCCATCGTGGTGTCCCCGAAGCCGTCGTCGTCGTCCATGTAGCTATCGGAGAACGGATCCCTTGCGGCCATGGTCCAGTCGTAACGCTGTGTCTGGTCGGGATTGGGTTCAGGTACGGATTTCCTGCGTAGTTCGTTTCTGAGCGAGTCGATCTCGTACTCTAGCTCCATGATGCGCTCTGTATCTTGAGCCACGGTGGTATTCTGCAGTCTCTCGATCTCGTGGTCTTTCTCCGCGAGCTCTTGCTGTAGACGCTCCAACTCGGTTTTCTGATCCTGCGTGCGCCGCCGCTTCTCTTGGGTAATTGTATTCATCTCCTCGCTCAACCCGTTCCGACGTATGCGCCTCTTAACGCGATCGTCGAGAACTTGGCGTAGGGAGAGAAATCGTATTTCGTTGCTGCCATTTCCATTATTGTTATGGCTTTGCTCGCCCATTTCACTACCTGGGTAAGTTTTTCGACTCATTGGTTCTGAGCGTCGCCTACGTTTCGACGAAGGGGTAGCGCTTAGAGTTGTGCGGCGGACCATGGGTGTTAGTCCCGTTGTCGAGGCCGCATCGTGGTGTTCGATTTCTGGACCCGGGTCTGAAAATCGGACTCGTTTCTTAGATCTGGGTTTACTTGGGGTCCTTAAACTTGTCGCGGCTGTTTCCAATCGTGATAACTCCGAAGAAACTGATCTTCCAACACTGAGCCGCGGCGTGCGACGAAGCGCGATGGGAAGATCTTGCTGATCTCCCATCTCGTAGTTATGATAATTACTGGCCTCCTAAGAGGACAAGCTAACGAGACACGAATGTAGGTACCAAAATGGTATGTAGTATGTAGTATGTGAGTAAGCTTACAAAGTTTCTCTATTCATCGAATGCAGTGGAATTCAAGTAAGTCCAATAGGATGTTTTACAAGCACGTAAATGCCTTTTAAAGGTCGCGTCTGGGTTACCTTCAGGGCTGTAAGTAAGTAAACAAGCATACCATCTCTGTGGTTCACCTAGTGGGGATGATCTGCCTGCCATATGCTGGATATGCATTGTTTACACATTTCCTATCGTGGCACATAGCATAACTCCAAAAAATGCCCCGCGATCTGAAAGTTGGGAGCCAATGAGAATTAATGAGAGCCAATCATTCTTTATTTTGCAGGGGCAAAAGGGGCGTTTTTAGGCCACCCGTTCTCACTTTCTCTTCTTCTCCAATTATTCGGCTCTGCCGATTGCTTTGGCTGTCTGGCTAAATAATTCGAGACAATTCTGTTCAATTGTCTATTTAATCTGAGAGAACGCGAAAGAAAAACAGCGTGACACGCGACTTTAATAGTGATGTACGTTGTCTGGACGATAATGACAATTAGGGGCTTTATTCTCACCGGTTCTGGTCCCAAAGTAGGAGGGTATTTGGTTGGTAACCCGTAGGTAACAGGTAACAGGTATTTATGAATAGGTATGAAGTATTCGCGAAAACAAACGACAACTACCATAAAAACTATAACTATTCGATAGAGAGGACACAGTTATTGAATTATATAGCTTATGTACCAGACGCCTAGATAAATGTGTTGATCGTATGGTGTGCTTGGACCCTCAGCTATGTCTCGTGAGTCACAATAGAATAGGGATCAACACGAGCCCTCATCTTACTGCCACTGGAACCATGATCTACACTGTATTAATGAAGCATCGACCAACTCTGCCTGCTCTGCCTAAATCCGACAGGCAACAATATCTCCTGAAAATAATGGTGTTGAAATGTTGAACTATCGGAAGGCATCAACTCGGGACGGCAATTCGGATAGGACAGCGGAAGCAAATTCCGCTGCGAATCTTACATAACTAACTAAACCTATCCGACATATGCCGAACTTTGGTACCCGATCAGAATGCACATTATGTATTACATATGCATGTCTGGAAAGCCATGGGTTGGGAGATGCACGCTGTTACTGGTCGAAACGCATCATGACGTTACCATATTATGTGCCACAGCCAGACAATCAGCGTAACATATATGCTCCCGAATGGATCGGATGTGAACTGCGGATGCGGGGTTCCGGTCCCGATCAACGAGTAAAGATCGGTCAGCATCACCATCTTGGTAGTCGAATGCTGTGCGTTCTTGTGTTGCTTCTAAGGTAGGTCTATAAACATCCTTTATTGGGCAGCCCTTCTCCTAGAAGACCAGCATGTCCTGTTTTGGGTGTCGGTCACCAGATCTTCTGAACGCGAAATACGACAGAAGGCTGGCTGAAGATTTTGGCTGACCGTTGTACTAACGGTATGAGAATCCAATCATCATCTCACAATTTAAGCCTATCGATCAAGCGCTACCAACGTTGAACATGAATCTGATGTCGATCAAAGATAGGTAGTTAGTCATGCGTATGTAGGTAGTTATGAGTAGAACTATACTGTTTCGCTGATATTCTTCCCGAAGCTTTGAGGCTTTGAATTCTATTACTTGCAACTGATGAATCTATCGGCATGAGACACCTATTCTCGTAAGATTATAGGGCTCTCTTGTTAAACGCTTTGAGTTGCACACCATGCTAATGTTATTCCTTCACGCATTTAGTTGCCTTGAATCTTGTTTGATCGGCCAGTATAGCTTGTTGCATGTCCTTCCAGCCAATAGCTGTTAACGAAATTTTGATAGTAACGCGAAACTTATATTCCTCTCGTGCGACGACTTTATACTAAATACGAAAGTAAACTTGGTGTAGGGTTACACAAAAAGTAAATCTTGGAAAGCGTATGTGAGACTGAAGATGGCTAGGAACTTGAGGCTTATGAGTCAGCCTGTCAGGTAATGAACAATTCAAGTCTTATTATAGAGAACTCATTTGGTTGTAACAGATAAAAATGCGATATGGACTTCGGGATGTTTCATCACAACCTCTACGAATGTCTTACCCTGGGCATAAATCATGAATCTTGCCGTCGTTCGGAAAACCAGGATTTTCGAGTAATACACCAGCCTTGATATTGCTATTAGCATCGCATCATTTCAAATCTTCAGATTCAAATCGTCTGATTCTCCGTGGCACATTCCAAAACCTCGGCGAATTGATCGTGGAAGTCCTAGCTGACGGCGCTTTTCGGTTTAGTTATGACAAGGATGACACTCCATTGCTTCTTCTTTGGCGAGCAATACAATTCCTAATAATTTTCGGGATATTCAACCCCTAGCGCTTTTTCATTTCCGAAGAAAAGGATTTCTCGACGAAGCGAAAAACGGTAATGAATCTTTTGGACGCGAAGCACATAAGATCTCGGTCCTCGTCGCGAGTCCCAGGCGTTTCCCACTATTTGTGTTTCCGTGGAGCTTCCCGAGGACCTTCCCGTTGAAGCGTTAGCGTACCTATAAAGATAAGATGACATTACGTATAGCTTTGTTGATAGCCTTTTAGCCTATAGCCAATGTTGGATTCTAGAAAAAGTCCATGGACGAATACCTAGACCTTGTGATGCATTTTCACAAAGAGTCCTGACAGGAGCTGCTGAAAGAAGAAAAAATACCACCGGCGAAAATTGATTTCATGACAAACGAAAGGTTAATAACACGGAGATAAGTGCTTCCCGGGATCGGCTCGCGCTTTTCGGCTAGTTCTCGCGCGGCCATTCTTCGCGAGGAATAGCAGTAGCAGTATGCGTACTGTAGCATCCAAGGCTTGCTTGCAGGGATTGGGGGCACCGAAAGGTGAATGGGGATTCTCCCGCATGCCCACGATCTGCCGCCCAATCTGATGAAGCTAGCAGCTACGCTCGTGCTTTGCAAGGTTGATCGTAAAATGATAGACCTATAACGAAGCCGGGAACCAATGAGACGACACGATCCCGCCGGTTTTGTAGTAATTTTTGATAACTCTCTCACGGTCTCACCTCTCCAACTGCAAAACCTGCCAGGGGTAGTTAGCTACCGTCGCAATCTACCGTCTCTCCAGAGCTTCTCTGCTTCCTAATCAATGCCGCGCAGGCTGTGTGCATGGGCACCTAATTGCCTAGGCAAAATCGCCCTGTCCATTACCCAGAGCGACCTTAGTGCGGTGATAGGAGTTTATGACCATTATTTGTAAATTATTTTTTTGCACCATGCTGACTCTTCCGACTCAACATATTGCCATGAAAGCTTCATTTCGGTCTGAAACCTGCTTTGAGAAAAGCAGATTCGAGCCTTATTTGACAATTATTATTACAAGCATCGCATTTTCCGGAATTGTCTAGTTTACCTGGGATTAAAAGTTCCGAATTGGGTTCATTCTAGCTTCTCCAAATACCTACGCGGGAGCCGTTGAGAGGTCCCGTGAGCCGTCCCCGCGGGTAACCAAGGCCTACGAACGGACATAATGGATCCGGAGAAAGGGCTTGGCAAGGATAAAGGAGAGTCCGGTCCGATAGAGGCCCGCGATATGACCTCGCGCGAGGGCTCTCTTGAGAAAGAAAAGAGTCCGCGCCGGCGTAGCTGTCAAAGCCGCGCGTCAAATGCTTCCGACGACAGCGATCCTTTATCGCCACTTGAATTGGCGCTTTCGCCTGGCCAGGAAACATTCGAAGAAGTTGCTCGCATACAAACCACTACTAGTATCGGGAGCTCGGCGTCGCGTCCGCCGGATTTCGAGGTCGTGTTTGATGAGGACGACCCGGAAAATCCACGGAATTGGCCGTCATGGTACAGGGGTTTGATCGTCTTCTCTATCTCGTTTACTTCCTGGGTCGTCGTATTCTATAGTACTAGCTATAGTGCCGCCATACCTGGCCTGGTGGAGGAGTTTGGTGTTTCCACCACAGTCGCGACGCTTGGCATCACCACTTACCTACTCGGCCTTGCGGCGGGTAGTCTGCTCGTCGCGCCGGTGAGCGAGCTGTATGGTCGCCGACCCGTGTACATTGGCTGCATGATATGCTTCACAATTCTGATTATACCATGTTGCGTAGCGACGTCGTTGACCGAAATCATAGTGGTTAGATTCTTTGGGTAAGTTATTGATAGAATCAATTACCTGTGCTATACATCATTACTAACAACGCTGCAGGGCAATGTTCGGTGCTTGCATGGTTACCAATAGCGCAGGTACAGTCGTCGATATATCAACTGAACAAACTCGGGTGAGTCATGTAATCCCTCTGAGCTATGATATGATGGCAGCTAACAATGAGTCAGTATGTGGAATTTGTTATCGACGCCGGACACATCTTAGAAATGAATGTCAGCTAACACAGCTCCTAACCAGTGCCATGATCCTAAGCCTGTGGTCAATCGCACCTTTGAATGGGCCTGTCACGTATGTTACACCAACCGCCCCCAAGGACCATATCATTGATACTAACTCTCATGATTACGAAGCGGACCAGTAATTGGCGGATTCGTATACCAATACCTCGGCTGGCGATGGGACAACTGGCTCGTCCTAATCCTAGCCGGTGTCGGCACAGCGACCATGCTATTCCCCAAGGAAACTTACGCGCCGATGATTCTTAAAGCGAAGACGGCGCGCTTACGCAAGGAAACCGACGATGAGCGATGGTGGTGTCGCTACGATGTGAAGCTGTCCACGGCCGCGCTGGTAAAAGTTAGCATGCTGCGCCCGTTTGCGTTGTCCTTCACAGAGCCCATCCTGTGGTTCTTCAACGTCTGGTATGTTTCTTCAAGCTACCAATTAAGGATATTCTTTGCTAACTCTTCACACAGGATTTCTCTCATATACGGAATCCTCTACTTATGCTTCGTCGCCTATCCCATCGTATTCTCCCAGCATCGCGGCTGGAGCCCGGGTATCTCTGGGCTAGCATTCGTCGGTATAGGAGTCGGATCCATGATCGCGATTCTCGGCGAGCCTTTCTGGCGCAAGATCATCAACTCGCACCCGAAAGACCCCTTAACCGGCAGGGTGCCCCCAGAAGCAACCGCGCGTGTAATGATTATCGGAAGTATCTTAGTCCCCGTAGGCCAGCTCGTTTTCAGCTGGACATGTCTCCCCGGGACGATTCATTGGGCGGTCCCCATCGCCTTCGGCATCCCTTTTGGATGCGGAAATGCTCTTAGCTTTATATACGGCTCTAACTACCTAGCCGGCGCCTATGGAATTTACGCCGCTTCGGCGTTAGCAGGGAATGCAGTCACGCGTTCTATTTTCGGTGCCACCCTCCCTCTAGCCGGCCCTTCCATGTACTCGACCCTCTCACCACAATGGGCCGGCACGCTTCTCGGGCTATTAGAAGCAGCGATGATCCCAATTCCCCTCGTCTTCTACCGCTACGGCGAGAGAATCCGCGCGAAGAGCCCGATTATCCGACAGATGAGGGAAGACCAGGAGAAGAACGAGCTTCGAGCCGAGAAGGCGCAAAGAAGGAAAGCGAGACGCGCAGAAAATGCGGGAAAGTCGACATCGGTGAAAGTTGGGGGTAAAACGGGGGCGGAAGACTTGGAGAAAGGCGTTGCTGGGCCAAGTGCTGCGGATGCGCCACCGGCAGCGAAAGATGAGACAACTGTGTGATGTGATGTAGCGTTCCGCATAGCGTTCTACATGGTGCGATATGCGGTGTTCCGCGTTCTGATTTTTAACGGCTAGCTTCACAAAACGGTATAGATGGTTACTAACGGTATAGGTCAGATATTTTGGATTTTTTACATGTATATATATGAGTGTGATAAATAAAATGGAATTTGGGACTCGCGATCATTGATGCAAGATGATATAAAAAAAGCAATTTGTGGCTTGCTTGATAAGGGGGTGGCTTGGTGGCTTTCTTATTCAGCTCCAGTCCCCCTTATCGCTTTTCCTATCTATCACATGACTGTCCCCTCCAAGTAGGTTCATGTTGGGGTATTTCATGCAGGCGACGGGTGTAACGTTGAGAGGATGAACCCTCCATCCATTTCCATCTCTCAGCTTTTGCACGGCTTAAATCCTTCCCAAGCCGAAGAGGGCAGACGAAAATTGCAGATCGGTTCAATGTGACGGTTCTTATCTATTAGATCCCTGGACTGTTTGCTTACAGTGTACACCGCTATCTGATCATGGATTGGTTATACGATCTATGTATGTAAGATAATAAAACGGCGACATTCCGCTGTGGCTTTTCCGCATATTTTCCTGTAGATCCTCTGTGCAATTGTCTCATTCGAGAGACTGTGCGATTTGTTCGAAGAGGGATCAATCTACGCGATGTTGAAACGAACACCAACTGGAACATGGCTCCCAGCCTGGGTGCCGGAGTCAACATTGACTCTTTCGTTCTTGTTGGTGGTCTGCTCAACTGTGCAGTCAGCTGTAAGCATCATCATCCCTAGCTGTAAATGCAATGAATATCCGTCGCTGATATCCCTTGCGAAAAGACTAACGGATATGATGGCTCCATGCTTAACGGGTTGAATATTCTGCCCAGCTACACGGACTATTTTCAATTGACTCCGGCCACGACTGGGTTGAATACGGCATCCGTTTTCATTGGTTCTACTCTCGGAACTCTCGTTGCAGGCGTTTTGACCGATACGTTGGGTCGTCGCCCAACTATCTTCTTGGCCTCAATCTTCGCACTAATCGGTGTTGCGCTCCAGACATCCGCGCAGAACATCGCCATGTTTGTCGTTGCCCGTATTGTCCTTGGTCTTGGAAGCGCTATGTCCGGTGTCTCATCTGGCGTGTACTTATCCGAAACATTTCCCAGTCGGTGGCGTACTTGGGGTGTCGGACTATTGAATGATTTCTATTAGTAGGTAGTGGGCTGGAAATAGTGAAGATTCCTGCTGCTTTGGAAACTGACTGGTTTCTAGCGTGGGCGCCCTTATCGCTGCCGGAGTAACTCTTGGAACCGGACAGTGGCAGTCAACAGTAAGATCGGCGGTATTTGTGGACCCAAAAGTTCGTAGGGCTGACAAAGTTTCAGTGGGCGTGGAGGGCACCATCTCTGATCCAAGGAATATTTTCCATACTTTGTATCATCATATTGCCTTTCGTGTAAGCTCCAGCTCCTACGATAAATGCTATTTTCATGGTTCTAACTCTCAGGCCAGCCCCGAATCACCGAGGTGGCTAGTTCACAAGGGACACTTCGAATATGCGCGAACATCGGTTGCTCAAACTAACTCCAATGGCGATACTCTGGACCCTGTTTCAGTCGCCATATATAAGGAGATCGTTGACGCACTCGACTGGGAGAAGAAAGAAGGCCGGACGATGAGCCCGAAGGAGATCTTTAAAACTCCAACAGCGAGGAAGCGTCTACTCATCGGAGCGTCGGCCGGACCTTTCTCTTGTATCGCCGGCAACATCATTGCGTCTTATTATCTCAATAATGAATTGACGATGGCGGGGATTACTGATACAAATGACCAACTTAAGGCCGTAAGTGGTTCTCCCTATCAATCAGAATCGATTGAGGCAATTCTGACACCAAATAGAACGTCGTCCTGAACGTCTTCTGTCTTTTATGTGCTCTGGGAGGATCGTACCTTTCCGGCACGGCTGGCAGGAAACCCACAGCGATCGTATCCCAGACTCTTCTGATCATATTCTTATTCGTAATTGGAGGTCTAACCAAGATCTATGGAGACAACCCGTCGGGTGCCTCTACAAGTCTTGTATACGGGAACGTGGCCGTCATCTTCCTTTTCCAAGGTGCATACTCGCTCGCCTGGACTCCTTTATTGTACTTATATCCGCCGGAAGTATTCTCGGGTATGTGAAGACCTTGCCCTGAATTGATACTGTGGCATAGACTAACATTTTTACAGTTCGTCCTCTGAATCTTGCTCTTCTGATAGAAGAGGTTTCGAACAAGGATTGCTAATCGTACATGACAGTATTCGATTCGAGCTAATGGCTTGGCTTTCTCAGCTCTATCATTGAACCTGCTCGCGTATGCATTATAAACTTGAGGTTATGAGTGTTCCTTGAATGCTAATTAGATTTGATAGATGCGTGTTGGTGTACGTCATGCCTATCGGTTTGACCAATATCGGATGGAGGATGTACATGATTAATGGATCATGGGATATTATTGTCTTGGGACTCATCGTGCGTAACCACATCCCTTAATAATTTCGCGTTACTAACTCTGCCCTGAAGATTGTCTTTTGGATCGAGACGAAGGGTCGCACATTGGAGGAAATAGATGCGATTTTCGACGGCGAGAAGCACTCCTCTGTTCCCGATGTAGAAATGATAAGAACGGGACAAGCCACGATAGATGTCGGCGCGATCGAGCAACAGCTTAAGTCTGAATAAGGTTTATCGTCACGACCGATGCACACGGAATGACAGAGAGCGAGGTCTTCTTGACGATGGGGACGATGGATGACCCGCTAAATCCTACATAGTCTAGAACGAGGAATCCGATGGTCTAATTCGCACGTCTTGTGACCTAATACGGTAATAAAACGTCTATTAAGTGGTCTAATTTAGTTGCCAAGCCTTGGAATTGGAGAACCCTTCTTACCCCAGCCCAAAAAGTCGAATTTAACGGGGACTGATAGAGCGAGTGCGGAGAAATTACCCCGACGAGCCTTTCTTGGCTGGTACCTTATAAACCTCGGGTCGTGAGCGTGGTACACACCGAGATGTTCAGGCCCGTGTCGTGTACGCGTCGTGAGAGTAAGAGTGAGAATAAATCATGCTCGGTCTGAAATTGCGGCTCTCAGCCGGCTTGTTGCTGCTCAGTGCAGCTGCAGCACAGGCAAAGTACATCGTACCTGGAGCTCGGTGGCGCGCAACTGACGGAAGTCTAGTTAATGCTCACGCAGGCAGTGTCCTCTTCGACAATGGGACGTTCTGGTGGTTCGGGGAGTATAAGACTCAGGGACAGGCAGAAGGTGGTGGTGTATCCGTCTACAGCTCCCCGGATCTCGCTACGTGGACACCCCATGGTCTTGCTCTAGGTAAGGATATTTAATTGGAGAAAATATCAACGATCGGAGTCAACGTGCTAACCAATAAAATAGAGCCAGTTCAAGGGGACCCTTATATTTCTCCCAAGAATATCATTCAGCGGCCGAAAGTCGTGAAAAGCGAGTCGACGGGAAGATATCATGTGCGCCCCCCTTAGTTGTCTAATCTTCTGTACATTGAAGTTAACGCGTGCCAATAGATGTGGTGGCACGCCGATAACTCTAGCTATGGCCTCCTCCTTCAAGGCTTCGCAACGGCGGATACAATCGCCGGGCCTTATACCTTTGAGAACGCTACGGCTCCTCTAGGAAACTGGTCGCAGGACTTTGGCCTCTTTACTGACTATAAGGACGGTCGATCGTATGCTCTATATTCTAACGGCGATAGCGTCCGTGGGAGAGACGTGTATATCACTTCATACGATAAACAAGTCGCAGCCCTTGACGAGGTCGTCCATCGTTTTGACAAGTACGACCTCGAAGCACCGACCATCATCCAGACAGACAAGAGTTATTATGCTCTGATGAGTCATAAAACTGGATATAGGCCGAACAGTAAGTAAAGTGCTTATCAAAATACATGACTGCATCTTACTGATGGTGCTTCTTAGATGTCGTTTGCTTCCGTGCGGACAGCTTGAGTGGCCCGTGGAGCCAGCCTTGGATCGTTGCCCCGCTCAATACCAGGACTTTCAACTCCCAGTCTGGCTTCACACTAAGGATAAATGGCCGAGGGAAGACGACGTACCTTTATCTGGGTGACCAGTGGGATTCGAACTCCATCTGGGAAAGTCGGTACATCTGGTTGCCCATGATAATCGATGACAACAAGAAAACGCTTGAAGTGGAATGGCATGATGTATATGACCTAGACGTGTAGGTGCTCCTAATTCCTGCATATCGTAAGTATTTCTCTGCGGGTAAATGCTAACAAGAATCTTGATATAGGAAAACGGCAGATTGGCGCCCTGTGAAGGGCAAAGAGTATTACGCGAAAGATGCGACGGTCAGCGGATCCGCATTCAAGCAAGAAGCGGTATGTTCTGCTCAATCTGAAAACAGGCGTCACGTCGCTAACGTAACATGCTTGGTAGAATTTCGCTAGTGGTGGTACTATAGTAACGGGGATTGAGGGGAATGATAGCACCGTGACCTTCAATGGTATAAAGGGAACGGGCAAGCCTCAATGGGTTTCTTTCTATTATCAGAGTGAGTAGTCCGTACAAGCGATTCTGGTATTTTTGTTCTGACAGCGCAAAGACACTGATGATATGGGCTTCGGGGACCAACGTAAGTCTAACTGGATCGATTCCTCCTGGCTATTCAATTGCTAACCAATTACCCCTGACAGCTGGTGGAAGCCCTGACCGAATAGGTGGATCATGGCAACTCCGTCGTATTAGCAGCGTTGTCGTAAATGGAAACACAGAGAATGTTGAGTCGTTATTCCAGAGGGATACGCATAAGGGCATCATTCTATCGACGCCGCTCCAGTTGACACTGGCGAAGGGATCAAGCAATACCATCACAGTGGGCGGACTGTATAATGGGTTTCATTATAAGGGGGCAGACCTTGATAAAATAATAGTCTATCCACCCGAGGATTAGACTAATGGCGATGGGCTCCTTGAGTTCCAACGTGTTAATAGATGTAGTTGGTTTGTTTATAAAAGAAAAGGGGACGGCGGCAATTGCCTCTAAAAATGTAGGTGATTTGTGATCACCGCAAATCGCACAGTTAGGCAGAAGGCACGACTCGAAGGTACTAGGAAGGTACTTGGTAGTACCTGCCCTCTTATATATTCCGAAGGTAAACTCTACAGGTACATCGTACTTAACATTGAATATATCATTGCTCGTCTGATATTTTCCCTCTTTTACTTTTTATCTTACTTCACGATATTCTCTCATCTTTGTGCGCCCCCCAACTGAACCTAAACGCGCATACTCAGAACATGGGACAAAACGTATCGACGGTAAGTCGCGACTATTCCTTTATATAGCTATCTATCTACCTCACGATTCAACTTACTAACTTAAATTATAGGGAAAAATGCCGGAACCTGAAGCCAGGCGACGCAACGCCGCCGTGGTTGTCGCGGTGGCCGTCGTGGTAACCGTCGCCGCAATAGAAGAGGCGGCAGGGAAGCTAGTAAAATAGATCAAGCAGGAGGAAGTGAGAGAGGTCAAGGTGGTATGTATGAATTCTTAAGCTTCCATACTTCGTATATAGATTCATGCTAATACACAGGTACTATAGGAGATCAACATCATAATCCCGATGGGAAGCGTGATGATTTGGCCAAGCCTGAAGAGCAACTTTAATTGTTGTCGCGTAAACTCTTCACTACCTCCTCAATTGCGACTCCCATAGGACGAACTATAACGGTCCCTGATGAGTCTAACATGACAATCCCGAACCGCAATTCCACACGGTATCCTCGCAGCAAAATGATGAACAGAATGTATATATCAAGAGAGGAAGTGTTCGGCCCTGGCCATACACTTTATCCGAGAACTGTTTTCCCTCATGATACAGTCCTTCTTTGGGGACGATCTTATCTTCCGGCATGAAGACACCGAGTGGGTCGGCAATACCCTCGGGCGCTATACTACCACCGAAGATGGTGCTTCCCGAGTCTACTGGACATATGGCTGAATAAAAGACTGATTCATTAAGTGCCGTGTTCTTGTTTTAACTCAAATCAATTAGAAGGGTCCAATGCGAACTGGGTAATGGTGAACGGGTTGATCCTCGTAAGTTGGACCAATTGGACCCCACATTAGATGTCAGATCAATGACATTTCTTTCCACCATTCGACCTCTATGCCGCCTTGCGCGACCGTAATGAGCATCATATATGCTTAATCTAGGCTAGTGAGTATGTTTCATTAACTTAACCACGTAATTACGCATATGGTCGATGTTAACTCCATCGGAGATATACATACCGTCATCGGCTTTTACCACCTTGTATGCATCTCCATCTACTACATAACCAACGGCAGATTCGCATACTCGAGATGCCAAACTGAGTGACGTTATTTCCCTTGCACCCTCTCATTTCTCTTTCTCGACATAAATCATTACCAAAACCACGCAAGACACCCCCCACCAACTACCAAAATGTCGTCTCCTGTGTGGTTCATCACCGGCGCCTCCAACGGCTTCGGCCTAATCCTAAGTCTCAAAGCCCTCAAAGCAGGCCACCGCGTCGTCAGCTCCGTCCGGAACAAAACCAAGTCCGCAGACGCAGTAAAGCAGATCGAGGACGCCGGCGGGCAAGTCATCGAGCTGGACATGACGGAGTCGAAAGCCAGCATCGACAAGAAGATCAAAGCCGTCGGCCAAATCGACTACCTGATCAACAACGCCGGCTTCTTCGTCCTCGGCGCCGTCGAGCAAGCCACGTAAGCCACCCCCTCCATGTCTTAAACCCCCAATTTTAGATACGAGACCCTAACACAACCCCAGCGAACAAGAAGCCCAAGCCCAGCTGCAAACGAACTTCTTCGGGCCGCTATACGTGCTACAAGCCGCGCTCCCAGGCATGCGCGCGCGGCGCAGCGGGACAATCGTGAACCTCAGCAGCATCGCGTGCAAAGACCCACAACCGACATCCGGGCTCTACGCCGCAAGCAAAGGGGCGCTGGAGGCAATGTCCGAGTCTCTCGCGGGGGAAGTATCCCCGTTCAACATATCCGTGCTAATAGTCGAGCCGGGCGCCTTCCGGACCAACTTCCTCTCGGCGTACCAAGCGCCCTCAGCGGCGCTGCCCTCGGGCTACGAAGGCACGACGGTGGACAAGATGCGGGCGCACTACAGCGGGAGTTCCGGGAAGCAGATCGGGGACCCGGGGAAGGGGGTGGACCGGATCTACGAGGCGGTGACGGGGGAAGGGCTGGCGGGGAAGTTGAAGGGGAAGGTGTTGAGATTGGTGATTGGACGGGACTCGTGGGAGCGGATGAGGAGGAACAATGATAGGTTCTTGGCCGACTTGGCGGTGCAGGAGGATGTGGCTCTGAGTACGGATTTTTGAAGGTGAGGTTAGGGGATAGGGGATAGGAGATCGGGGATAAGAGGAGTTAGTTAGGTAGCTTGGAGGTTTGTGTTGGTGTTGGTTGGAGATGTGGATGCCTAAATAGGTAATTAGCCTGGGCGTGATCCAATGAGATGAAATGAATGAATGATTAAGTAATTATGGTATTATGTGTGATGCTCTGTGTAAATGACTTTTCGGATGTATGTATGAATCTACTAACTCCTGATCAGCAATCCACGAACTTCGAAGGAATCATGATGATGGGTGGGTACCTAGTTAGCCATATCTCACCGAGAACATTCGCAGATGTGCAGATGTATACCTAAGGTTGGCATACAGGGAAGATTTTTTACACGTGAAAGACACGCATAGTAGTAGTATATTAGCAGGTCCAGAACCCATATTATATCAAACGAAAGACCCCTAAATGGCCAAGCCTAATAATAATAAGAATGTCTTGATGGACAGCTGCTAAGAGAAGACCTATCTATCATCTTCTACATGCCCCTAGAACGCCCTCTGAAAACTGTAAATCTGTGTCTACCGGTGAAACAAGCAAGAGGCAAAACAATCAGGCATCGGATGAATGCGCAGAACTCCACGTACGGCTTCTGAAAACCAAAGCTGTTATGCCTAATCCCCCATGCTCGGTGTATGTATGTGCGTATATATGCGAGTGAATCCATTCAAAAAAGCATCATGTATCGCAAACCAATGATTGTGTGTGATGTGGTTGATGTAGGATGGTTATGGTTGTGGTGGTGGTAGTGGTGATGGTGATAATTGTGCCCAGCGAGTGTTTCTATACCTGGGCGATGACGAATCGAGTATAGACCTGTTGACCCCGTTCTAAATGATACCCTCTAAATTCCAATCACCCTTTTGCGCCCTATCGAGTACTTGGCGGCCCTTATCTGTAAGGTCAGGAGTGCCTCGTTTGTCGGTGACTTGGTCGAAGAAGATGGGTTTCCAAGTTTCATTCTTCTGCTCACGATCCCTAGCCTTCTGTCGTTGCTTTTCTTCGAGCTCTATCTTGACATTAGTGGCCTTTGAGAATTGTTTCGACATTATAGCTTGAGTTACACCATCCCATAGGGTCAAGGACTCGTTCTCTGCTTGTTTCTCCTTCGGTGGTATCGCTTTGGGAGCTACAGTAAGAGGGTTAAGATCAATTATAGTAGTTTGCTTGTCTGGTGGGTGAGAGTCCTAAAGTACAGATGGTTAATACTACGCTGAAATAGATATACGGCATGGAGTTGACTTACCAATGGTTTCGGACCTAGAGTAAACACGACTCTATCTTTCCATGCACCACCGAGCCTTGCCACAACATCCGAGTCGGGCACATCCTTGATGCGGATCTTGTCGTCCTTCTCTGGATCATACTTGAAAATGACACCCTCGACCTTATTTTGTGCCCGGCCAAGCCAACCATCCTCGATATAGTGTAGGATCGCTTTTAATTTCGTTCGAGGGCAGGTAACATAAGCACTGTCGCCAACGCTGACGCTCAAAGCACCACGCAGGATTCCACCAAGATGTGCGGCAGGGTGCTTTAGCTGGTATGTCTCGTTATCCCTTCGTTCGAGGGTGATGAAAATTCCAAGATTATGCTCTCCCGGGGACACTTTAATAGCGGTACCAGTGAATTTAGCACTAATCTGATCGAACCCCCTCGCGTGCAACCCTTTTTCGGGACAGCTGACATAGAAGGCACTGACGGGAGGGTGATGGGAGGTTTGTTCGGTTAAGTATGATATCCTAACGGTAGGACCGGTGGGGGCTGTGGCAGTCTGTACGACGGATACGGTAGATGCCGCTTTCGGGTCAACGCCGTTATTCTTACTCGACTTGACGGAGGACGAGCTGCTGGCATTTCCGCTACTAGAATTTGTCAAACTCTTGGTGTCGATTCGCGGTGCATTATCCTCAGCTTCCCAATTACACCGGAAGAATTCTCCTAGGCAGGAGTTATAGGGTTTGCACGGCTTCCCCTTAACATATTTGAGGTCCTTGGTAAACCAGAAACGTAAAACTTCGAGCATACGATCTAGAGGCTCGTCGGAAGTGCCTATTGCGGCAAATGCGCTGGGATTGTCGAGGTAGTTCCAATATTCTAGGTTGGGAGTCGGTTCGAGGAGCTGGGATGGGAGAGAGAAACGCACGGCCGCAAGATCTGCGACACCTATGAATCTAAGGATCAGGAAATATTAGTGACGGTACTCGATGCTATCATGATGGAGTAGAAGAAGGTATCGGTGTATGTCAGGAGAAGCATCTTTATGTTGTGGGAGTAACTCCGATTCCGGACGAAGATGGATGCTGGCGGTGAGATACACGTCGCCTTCGACTACGATTTTCGTATGTGACTTACTTCCGTAAGATGGAGATGAAGGTCTTGAGTTTTGATCCTTCATTCTGAGGGATATCTTCGTTGACATGGACACTTGGCGGAGGGTTCGTAGACATGATGACGATTCGGTAAGGGATGGCGATACGAGAATCGAAAGGTTTCTACTCGAACAGACAACAGACAACAGACGGACGATACCAAATGATAACCAGAGCACTAAATGCGACACAATAAAAACCCCCAAAGGCGGCTGAGTTACCCCAGCCGGGATGACCAGCTCTCGATTTACGTCTAATGATTTTGAATGAGATAACAAGATGACGATGATAATTGTTTGTCGATTCCGGTGTCGTGTATCCTGTACCTTAGTGTCTATGTAGGTTGTAATAAGGCGGAATTTACTATGTTAAATAGAAGAATAGAGGGTCTCGAAGGTGGGTAGGTTGTCTTTTGGTAAGTTTTGGTAGGTCCTTAAGCAGGCCAAGGTTGCATTAATGAATGGGTGGGTGACTTTAGTGCGATCGATAAGGACGGACAGACACGGATAAGGGGTACTAGAGTGCCGGTACCTTGCTACGTACCTGGATAACACGGATAGACATCTGACCTACTGAACCTTATGTGATAGAAACATTGAACGCCTGAACTCTGTAATCTTCCCGAGTCTGGTATATCAATACAAGGTACATGTATATAGAGATTGGAAGTTGGAACCCGGGTATGTTAAGCGTTTATGGATGTTACCGCGTACTTTACGTGCGTTACTGTTCCTGTTCCACAAGTTCGTTCTTTTAGTGTTCCATCAATTCGGAGATTGCGGAGTCAAACTCGAATTTCAAGGTTACGAACTTGTTTTAACCAATGCTATTACGAACTGGAATATTCACTATCTTCCTTGAGTTCGATAGACCCTGAGGCATATTATAGTCGAGATCTAAAGACTTTGGGCTGTGTGTATATTGGAACGGCATGAGCCACATTCATTGGACTGTAGACTAACATCGTCTCCCACTAACGGTAAGCGCTTGCATCACGTTATAGACAGAGATGTGCGCTAATGTCTCATGCGGATTAATGTATCCATGGATGGTATAACTAGAGAAGGCTTGTCTTGCATGGGCCAATCATCTAACCACGAGTCCGGAATACTACAACTCAATTGCTTCAAGTATCCATGTTATACGACCTGCGTCTTGCCAAGTACTGTACCTAAACAAAGTAGGTACCTCGTTAAGTACAGTTCGGCACCTGACTCCGAGTAGCAGACCGAGCAGCCGAGTCGGTGATTGCTGAAGCTGTGATGTTTGGGGTGTGTAGGAGCCCTGGAGTGTATGGTATTACAATTATTCATCCATCTTGGGACGTCTCATTAAGATGATGTCATCGAAATCGTCGCGTCCATGGATTGAGCTGAAAATAGCTTTAGGCACATACTTTATTTTGGCCTGTGCAATAGGGGTACCTATGTACCTAATTGTTAGATTAAACTTTAATATTTATAGTAATTGCTCTAAAATGATTTCTTCTGCCGGTTTCGCCGGGGGAAAGGGGTATGTCAATTACTTACCTACTTTCCACTTTATTTATGGTCCTGTATTTCGTAAAGGAATCATGAATCTTTCAGTACGTGTCCATATGTGCTCAAGTGCTCAAGTGCAAGATATGAGCTAAAACCAATCATAAGCCAAGTTAAGTGCAATACACGAGTCATGATTGGTTGTCTGAGACTATTTACCATATGGACATATATTTGCCTAGGTCAGTCTCTGATTATAATGTCTTACATCTTCGGAATTATGTCATGTATGACCATAAAATGGTTCATTAGATCAAGGGATAAGTCTCGTGTCTTGTTGCTTCGGTCAGCTGTAAACATCTAAATAGCCTGCTCCATACTTCGACCATCCTCAATTATGCGCAAACTCAAATTGCTTCACTCTATTACTTCGTAAGCCTCGCCCATCTCACCCACGTCGAAATATTTTAGTTCAGGATACCACTGTACGATATTGACTGATTACGGAATACGCAGACATGGAAAACAGCATGTTGTCGGAAAATCGAAATGGCTGAATTATAGCAACAAGTAACTCGGCGGATCTAGAACAAGTGTGAGATTCGTCGCGTTGGCTTATCTAAGCTCATTGGCGGCAACATGTAGAGGGAAACTTACACAAGAGAAGCCACCATCGCCACAACCGGCGGCGCCAAGCCCACAAACTTTCCCTCCCAGCTCGGATCTATGCCATGGCACGCGATAACCAGGAGAACCAGCGTGATAACCCCTAAGACTGCATCGTTGCAAGCGAACTGCGAACGTATCTTATCCCGGAGATCCCTCTCCGTTCCGGATCCCTCCTTTTCGCGTTCGATGACCGGGAGGAGCGTGCAACAGACGACACTCACCAGGAACGCGAAAATGTTCCAGACCAGGATGATCCAGCAGAAGTCGAACAGAAGCTTATGCATACGAATATTCCACCCATCGCCGACGTCCTTGTTCGCCTTGTCTATGGTGCACGCCGCGAATATGGTATTGAAGAGGCGGCAGAAGACGATGATCGGCAAGCCACAAGCACAGCTTCTCTTCCGACTATACTTAACTGTGCGAGTTCTTGGGTTGGTGGAATCGTGCCTGTCAGGATGGCCGAGGAGCGGTTCCTGGTCTTCGGGGTAGGGAGAAGAATCGTCGCTTGGTTCCGGAGGTGGATGAGATGCCTGATTCTGCGGCCTAATCATGCTCGAGGTGAGGCTTTTAACATTGTCGATGTCAAAATCCGCCGACGCGTGCGGGGTCACAGGATCGGACTCTGTACGTTGGTGAGAACGTGACATGGTGATGCTGCAGATTATGGTCGAAATTCCTTGTTTAATACCAAGAGCCCGTTGACTCAACCTGTTCACTACCTACCTCGCCCACTCAAAAAAGGAGGTTTGGATTGAGGGTGGGATCAATCACTTTTTGCTTCTGTAAGATTCTTCCCTACAAGGCTGTGCAGGTGATCGTCAGGCCTCGACGCGCAACCAACTCCTACTCGCCTATCGATCCGTGCGGGGGAGACGGCATTCCTGATTAGGCATCCAGATAATATCCAATTATCCCAAACAAAATCAAATGATATTTATGCTTCTCAAGTCCTAGGTAGGCATCTATAAAATACCCTCCTTGGACAACATTCGAATATAACAAGAACTGTTGGAATCCAAATCACATAAGGCCGATACTAGTGAAAATTGATACTACCCCATGTGGCGAATGCAATGTCCCACTTGTGAGTCCGTATTACGGCAATGCAGGTCAGCCAGCTATCGGTAATGATGCTGCTTTGCATCCAGACCCGCATCTCGAGCTGATGGCAAAAGTGTAGCCTACGACTTGCATTAACTATCAAGGAAACACAAAGGCATCCATATGTCAATCAATCAGTTGAAGGTAAGCAGCTCAGTCGCTTTTCCATCTAATATGACAGGTAGCTATAGGGCTAGACATAACGCCCTATGCGCTGATGATTGGTTCGATGGTACTCAATTCTTACGCGCATGTAGCTACCCGGAAAGGTAGAACATAGCCTCGAACTGGGGCAACTAGTCAATCCAATGCAAAGTAGACGACGCCGGCTTCAGGAACGGCATGTGTTAATCGAGATGACTGGCTTTCTGGCGACAATGGCACAACATACGCTGGGGCGCGGCTCTCCTCGGACGGTCCCGCTCCCGGTTCTGATTGAAGGCAACCTACTCATGTAGTGCGAACGAGCGGCCGTCCAATGATCGGAGCCAATGTTCGGGTCACAAGAACATGCATGCATGAAGAGCACTGTAGTGCTCTGCATTGCTCTGCATGATATCGACACGAGCCGCATCATTAAAGGTAGAATGAGGAGTTGTCGATTTCCTGCACTTATTTTCTGGCAGGATCATTACCATCGTAAGCCATGGTTCTTAGGATGGTGTAATATCTGGTTCCGTATGAATATAATATCGTCACGTGGGATGTTTTGATGATGTTCAAAACATGGCCTAGTCTGTGTGACTCTATTCGTAAGGCGTTCGTTGTCACAAAACGATGGGTCGGTCTGGATATGAGACTACAAACTTATGGTCAGCCGAAGATACCGAAACCCCATACTCAATTTGTTCCGCCGATACACCAAACATTGAAGAAGAGCACCCGTTATTTAAGTTGAAGGATTCATTCCTGCAGGTGGCAATGGCAGCTTATATGCAGGCCAATGAGCGGGGGTATCAACAAGACGAGAATGTCGAAGCAATTGACAACATTGAAGCATCAATTGAACCAGTTGACCACGAGAATGATGCGAATGACCGTCCACGAAAACGCGGCCGTTTGTCGGATTGCGCCTCCACAGCTGCCGGGGAAAAGAAAAGCCAGAGAGCAGGCACTAAACGGCGAACGCAGGATCGACGGCTCTGGCTTGCTTGTCCATATGCGAAAAAGGATCCGGTACGATATCGGCGCTGCTACGGGTATTTTCTTGGTAGGGTCCGCGATGTCAAGCAACATCTGGATCGTTGCCACCGTAAACCGATATGTTGCCCAATATGTAACGAAATATTCGACGACGAAGATGAGAAGGATGCTCACATCCGATCTCAGAGTTGCACTCGCCGCCCTTCTATTAAAATAGAAGGCGTCTCAGAGAAGCAGAGGAAAGAACTTAAACATAGGGTATCTTCTAAGCTTTCGGAGGACCAACAGTGGTTTGCCGTCTGGGATGCCCTTTTTTCTCCACATCCACGCCCCAAGACGCCCTACCGCGATAGAGAGCTGTCAGAGGATTTATGCGTTTTCCAGGACTTCATGACAGCCCGGGGACCAGCTCTTCTAGCTGAGTTTTTAGAAACTAGAGGGATGACGATTTCAAATCTCCCTAACGAAGAGAGAGATTTAGCAACTTTCAACAAGGAAATACTTGGGGAGGGGTTGCAACTTATTATTGACCAGTGGACGGCTGACAGCGCTGCGACCGAACAAAGGAGCGCCACCCAAAGCCTTCGCTCGTCACCGACCGTTGACTCAGGCATTGCGCTGCATATTGACTACTCTAAAACGACGGAGAGATATAAGACGGAAAATCCACCTGGAAGCGACCCTACAAATTCTAGTCCCGACGAAAAGAAACATGTCAAAGATAATACCCAGCGCATAGATAATGTTTTCAGTATAGAAGAGAATACAGGGAGGGGGGCGACCGCATTTCAGGCCCATGGTGAACCCGAACACCACACCCAATCCATGATGGACTGGTCTACAAACCTATCAGAGGATCTCTCGATGGATCCCTCTCAAAAGCATACGGAAATACTCAACTCTTTAGATATGTCGCAATTCGGAGTGATTCCGGATTATACCGAGGCAAATATATTTCCTGCGGCAACCGGAGCTGCGGATCTGCTAAATTTCGATATTGGATGGCCACCGTGACGAGATTCGCCTTGCTCACAATTCATAACTTGGAACCCCTTGGGATACCATCTCATACGTTGAAATAACTCGCGCAAGTATTTGTAAATGGCCCTTGGATTTTTGCGGACTCATATCTCTGGGAAGATGTCGATACCGTTTCTGCTGTTTAACCTATTCTCCCGAAACCCATCCACCATGCAATACAATGCAGTTGGGGAGGGAAGGCTAGCAGAGTGAGTATTCCTCTCCCATTAAACCCATGCTCCTGCTAATTCGTATCAATCGTTACAAAGATATTCCGTACATGCTGTTGTCGTCACAGGTTACGTCCTGGCTGAACATCGCTCATTCGGAACCTCTCGATCTCGGCCTGATTGCAGAACGGCAATGCAGGTGGTTGATTATATGATGAAAGGATAATACCCTAGTAATTAGCTAGTAGCTGATTTGTCGGTTATATGAGATAGATGATTGAGTATGGCTCATTTGCGATGCCAACTATGAGTACTATTATTGTACGATGTTCAAAAATATGGATGTAAACTTGGAAAGACAAGAAAATGCGCTACTCGGAAATCGAAAGATTTAAAAGGCTGTAGCACTGGACCTTCCAGCAGGTTAACCCCTGTGATACCTGAACTAGAGGTACCTATCAGATGACAAAGCACTCCACTAATAAACCAATCAAAATGTCAAACAATTATACTTTCAAATAATTGTCTCATACCTTCTCATACCTTCTTAATTAGTACATCAACAGTTTTCACTGCTACACTATAATCGATACTCCAAAGACAGCATGTTACGAAATCTACGAGATGGCAGATGGAAAAGCGAAGGAAATACGAGCTGCACGTCACCTAAACTCCTTAGATCAGTCGATCTACGGAACGGTAGCGCTCGCTACGACCAACCCCACTGAAAATCGTGAACTGGCATCCAATAAAACAAGCTACAGAAGGCATGCCACTATCCTTGGCTCTCTTAATACGAAACACGCCCGCCGCCGAAACTTTTATGCGTTGGTGGCCACCAGACGAATACGTAAATCAATGTCCGACTCGGAACTTGTTTTACACCTGAACTTGAACTTAACAACTTCATAATATCCAACACCCGTCACTCGTTTAGTATGGCAAGGTTTGGGCAACGGTACTGGCTGCCGTTCCTTCTCACGATCGCCGGGACACTCGCGTGGCCGAACGGTCCGTTCGTCACCTCGGGCCGATGGATTCAGGATGCCTCCGGCACAACCGTCACCTACGTGGGGGCGAATTGGCCCGGATCGCTCGACACTATGATTCCCGAGGGTCTGCAGTACCAATCCGTCGAATCGATAGTGCTTCGGATCGCAAGCTTAGGGATGAACGCTTTGCGACTCACATATGCGACCGAGATGATAGATGAATACTACGAAAACGGACAGACGGATATCACGATTCGGAAAGCGCTTACGGATGTTTTGGGTCAGGAGGATGGCACTTCGGTGTTTAATAAGATTCTTACTAATAATCCGACTTTCAATGAGTCGACTACGAGGTTACAAGTTTATGATGCCATTGCGGCGGCGTGCGCGAAACATGAGATTTACGTTCACTTGGACAACCATATCTCGAAAGCGGGGTGGTGTTGTAGCCCGCTTGATGGCAATGCTTGGTGGGGAGATCAGTACTTCGATGTTGCGAACTGGACTAGGAGCTTGTCTTTTATGGCGACACATGTCTGTATACCCCCACTGCAACCAGGACACTGGTATTAACGTTAATTAGGGAAAATCATGGTCAAATCTCATGTCTATGTCATTGCGAAACGAGCTGCGCTCACCGCTAAGCAATTTCACATTCGCGGCTGCAAATTACAACTGGGAGAATTGGTACAAATACGTCAAGGAGGGCGCAGACGCCATCCACAGCGCTAACGGAGATGTTCTGGTATTCCTCTCGGGCCTCGCCTCGGATCAGGATTTGAGTGTTGTGGTCAATGGCTCCGCGCTTACCCCAGGATCCGCTACTTTTAACAAGGATGACTTTTCAGGCTATGCAAACAAGCTGGTTCTCGAGTTACATGCGTACGATAACATCTTTGGACCCGGCCCGAGCGATTGCAATACCGTGGGAAGCGAGTTGTCTAACGATGGATTCGTGGCCTTGACGAGCGACGCCAAGAACAAGTTTCCAGTCGTCTTAACGGAATTTGGTCTCGAACAGAACGGAACGGCGGCGCAAGACCCTTACGTCAAATGCTTGTTAAATTACATCTCTACCAAGAACGCTGGTTGGATGATCTGGCAGATTGGCGGAAGCTACTATATTCGCGAGGGTACTAAGGATCGCGATGAGAGCTGGGGTTTATTGACCCACGACTGGTCGGATTGGAGGGCATCGGACTTTGCCAATGGCTCCCTGACTACTGCGGTGAAGAGCACCGTGAGCATCAACCCTGACTCGATTTCGGCCGCCGGCACGTCGGATAAAAAGTCCGCGGGAACGAAACTGAGGTCTGTCCTCACACCAGGATTGTTTAACATAGCACAACAGCTCATATTGGTAATTGGCTTGGTAATTATGTTTTACTAGAATGTTACGATACTTAACTGGATAGATACTGCACTGGGTTTTCGGCGATTTAGATCATAATAAGTACGGCGTTACGGGCAACATAACATACTAAGATGCATCCACGGCGCAACAATCGGGTTCGTGACAATCAATTATTTATTATTCATTATCATTGGAAGACAGGTTCCGTCTATCGTTTATCGTCCATAATCTATCCATAATACTCGAATATCGTCTTCAACTGGGCCTCGCCGTATCCAGCATGCAGAGCTAACTGCAGCATAATACGCGCCTTCTGGGGGTTCAAGAAACCACCACCGATTCCAAACGACCCGGTCGGCTCGACGTATCCGTCCATCGTACGTCGCGAGTAGATCACAGGCGTCTTATTCGTCTTGATGAGCGCCTCGATGGCATCGTTTCCACCATCAGTCCAGCCTCCCGCGCCCATACCCGCAAGCACAAGGCCCTTGGCGCCACTCGCGACAGCAGCTGTTGCGATAGCGGGGTTCAGCGCCTGGTACCCGTAGATGATGTCGACTTGGGGCAACTCGGCGCCGCTCTTGACGCCCGAGAGGTCGAAATACGGCTTGTCCAAGGGCAGCGCCGGGTGGTAGTAGAACTTGGGCTTGATGTTGATGAAGAAGCCCAGGAAACCCTGTTCAGTCGCCTTGAAGGTGTCGAGCGCATTCGCGTTGGTCTTGGTCGTGAAGTACGCGTTGGCGATGCGGTCGTTCAGCACGATCATGGCGCCTCGGCCCTTCGCTGCTGGGTCCGCGGCTAAAGTCACTGCTTCGAGGAGGTTGATGGGACCGTCGGCGCTGATGGCGGTGGAGGGACGCATGGCACCGACGAAAACGACGGGCTTCTCGGATCGGATGGTTAGGTCGAGGAAGAATGCGGATTCCTCGAGCGTGTCGGTGCCGTGTGTGATGACGACGCCCTGGCAGTAGGGGCTGTCGAGCTCCTTCTGGATAAGCTGCGTCAGGTTCAGAAGGATCGATGGCGTAATGCTTTCGGATCCGACTGAGGCTACTTGCACGCCCTGCACGTTGGAGATGTTCACAATCTCCGGGACGGCTTCGAGCAGTGCTGCGATGCCGACCGCGCCGGCCTGGTATCCCGTGGTTTGGCCGCTGGAGCTTGCCGCTCCGGCAATTGTTCCTCCGGTTGCGAAGATCGTCACATTAGGTAGACTGGCGTTGTAGGTAACGGTGTTGGCTCGGACGGCTAGAATGGGTTCCGCGAGGGGAGGCAGAGGCGATCCTAAGGCATAGGATGCCGTGCAGACGAGAGATAGGAACTTGAATGACACCATCGTGAATTGAGCAATACCGCTGGAAGTGTAATGAGCCGCGCCTGGTGAACAAGGTAAAAACCGGATTGGGATATGCACCTCGCCTTATATATAGAGCCGCATATTGGGGAAGAGCACCTTATCTATGTGTATGCATGACTGCGTAATATGGGATTGTCATTTTTCGCGACCCAAGGCGTGTTTCCTGCAGGGCGCGCACATGGCCATTGGGCTTAGCTCTCCAGGTCGGGAATGACTTCCAAGAAAAGTTTGGAAGGAGTCATATCATAAGCCATATCATATCATATCGGCGCAACCGGATCGAGTTAAGATAGTAGTCGAGCATTGGCTGGATTTCTTATCTCGAGATTTGCTTGGGATTGCTAAGATGCTAATGTCACCGCATCCCGCGCTTTACTGCTTTCGAAGTCGGCCGCTCCCGATATGCAGATAACGGCACCGCTAGAGTGCTCAGCTACCAGTCGCACCGATGCTACTTGCAGGGGACTCCGCAGTCTCACCGGAGTCCGGGGATGATCTTCATATGCCATCCATGTCCGTTTGGATTCCTATCTCCTGCCAAGACGACGGTCGCTGTAGATGGCGAACTTTCGGGAACCAATCAGATGGCGCTGCGGAATCTAGAAGACTTGTATTTTAGTATTTACATACGTACATAAGTATACGATGGTGATTGTTCTAGAATGATTTTCTCTAGGCTCGCTTCTAGTTTCAATAACGTCGTTCTAGAATATCTATCTATTGAGCCTTAACGTCGAACAAAAGACGCCAGAGGATAGTTGTGGCCTGACTCGCGCTGCCTGATAGGCAGTTTTCTCTTAGATTATAGATAGGTATAGAATTTAATTTACGACAAAGAGAAATGAATTGAGGCAATTCAGTCTCTCAGGTATTTGCTTAGGTAGGTCTCCTTTTCTTGGTTTAGAAATATCCATTCCTTTCTAGGGAAATATATGATTTGGGGGGACAAGGGAGTATAGAAACAACTATGTGCCTATCCACGAGTTGAAAGGTGCCTATGTGCCTGGTAATGATGAAACTCCAGGAGAATAGGTAGGCACGTCCGCAAATTCGTTGCTACGGAGTACATATAACGGTGTGGAAGTACTACGATTTGAGGCACCCTAAGCCATTCAGATCTTGAAGTCAATAAATTTCTTGTAATCGACTTCTCTACGGTAGCGGTACTTTGTAGTGTCTGAATATCGACGCCTGTTCGGAATACGAAAAAAGATATATAGCTACCTAGTACCTATCTGATACCTGATCTAGGAAGATGGATGGCCAAAATTCTAAACTCCCGGATGTCTTAAATGAGAGGGATGAATTGCTTGGGAGCAGCTTTGATATCGCTAATCAATTGGAACAAAATATCCGACAACTTGAGCAGGAGAACAAGAGGTTGGACGAAAAGTTGGGAGAAGTAATCCCCCGAGGTGCTGCATTAATGGAAATCATTGACGAGTTGAGGGAAGACAAAAAGACAATTGAAGAAAAGTTGAAAAATCTCGTCAAAGAGAAGACGAAGCTTCTTCTTGACATTAAGGGTAAAAAAGATCGTAACAAAGCGCTTCTTGCCAAAGCTGCTGATAGAGATAGAGAGAATGAGAAACTCCTATCCGACGCCAAGGAAAAAGACGAAGCGATCGCGAAACTTAACGTTGACCTTGACGAGGTAAAGGATCGCCTTTCCAGTTTCACGTCTTATGACATAGAAACTACACCCAAGGAATTAAGTGACGTACGTATTACTAAAATACCTACCTACCTAGGTACCCATTATAAGTTGAAGCTAACCAACATTTAGCAATATTCGGGTCTGGTTGCTAATGTTAAAGATATTATCGAGAGCCGGATCGCTCAGTTGAACGAGTCCCTAGACCTCCGAGACGAGTCTATTTTTTGGGCCTCCATGAATAAGCAGCACATGAGGGCATTTAAAGATTACTTAATGGAATGCAAAGATCTCTACGACACAGCATATAGTTTGTCCAACACTGAGATCAGTTCAGAAATCATTATTTCATGTATTCTCAGATTCATCAGTGATGCATTTGCAGGTGGATTCTCTATCATTCATCCTAAATACGCCAAAATGGTAGAAACTGTGGGCAATACTTTGAAGAATCATCCTACAGGGCAAAGCGCTGGTAAGAAAATATTTCCTTCCCTTGCAAGACGAGATACTAACGAGGGTTTCTAGATGAATTTGCCGCAAATAGCTGGAAGCGACAAACCATGCATGCTTTGCTAGAGCAACCCGATGTTAAAGAGGCACAGCTTAAGCATAGGAATTGGCTTTTAGAGCGCTTGTCACGTATGCTGAGGTTCATTATCCAAGATCGCGATCAGAATGTCTTTTTGAATCAGATCTCGACCAGGATAATCGATCCAGCTTTGAAACTTCAACACGGATTTTTTACTTCGATTCATAACTACTCCTTGGAAGTAAATACACTTCGCCCAGGACGTTATTTTAAAGGTGACATTCAGCGGTTGGACGATTTTGACTGCGTGAATGGCCTTGACGAATTCCGCAAATTTAACGTTGATGAAGTGGAAGACAAAGAAAAACTTGGCGGGGAGCTTTACATTGCATGTTCACTAATACCGGCTCTGATGGTTACGAATTGCCTTCGTACAGGGGACACGAAAGGAGCACGTCTCGTTGTGAATAAGGAGCAACTGTTGGTGTTTTGGAAAAAGGGCGAAGCAGGCAAAATGTCAATGTTCTACCTGGATCAAGATTTATCGCCCTGGCTTCTGTTAGTCATGGACTCATAAATTTCAAGCTCAAAATGCTTGGATGAATTAGAACCGACCTCGGGAGTTAAGAGGATATTTGGTGTAGTGTTAGACATCAAGATATCCTAGGCATAAGATCAGACGGACCTCTACATACCTAGTAGGTAGGCACCTACATATATCAGAGCATAACTTCTCATATACCTAAATCTAGGTACCTATGTAGTTTTTAGACCTTTTGCCATCAAAACTTCTGTATTATTGTGAACCTTACTATCGTTCTTACTATCTTCTCGCTGTCCAAGGGAATCACGTATCAACATTGCAACACTAGAATAATATAGCTAGTATTATTCTATATATTTCCTTGTTATATGTAACGATCAATCCCTTCGGGGTCTTGATTTGCAGGTAATAACAAGGAGGTTAGGGTTATCGTTAGAAGGCTCTAAGGAGAGACTACCTTAAAGATTTCAAAGAGTGACTATAAGCCTAAGTTGACTACTGCGTAGTACAATAACATACTGAAATCCAGGGACTTGGCCCCTTTATATAATAATGATAGTGAGGCTATCCAGCCTTCAGGATGTACCTTTGTACCCTGGGGCCCCTAGTTCCAGTATAACGCATGGGCCTCCACTATCCTTCCCATATGTGGGGCTCCTTCCTGCAATAGTTGGTCCATAACTCAGGTGTATCGTCCATCTCAATTCTTCTCAAGGTCTTGGAGGACTTCACCCACGAGAATTTTAATTACCATTTCATTCTTCTGCTCGAGATCGTCCGAAACTTTGTAGATTTCAATGCCAGGAAGGTTCTCGGGGCGGTTTTGATTCGCTGTGGGCTCCTGAAATAGTTACGCATTTAGTGGTATGGTCATTATCACACAACTCCACAAAGCTCATTCGGCTTACCGGGATTCTGTCTGCATAACGCTGATAAGTCGCGAGATAATCGTCTACGCCAGGTTGCGCGAGGACTTTGTCGACTGTGTCTCGATACAGCTCATCTAGCTGGCAAGGGTGTGAGTAATGATCATTACAGACTGCTAATGTGTGTGACCAAAGAAAAACGAACCTCCTTCTTATCTACATCCTTCAGGGCTGCTGCGGTGGCATCGTCGGAAAGGTCGTACATCTTGCACGAAGTACTAAGTTTCTGGGCCTCCTCGTTGGTTAAGTCGATTCCCTCCTGACGGAGAAGATCAACCGCCGAGCTCCAGAAGTTTCCGAGCGACTCCTCAAACTTGTTGGCCGGGGCGTATTGCCATTCGGATTTATTTAGTGATTCGAAGTCACCCGCCGATTTCTATCAAAAAGATACGAGCTATATCAGAAGACTTTCTTCATATGAAACAAGTAGAAGAAATTGGGTATGTATCGGAAATGTAGGAACTTACGCCTGAACCGGTGTGTATCTTGGCCCAGAGGGCCAACCTACCCTTTGTGAAGGCGTATGGCCAGCTTTGCGAGCTGCCAGTGTGCTTAACCATCGCGAGATCGTATACCATGGAGGCGAAGACGTAACAGTTCCTCAGAAGAAAGTTGTACTTTCCGAGCTTGACTGTGATCTTCTGGAGGATAGCGGCCAGCTGCATCACCCCAAGTTTGTCTTCTTTGAAGGTTAACGACAGTAGTGGGAGGGGAAGATTACCTCCAGGTGAAGACGAGGACGATGAAGAGGAACCTTGGAAAAACTCAAGGCCGCGACCCCAAGAACCGGAGCTACCAGAGCTTGACGATCTGTTAGCCGATGGGTTCAGACCATAGGACCAGCGCCCAATAATGACCTGGTCTTGCGCCGTCTGACGCTCGGCCAAGACGCGAGTACGGTTCTGCTTGCCGGTGGTGTCCTCAAAGATGATCTGGAGATACTCATGAAGCACACTAGACCGTAGATTCTTGACGTGGGTGATGCGTCTGACAAAGCAGTTCTCGTACTTGGAGATGTCGTCCGTCAAACTCGAATACCAATCCGTCGTGCTTATGACTTTCTCATCAGAGGTAAAGACTAGGGGCATGGAAGACATGGTGAATATGGATTCCTGATGAATAGATAGAAAGCGGGATGCTTCGTAGGTAGGTAGGTATAGAGAGTTGATGTAGCGTAGATCTGGTGAATGATGAAAACATGGGGTTTACGAATACCAAGTTTCGTAGACATAGTAACTCTAAGTGAGGGGTTAGAAGAAGCAATGTGTGCGCAAGATGGCGGCTTGCATGAAGACGTTTATTTGATCGGTTGTCTGTGGCTGCCCCTAGGGCTGTCTTCTGAGACTCTCTGGGTACTAGGGCACACTCGATACACACACAGAGAGAGAGAGAGCCATGAAAGAGAGTGAAAACCCCATAATTCCAGTAAATTAAAACCCATTAATTACCCTACGTATTTCTATTTGAACCCATTGCCGCAAGATTTAGCCTCAGATGACTTCAGAAATCGAGAATGAGGAGTTGCAGGCTGTTTGCTGTTTTCCGGTGCCCTCGGCACACATCCCCGACCTGCCTTCAAGCAACCTCAGGCCAGTAGGAGACGACTCAGGGCAGTCCATGGCCATTGGAAAGAAGTGGTACTGGGAGACTGGAGAGTCGATACACATTCGCTTTGTTAACAAGAACGACGCCCTCGAACGCGTTCTCGAGGACGCCGCTAAAGTCTGGGCAAAATATGCCAACATATGCTTTGTCTTTGACGATTCACTCGACGCACAGGTTAGAGTCTGTTTCGATGATAGGCTACATGGAGGGTGGTCAAGGGTCGGCAAGCCCGACCACGAGAATGCGCCGAAGGATAAGCCAACCATGACATTGGGCGGCAATCTGTCGAATAATACCTTTAGGAGGACAGCCCTACATGAGCTAGGTCATGTGCTTGGGTGCATTCATGAGCATTGCAATCCCGTTGCGGATATTCAGTGGAACAAAGAGGTTGTCATTAAGTGGTACGCGCAATTGGACCCGGGGTATGACAAGGGGTGGGTAGAGAACAACATTTTCAAGAAGTTTGAGAAGGAGGCTTTCGAAGTGACTCTGTTCGATGAAAGATCCATCATGGTCTATCCCATCCTTCCTGGATGGGTCGCCGGAGCCGAGATGATAGTAGACTGGCCGCGTGAGCTATCGCCCTTCGACAAGATGCTGGTTGGCAGGGCGTACCCGCCGATCATGTCCACTGAACTGGTGACCTACCATACCAATGAAACTAGGGATTGGTTCAAGCCGGAGCCTGATAATGTCAAGAAGGTTAGGATCATAAACCCTCTCAAGAAGGAGCTGGAACTCGCCATTGGCATCACGCACTTTGACCTGCAGGGTAAGAAGAACCTGCACCTCTCCGCCTACGCCGAGTCGTGGGACCAGAGCACCAAAAGCACCTTCAACTTGCATCTCGACTCTAGAGAGGGCACCACCATGTACTCGGCCGGCGCCACCTGCATGCTCATCGATAAGTACACATACAGGCTGCAGATGGGCTCCTACGTCACCCAAAAAGCGGACCTAATAAGCGACGCGGCTGAGAACAAGAATAAAGAATACAGGAGCCACATCAGATTCAATTGGCCCTTCAAGCAGAAGCCCGGCGTGGTGGTCTGGCTGCGGGGCTTTGACTTTGAAACCGGCCACCCCTACTCCATCAACGTCTACACTGAAGATGTGGACCAAGATGGCTTTTACATGTGCGTCGAGGCGGTCCACAACGCGTGGCTCAATAGCGCTGAGGTATCGTGGATCGCTTATGACAAGGACCCGCCCGATATCAAGTCAGATCGGCTCAACTTTGAGAGCTTCAAGAAGTCCCAGGACGACAACTCGAAGTGGCCTAAGAAACACTGCATAAAGGAGAAGAAACTCGGCCAGTGGCAGCTGACCAGGTTGTATGCCGGCGTGTCCAAGTTCAGGTTTGATCATAGGTTCAACGTACGCATGGCCATTGACGTCACGCCCTCGGAGTCCTCTTTTGAAATCGATGCTTCTACTTGGTTTGACAGTGTCTGTGACGGGATTGAAGTGTCTTACATAGCAATATGTATTTGAATAGGACTGGTATCGTGGCCGAGCGCTACGTCTGAATGTATTTTCAAGTTCAGGTCTTCCGTAGATGTCGGTTGCTGGGACTAGGTAGCTACCTGTACCTTATCCAGAAATGCGCGTCGGAGCTTACCAAATCGTTATATCCTTGGTAGACGTCGCCATGCTCTCAACAAATATGAGTATGTCTCAAGCCACCAAATATTCGCCAATTTCTTCCCTCGCCGTAGTTGCCTACTTAGGTAGCCCCGTCTAACGCGATATTTGAATATTCTACCCCTTCTCTGATTTTGCAATACTTTGATGTCCTAGTAGGTAGGTAGATTTCGTGATAGTCAGCCTCAAACCTCTAAAGGAGGTCTTTATCCGCTATGTTCTCTAATACTAGTAAGTCCCGAGCAATCGGTGAGCCGGGTCCCACCAAAACGGAGGGTTTGCTACCTACCTAGTAGCTTCGGCGCGGCGCGGAGACGGTTAGAGCTGGCAGAACGTGAGCTACAGCCAATATGAGTCAGCAGGGGCCATCTTATTGCATGTTCGTAGTTCTATAGGAATTGCTTTTATTCTTCCTCTGCTTCCCGTCCGTAGATGGGATGATCTAATACCTGAAATGGAAAGAAAGACGCCTATCGGGTACTAGGTAGTATCCCGTCAACGAACAGAAGTCCTCAGCCGGGGATCAAGAGGCGGAACATGGTCTCAAATGGCCCTATGGCGGGTACCTAATGCTCGGGTTTAACAAGGTAACTTCGACATCTCCAGCGCTAAATCTCTGTCGAATCCGCTACCTCCAGCGTTCCCGATATCGACCTCCTCAAAAGACCCTTTGAAAGGTGCACCTGGGAGAGGAGACTTGCATGCCTAACATTTGTATTATTGACCCTGGAGCAGGAGGGTGCCGCTTATATGGGTAGGTAGGTACCTAACCAACTGGATTGTCGTGGGGGAGGCCACAGCTCCCCCCCCCCTGAGATACGTACCTAGTACTGTAGCTAAATAATCATTTGAAAAAGATACACCCAATCAAGTGCGCGGATGAATTTAAGGGTTTGCCAAGACTTTGGCGTTGCGCTAAGGAGGAATTAAGCCAATTAATTGCGACAAAAAGCATATCGATTTCTTAGTAATACATCCTTAACGATTTCCCATAATACATAATGTCCTTCGGATTGATTATTGTCAGTCGGGAATGAACCATTCAATTGATGACCTAACTCTATTATTTCAAACAGAAACTCTTAGGAAAAGTTATTCTTGTCTCAGGGAGATCACGTGAGTAACCAGACTTTGACAATATCTCCAAAGCACAGACTGGATAGCTACCTATTTAGCACAGACCACCTGACACGAACCTAATCTGATCTATCCACGTGACACCAGGCATTCGAAAGAAAAAGATATTAAAAGGAAATGTGAATCTGACAATTATCTTGAGCGCCAAGTTCCAGGCGACAGGGAGAACCATCCCCATCAAGCTCCGAGAGATCTGAGTTCTTTTCCTCTTCTCCCGTCGGTTGACGTCCCTCCTTCGTGAGCCGGTCTTTCATGAACTGGTCCTTCATGGCATGGGTAACCGGCGGGGGTAAAGAAGATGGTTTTCGAATACCATGGTTCTGGGGAAGGGGTAAGGATTGCTTGCGGGTGCGTATACTTAGTGGGCTCGATCGATGATCATCATTAGATGGCGCTAACACTAATCTTGTTAGATAGAAATTTGGTACCGCCGGTGAAGTGGGGTATTACCTTTGTGTGCCGCTTCAGCCGAACTCTTTGGCGATGACTGTATCTTTTGTGATGACAGCAACGATGACGACCTTAGAGCATTACAGGTTCGTAAATATTCGAGTTGTGTTGTTAAATCAAAAGGGGGGTCAAGAAACTGGATGCCGGTATTAGACGAAGTATCGGGGGAGCAAAAGTCGAGAAACAAATCCGATTCCTGGGACTTTGGAAGATTGCGGGCTCGTATAGGTTCGTGTAGTTGTGCCATTAATTCAGGAGGCAATCTTATGCCAGCTGGAGGGTCAAGAGACTGGATGCCGGTATTAGACGAAGTCTTGGGGAAGCGATGGTCGAAAGGAACATGCGATTCTTGGGATTTTGGAAGATTACGGGTTCGTATATGTTCGTATAGTTCTGCTGTTAATTCAGGAGGCAATCTTATGCCAGCTGGAGGGTCAAGAGACTGGATGCCGGTATTAGACGAAGTCTTGGGGGAGCAAAAGTCGAGAAACAAATCCGATTCCTGGGATTTTGGCATTTCCTCAAAGGCTTCATGAGGGGTAGCGAATGTTGATGGCAGCGGGGAAGATGGTTGATGATTGACATTATGGTTTTGCGGGCTTTCGTCGTTGTTGTCGCCGTCGTTTTCTTGGATTCTTCTTTCTTGAGGAATCTTCTTCATTTCTTCTTTTGCCCAACGAACTATACCTTCCCAAACTTCCGGGTTCGCCGATGAATATTTGTCGTATGACATAGTGAATATTAGGTAAATGATGAAATGAAAATATTGATAACCAATTCATAAAAGGTAAACTTGGGTTGAAAATATAAAGTACGATGTTTGTGATACGTATTATATGACATATCCGTTGGGCGGCACAATAATCCGAGCCCGATCAGCCAATAAGGGCGCGTGGCAGCTCGCAAACGAGTTGATTATATAAGCGCAGCCTCTTGCTTCAGGTCAAGGAACTGACCATATTGAATTTAACTGACTATATTCAACTAACAGCTCAGAAGTAGAGGTAAGTAAGCAATTACGGTGAATATTTATATCCACTAATAGGTTAATAGTACAATGATTAGGTAGTCATCCAAGGCTCCTTTTCTAGGTCAGGTCAGGAACCTGATCTCCCAAGTTCGCGATCTTACCAATATATCTACCTCGTAGCCTTATCGACATGAAATCATCTCTTCTAGGTACCTACCTAGCCATCTCCTGCTCGATCGACTTTGCGAATTTCACGCGCGAAAAATTCTTGCAATCGAAGTTCTCAGCTTTCAAGTTATCTTTTAGGACCGAAGACAGCAAACCTGTGCCCTCCGATAGCCGCTCGGATCCTAATCGAGTTCTCACCAGGAGCTATGGGTGCTTTAATTGAAGGCGAGGGGCCACGGCACATACGGATGTTTGGGTATGAATGAATGAATAGGCATAAATCGTCACAAGAGCATGCGGCCCTGTTGGGGGACCTTGTCCCCTTACGCAGGAATACCTAAATTTGGACTAATATGAGGATGGCCTCGGTAGACCGAAGGATAAGATTCCTACCTGGTAGGATCTAAGAGAATTGTTAGTTGGATTTGAAGTTATTCCAAACCCTATAATACTAGCCCTTGTCACGGTACTGGGCCTCATATTGGTGGCATTTTCTATGGATATCTACATATGCAGTTGACGAAAAGGATCTCTTCTATACCTACTTCAACACCTTCTTTCCTATTTCGGGGTTTCTGTCTTTTAGCATCGCCCAACATTTAACACATCCCATGCTGTCGACCTGCGGATATGGTACCCCGCCACTACCTAGGTGATGTAAGGGGAGCTGTAGATGCCCGTCCCCTGCCTCTTGGCAAGTGTTAGAACAAAGATGTAGCATAACAGCCAATGAGCCACTACGGATTTCCTTTCACTCTCGATAGTGCGGCACATTTCGTGTGTGTCAACCTACTTCTCTACCAACTAACACCATTGCACTCGATCATCCATTGTTTCACCATCCCTCTCCCCCCTCTTCGTCTCTGTTGATGTTTTCGATCGACTGGATACTGCTGCTCAGCGTCTGTAATACAGCTCGCTCGATTGCTCCCAAGATTGTCCGTATTCCGAGCGCCCAATATGCCCTCTGCTCTGGCCCTGGCGGCGATTGCTATCACCGCCATCTATTCCTTCCTCCGTGCCCTCGTCTATCTTAGGCATGATTCCCGAGAACCCAAGCCCATCGTTGGCGCAATCCCCTATGTCAGCCCCCTCTTCGGCATGCTGATCGAACAGGACAAATTCTATAAGCGAATGAGGTACATCCCAAAGCTCATATCGCCCCCGCAGGCTGTTGATGCTGATATGAGCTGAGCAGAGACGAGACCCATCTGCCCATTTACAAGCTGAACATACCGGGCGTACCAGTCTACATCGTCAATTCGCTTGAGGTTCTCCAGCGCGTCGACCGCCACATCGATACCCTCCCTTTCGCCCCTATGAAAGCCCAGACATGCAAGAAGGTATGCGGCGTAAGTCAAACCGGTATCAGCAAGATCTACGGGAACAACCTCTTGGCGCAGGACGGCTACCTGCACAGTCACCAACGCGCCTCCGCCCAAGCCGGCGCACCAGGCGCTAGTCTGAATGCTCTCGCGCGATCCGCAAGCAAGACTTTTGCCGCTGCTTTCGATCGAGTCGAGGCACGAGGCCGCACGACTGTGGATCTTTACGAATTCGTCCACGACGCAACATTCAACGCCACGACGGATGCTATGTACGGTCCCCACAACCCCTTCCGTACCGAGAAGAACCTCGATGACTGGGCCGTCTTCGAAGCCGGACTGCCGATGCTGTTCCTCGGCTTTCTGCCGAATATCCTGGCGAGAAGCGCGTGCAAGGCAAGGGAACGCCTGGTAGTTGCTTTCGTCGACTATTTCGGCAACGATAGACACCTCCACGGTGGCTCTCTTTTTGTCCAACTCACGGACAAAGTTGGCGATAGCACTGGCTTGAGCCTAGAGGACAAGGCCCGGGTAGAGGTCGGGCAGGTCGCCGCAGCGACTTTCAACACGGCGCCGGGTGCGTTTTGGTGTGTCTGGGCCGTCCTGTCCGATCCTGTCGTGTTCAGGGACTGTTCGAAAGAAGTCATGCGGCTGGTAGACGAGGTAAACGGTACGTACACCATCGACCTCGCGCGCGTGAGGACGGAATGCCCGCTGCTCGTGTCGACCCTGCAGGAAGTCATGAGGTTCTACGGCTCAGCGGCCTCGCTGCGCATTATCTACGAAGACACCTTGCTCGGCGACGAATGCCTGTTGAAGAAGGGCGGCGCCGTGCTCATGCCTAATGTTATGTTCCATACCGACGAGACACTTTGGGGCCCATCGGTGGGCGAATTCGATCACACGCGCTTTTTGAAGACGGGCTATCGCAAGTCCGGCACTAAACACCCGGCCGCTGCGTTTCGGGGCTTCGGAGGCGGCCATGTCCTATGTCCGGGGCGGCATCTGGCTAGCACCGAGATGCTGGCCCTGATGGCCTTGATCCTTGTGCGTGTTGATGTCGTTCCCCCTGGGGGTGAATGGCCAGCGGCACCGATTGGTGTGTCAGCCGGCAGAGCATTGCCTCTGCCAAGTAAGCGGATGCTCGTTGATTTCGTCCCCAGGGCCGCTGGCAAGTGGCGGGTGATATTTACCGATAATGACAATAGCGGAGTGAATCTTATAGCGGAAGATATACACAGTACCAACAGTTAAGATGATTGGTACTACGTTTGAAAGGTATCCTACTACGAAGGTTTGGACCAAAAATTTGGACCATATGCAACGGGCGCTGACGGCTGAAAGTCGTATGAACTAAAATACCCACCCACCGTGTGGCGTTTTATCTAGTATCTAAGCTCCTTAAATAGGCTTAAGTTATAGCGATCACCCACTAGAATTTAGTGAATAGACCACTATTAAGAGCGGTTATAGCCTAAACCTAATACACGGGTATGAAATATTTGCTTATCTAATCACACACTGGGCAAGGAATATGGCTTGATGGTCCAAACTTTTGGCCGGGACCTTCGTATCTCCATGGCAAGAAGTAAATAGTTCGGGTTCGATAGCTTTATGTCTCGGGATTTGTTTGCCTCAAAGTGAATGGCCTTTGAAGCCAACTCGATCGTGGTGATGGTGGCTTGTCGGCGTGAAGACTTGGTAGACTGGAACTTGAGTCAGCGCTCCAGCCAGTCCAGTCGAAACTTATTCGATTAACCTGATTAGCCATGCCCGAGTGTTCGAGTTTAACGAGGATAATTGTTCGCGAAAAAGTTCTTCGGTTTTTTTTTTGACGGTTGTCTTTATTAAAGATTTCTCATCGCGCTGTCGCGGTAATTCCGACGTTTTCGGCGCTAAATCGTTCTCTCTTCCGCTACTTTTAGCGTTTTCCGATTATCCCCGCCTACAGAACGTAAACCCACCTTTCAACAGATACACCCAATTAGAAAGCGGGGAGATACCTGGTGTAGGAGATGACGTAATAGAATATTCGATCAGTCTAATAATCGGTTGAAAAATCAGTAAATTAATCCCTAGATCCGGTGTTCGATTAGTTCAAGGTTAGGTTCCCTGACCTTAGAAGGAGTGGGACAACGTCTTATATAATCAAAAGAGAGTAAGCCCCGAAATCGAGATGACTAAGGTGATTAAGCAGTCCTAAGGGCAGGGGAGGAGAAAGGAGATGAGATCGAATACACACCCAATCAAATCCACCCGCCACTTTTTTTCTAGGCTGAATTCATTACCTCATAAAGTGTCTCGTCCTAGGTCAGGTCCCTGGCCTAACCTGCGAAAGGAGATCAGGCCAGGATGGACTGACTACCTAACTACCTAATTAATATGTCGACTTACTTACTAGGCACTTTCAACTCATCTTCGAACTATTCATTCAACTGACTTTTGGACTACTAGATCAGGTTCGAAGAACCTGTTCAACGTAAGGAAACTTTCCCGGTCCTTCGGGCGGATATTGCCTTTTTTCCTCAACCTTCCTTTTCCCTTAAAACGAACCCCATTTTCTCCTCAAACCCGCTTTCTGCGAAGAAAAGTTTTTTTAGCCTTTTTTAAAGACCACTGTCAAAAAAAAAAGACCCCCCATCAACTTTTCCCCGTAGAATTACCCTCATTAAACTCGGGCACTCGGGCACTCTTAACCTTGTACTATCTTCCATAACCGCTCATCCAACATTTGCGGCATGCAACCTGATGTAAACCAAACATCCCCAATAACACCATATGCCACCTTGATATCGAGGTTTCCAAAATATATATGTGGGCGAAACCCGTCCAAAAATGAGAGAAGTTTAGAGTCAAAGACGTCGCCAAACGTTCCAAAGAATACTTGTGAAGACCTGTCGTCTTTATTTGCATATATTCCATCGAAGGCGCCAATTGAATTCCCTGTTGGTACACCCGTTGAATCCCCCCCTGACCTCAAGATCGTCTCAATAGAGGGTGCTGTCTCTTCCGTTTGTAGTGTACCCCTTGAATCCGTCTGTGTGATACGAAGACAGGAACCGCGCCTCGAAATATCATTTTCCAAGTCCATTTCGCTAACGTCGAGCTGTGCTTCGTTTCTCAGGAACATCGCATCCTTTATATACATATTTGTGGCCATGATAGAGGAATCGCTCTCGAAAATAGCGTGTTTCAAGTTTATGTGAGTAAATTCGAACCGTGTTTTGTATTCTAATAGCATCGTACCCTTCAAATTTATGCTTGTAGCCATGATATGAGAATTGTTCCTGATAATGGCGTTTTCCAAGTCCATTTCACCAACTTTAAGCTGTGCTTCGTTTTCCAATAGTATCGTACCTCTCGAATCCATATTTGTGGCCATGATATGAGAACCGCTCCTGAAAATAGCGCTTTTCAAGTTCATTTCACGAACATTGAGCTTTGCTTCGTTTTCTAGTAGTAATAACGCCATAGATGTAAAATCTCCTATGACGATATGAGTTGCCTTTCCTACTAGAACGGGCCCTTCGCACCTCATACATCCTATTGAAATCGAGGTCCTTTGTAGGTCTGTTAGGCGGGACAAGGATCCAGATTGGGACTCAGGTGCTCTTGACAATCTGTTCAAAGCCAAAACAATCTCTGGCCACCCAGATTCTCTAGCGAAATCCATCGCAGTCCTTGGAGACATCCCATTAGAATTGGCTTGTTGGAATATATCGGCTCCACCGTTTACGAGTAAGTTGATTATCTTGATTCGTCTCTGTTGAAAATCCTGGAAGTCCTCTTCTTGGAAAGGAGGATTGCTTTGATCGCCCTCTAGTCTAAAGATAGTCCCTAGCATAAAATGTGCGTTTTCTCCTATGCTGATGTCGACGAATGAACTGTTCCATGGCTGAAAGACATGCGAAGCTCGCATGAGAGGAGTCATGCCCTCATGCCTCTCAGAGCCATCATACTTATTGGGATCGGCCTTTTTTTGAAGTAGGTATTCTACCACTTCAACATGCCCAGCCTCTGCTGCAAGAGACAAAGCAGTCCTTTGATTGAAATCGGTGGCATCAACCTTGTTCCCAATCAACTTACACACAGCCTCACTCTGACGCTTTGTAGGCTTTAGCGATGTTGTGCTAGGCTTTTTTTGGATGCTAGGTCTTCCAAGGACATTTATATAATATCCTATATGGGCGGAAACACCACTTTCAATTCGAACATTACCAAAAATCTGATATCTTCGTGGTGATTGGAGAGACCAGAGGAGGGGCGTCATATTCTCATTATCCTGATTGTCGATATTCGCGCCTCTTTCAATGAGAGTGTCGACGATTTTAAATTGCTGGTTTTCCGCGGCGTGCGATAACGCTGTTCGACCACAAGAATCCTTGTGGTCTAGGTTTTTGGTTGAATCAATCAACATACCCACTATTTCTTCCGTCGTTTCCAAAGGGTGTTCACTCTCGCAAGATAGAAATGTTTCCCGGAACGCTCCCAGGTCGATGGAAACGAAGTGTGAGAGTTGGTACTGCGCCCCCGAATGTCCCTCTTGAAGATGTACGTTGCCATGGTAAAATCTTGTCTTTCTTTCTCCAAGTGCCCAGATCAGGGTCGTTTGACCCTTTATGTCTGCCTGGTCTGGGTTTGCTTGTTTCTCTATGAGACATTCTACCATGTCAGGATGGCGCCCAAAGCAAGCCCATCTCAGTGCAGACCAACCCGCCCCATCCACTGTGTTTAGATCATCGGGGCTTTCTCTGAGGATTTGATTAGCAGTAAGCTTCAATCCGAAGAAAGAAGCCACATGCAATCTATTTTCGCAGACTGGAGTATTGGACATGGTGTTGAATCTTCGATATGCTTCAATGAGTGAGACCAGCTGAAGGCGATCTTGTTTCGACATAAACGGCAAAACGACATCTAGTGTTTGACATTCAAGAGTCTCATATGATCTGCAATGGTGTCCCCAGTTCGTAGCCGCGTATCCCAATAAGGGATAAGTACGGATAAGCGTGTTGTAATGGGTGACGAAGATGTTGTAATTATTGGGGTCATAACCGCGGGAAAGTCCAATGTCTTCCATGGTACCGAGTATGTCAAGAGACAAGTAGTCGATACAGGCTCTCGTAATATTGTAATAGGGCCTGGGAAGTTTGTCGGCTAGATATCGCGGGAAGAATTCCTGTGCAGTGTAATGATCAAATCGAACTACCTGGGATTCTTCCTGTAGGGTGACAAGCCCGTTGCACACTTGGATCAGTCGGTGCAAATGCACCAAGTCATCTTTGTCGATCAATGTAAGGTGTTCATGGCTTAATGCCAGTATCGCATGAGGAAGTGCACGCGCACTTAGAGGTTCGCGAGCATAACAGATCCATGTAAGTACCATTTTTGCCAGTTTGATGTCTCCAGGGTCTTGAAGCTGTATATAACGCCAGACTTCCTCGTAAGTATCCTCCAAAGTCCCCGACAGGTTTTTTAACTTTACCCGGAGCTGGGCTTTCGTTCGATGCTCGCCCTGATCAAGTAGATTCATCTGCAACTTCAATTGCAGAAACCTTACACTCTATTAGTGAATTATTCATCCAAGCTAATTTTCTTTAGACAATGTTAATGGAATGACTTACATTCCATCTGATTTCTCTATTAGAGTGTCTGTGAGTGTTTGAATCGTTCCCTGATCGTTATCTATTATCGTCCCTAATACATCCGACTTCTTCAATCTTCTCTCGATATACTTTTTGCTATCTTCCATAGTAGCTTTAATTTCCAGCTCCACTGGGTCCATCAAGTTCTTTCTAATGGCATCGATTGGGCGTGAACTGATCAGCAAGGAAGCGCCAGGGTATGATTTAAGCAAGTTATTGACCACGTCGAGGAGTTCTAACCGAGTTTGATTGTGACACTCATCTAATCCATCAATGACGATGTAGATCCTGTCAAAACGGCTCGCCTCTGAGAGTATCATTTGACTGTACTCTTGGTCTAATGGTCTGGTTCCATCATCCAAGTGATTTTCATAACATGATCTAACTGACGAAGATAGATACTGAGAATTCTCAGAGAGCTGTCGAAGTAATGAGGCGAGTAGTGTTACCGATGATTGCCGTTCTTTTTCTCCGTACGATAGGTACAGCCGTACAATCGCCACATCGTCATGCTGCTGCAATTGCTTCTCAAGTTTGTCGGTAGTTGCAGCCCTAGAGAATCAGTCAAATTATTGGTACAATAATCTTGTAAGGTAGGTATGAATGAGGGATAAGGATGAAGATTAGACGTGAGCTGGTCATACATGAGAATGGTCTTCCCTACACCACCTAGATACGTTTGTTAATCATTAAAACTCATATTAACCATAATCGTGAAAGCACTTACGTCCTCCACGGCACCAGAGTGTTTGATATTCCCCTTCTTTCCAGCGGGTAAGCTCGGTATGTTCTAAAAACCAGTTTCCCGTTCCATCCTGCCATTCATTGAGAAAATCTCGATGCTTTTGAGCGAAGGTCAGGCATGAAAGCCAATCCAGCACCTGGGATCTAAAAGGGTCTTGAAAGTGAGAGATTGCAGTTAGAAACAATGTAAATAATACCATCTGCTATGAAACAGCTTACTCTGAAATCTTCTCCTCTTATTCAGAGTGTAGTCTGTAGATAAACCAAGTTAGCTCCTATTTGTATCCGGTGAACACATTTATAACCCCAGTTAGGTATACACTTTTATCTTGTAGCAGATTTCAGTTTTTATCACTAATAATTACTACATCGCTTCTTCTAATTCCATGCATCTTCAATAGAAAACCATCCTGTGAGAATATCGTCGTTGGGATCTTACGCACCTAGTGCAAGCTGTTCAGCACACAACCTTACTTTCTGTGAGACCTCTTCCATTCCAAGATACTGTTCCGTCAATACCCCGATGGTGCGGATTTTTTTAGCCTCCTCTATACCAATCTTGCCGTTATTCTCGAGATTGAAGCGGAAGTATCTATTATTCCTAACATCTTCGCCTCCCCGCTGACGAGCGAAATCGTTCGCAGCTTTCTCGGTATCGGTGGCTATGCGAGCCAACTGTTTGGCGATAGTGAGCAGATTAGGATTGAACTCTTCTGGGCCGGCCTTTCCGGTCCCCAAGCTGATTATCAGTTGCTGTCGACCCTCAAACACGTTGCTAGCTTCGCTGTGGACAAGATGAACGGGGTTGTTATAGTGTAAACCACCATCGGAATAGTTGACGCCATCGACTACGATGCTATCGAAGAATGTTTGGGCGGCCGATGTCGCACGGCATGCCTCCCACATGAGCATCCTATTAAGACTATGATAACAGTGCATCCGTTAGTATATCCCACCCTGAATGTACTAAGGTGTTAGCGTAACCCACCTAGCAGAAGGCTGTCTGATGTTGCGGTAACTTCTCAGACAAACCGGCGCGTCAATGTCCCTGATATGAGCAGCAACAAAACTGGATAGGTAGGTAGGTAGGTATTAATTAGCAAGATCGATGTGTTGGAGAATGAATCAACTTACACCTTGCATCTCGCCCTGTCCTCCTTGAGTAGCTCATGTTCCCAATCTTCCCCAATAACATCTTTGATCGCGCTTTCGAGAAATTCAGTTCGGAATCTGGGGCCTAGGGATGCCTTTGCTGATATGTTTTGCAAGAGGTTTACGGGAGTGAAAGCCTTGTTGGCAAGGCCAATATATGCATTCTTGCATTCAGCAACAGACATCCTCAACCGACCAAGCATAACTGCTATCAAGCTGGAATATAACATTAGTATTTTATGATAGAATAGAAGAGACTTGAAAAGTAGAGCTCACCCTCCAGTGCTACAGCCACCAATCATGTCGAAGACCTCCCACGGCTCAACATCGCGTTCGCCCCTTTGTTCCCTTAGAAAATTGACATTGTCCATGAGCTGTTCTAAAAGAACAAGGGAGGAGAGACCCCGAATTCCGCCTCCATCTGTTGGCCAAGTACATTAGAAATATTTACGCCTGGTAGAAAGAATATTTCGTTTTAAGGATACTTGCCGATTGAAAGCAACTTTACAAATTCAGGGGAAGAAGATCCGGATCCCAAGTTGGTTGACATATTTGAAAAGCGACCGGGAACTTAGGCGTCTAGTTTTGATGGGCTGGCGAATCTGTCTAAGAGCGATCTGTGTTGTTTACCTAGGTAGTGAGAGAAAATAATGAATAATCCTAAAGAAGGAGCCGGAGTAATAGATGAGGTGAGAGCTCTATACTAGGTAGGTAGGTACACAACTACGTATCTAAGTAACGGTATCAAGATCCAATTAAAATTTGAAAGAACTGCCGAAATTAATAAATCATGTAATATTTTGTGGCTGCAGAATTCGACGCAAGATCCGTCCTACGTTGGTCGATAGTACATAGATCCGCCATCTCGCCATATCAATTTATCTACAGTATCCGCACAGTATTTTATCCACTAAATCCCCTATAATTATAGGGGACTTAGGGGATATTAGGTACTAGACCTATAAAGGAATTAGGGCACTATTATAGTAAGTGACTTTCAGCCAATCAAAATTTATGGCCTAAGGTACATATAAATACTTCAACTTCAATCAGTTACGCACGCTTTAATCCGAGATATTATAAAACAAAAGTAATATAATTAAAAAGCCTATTCAATTCTATACTAGTTTATATAATTATATCTATTAATAGCCTTGTTTTAAAAGCTCTATAGTTAATTAAAAGGCTAAGGTTCAAATAATTGCTCTAAATAAATACTAAAAGGTTCGACCGAAAATGGTTGTGTGGCCTGTGCTTCAAGAAATCATGTGACACCCCAAACTCAAGCCTCAATCTCAACACGCAATATGATTGGCTAAAAAATCATGCACTATAAAAATGCGCTAATCCTCTTATAAGATTAGCACCTAATATCCCCTAAGTCCCCTATAATTATAGGGGATTTAGTGGATAAAATACTGTGCGGATACTGTAGATAAATTGATATGGCGAGATGGCGGATCTATGTACTATCGACCTCCGTCGAAACCATCAGACTGTAAGTTAATTGGATATGTTAAAGCAAGTAAAGTAACACAATCCCCAACTCCAACTCCTATCGTTTTTGCCCGAGCTTTAAAGGTTATTAGGTAGGTAGGTATGTTACAACAAGGACCTCACGTATTTTTTAATTTGCTAATAGGTCTAAGTTTCTTGTCAGGATCATTATATCATTATTTATCTTACAAGAGGGACGTGACTTTAATTCATATATGCTCTTACCTACTAGGTAGGTAACCTACTTACCATTAGATCGTCAAATATCGCTAAAGATCCTCAAGAATGAAAAAAAAAACGAACGGCAAAAGAAAGGAGGGAACATGCAGAGCAGAACGGGTTCGAAGATAATGACACCGATATCGATGACAGTCCCGTCCTAAGGCGGTCCTGGACTGCATTAAGGTGGGATACAACGTGCAAATAGAACCTTAAGATGAGTAAATAGCCCAAGTCATTTTTTGCCCGTACTGAGCTAAAATGTACAGATAATAAAGTAGGTTGCTGATACACCTGTGACAAGGGCTTGTAATACAGGTAGTGTTCTGAATCAATATAATAATTCTCTAGGGTCCTAAGGTCCGTAGTTCCTCTCTTCTACCTTCGACTTGAATTCTACGTTCCTATTCAACAACAATCTATCCAGTGAGCGTTAGAGTTACATTAGGTCCTAAGCGCCCGACAATCTCGTGTTGGTTCTTATGCGTGACTCCTCCATGCATCGGTGTGTCCTTCTGATCAGTTGTGTCTCCCATGATATGATATACAATCATCCAACAGTATCTCTTCTGATACCAACAATACCTACTTGGCACCAATCCCCGTGTGACAATATTGACGCTTCCCGCGGCTCTTTCCTTCAAGACGAAGGAGAACGCCACCGAGATGAAGAACGCCATCCATCGGCTATTTACGGGCCGCTCCATGAACGAAAGGGGAAAAGCGTGACGAAAGGGAAGCCTGAAAAGGGGACATATCTTCAGAAGTTCAGTTCCTACCATGGTAAGAGATATAGGTCAAGTGGTGGGCCCCCTTCTTTCGGGGAGACTGCATTTTATAACCCGGCGGGCCAACCCCTTCGAATACTCTATCCCCAACAATGTCGATATCAGAATAAAGAATATCAAAGAATAGTTACTGTACAGTTGGTAACGAAATCGGCTTCCTCTTTGCTGGCCCCAAAATTTTGGTACATAGACATTCCTTACGTCTTAGGCTTATTTATGTCCAATGGACTTGGGTGCCTTTGACTAGGCGTCTCTCCACGTGCGTAGCGACAGCTCAAAAGCGTTTGCATCAGGTAGCTGAGATGAGCCTGTTGAAATAGATGCAGGTTATGAGTATCATATTGGTTGATTAGGTAGGTACCTAGTTGGTAAAGTTGCTAGTTCTAGGTACCTGTGGTTCGTAGATAGTACATATATACCCCTTGAGTACAGGGCGTAGACTCCCAGCCACCTAATATTCCAGCAATATTCCAGCATAAGATTCGCCGGAGAACTATCCGATTCGAATTCTCCAATGGATTCGAAATCACAAGCCTCTATGCCTACCGGGGTAGTGTATGAGCCCAGAATAGGTAAGGACCCTTATGATCCCTGTGTTTTTTTTCACTTTTTTAAAATGGTAACTTTAGTCTTTAGCTGGTGTTGCCGAAAACAAGGAACAGGAGGCTGAGCCAGAGACTCATCCTTAGCTCAGATTAAAGCAGCAACAGCTCAGGGGGGTTCAGGGCAACTCAGCTTTATTGACAACAACGGTAGGTAGTTTCTTAGGGCAATTTTCGGGTGATGCATAATCCTGTTGCATCAGTAGCCGTAGTTGTCACGAGGCGGAGCCAAAAGACCACGAAACGACGACTTTGTTGCGCGAGGAGCTCCTAACTACTCTCGCTATGGAGAACACTGTATACATACAGGTAAAGCTCTTTGTCTGCCCTGCTCCCAGGGCTAGCAATCAGAAGGACTCAACGGGATAGGTTTCGATATCCGAGGAAGAGGACTAGGCGTCCGAGAGTAGTGCCATCGAGAATTTCTTACCTTGGCCAGGGATATTTCTTTCATTATTGCACCCCTGACAACTGAGACCCATCCGTTTGGAGGCTGTAGAATTTCGATATCATTCGTGATAGATGAGTCCTCCCGAATTGCAATTTGCAGTCTCTCTCTGAGGTACATAGACGAGCCGTAGCCGCCAACCAAGATAATCTTCTTAATAGGTACAGCGGCCATAGCTATTTGATCTTTGACTAGCTGAATGATTCTTATTATGTCGGGTTCGAAGATTAGGTGTATTTGGTCGGCCATGAGCGACAGACGACCCGGATTATGTACTCCCAGGCCTGGATTGACGTTCAATCCGCGAACAGGTACGATATATTCTCTGTTCAGCGCTAGGGAGCTCATATCGAACATACGTTTTATCTTGATTAAACAGTTTAGTTGAGTTTGAAGAAGACTGGGTAGATAACATTGGCGAATGGAACTTAGGTAGGTAGGTTACCTTCTTGTCAAAGCATTCGACAGCTTCGCGTAATACGTGATCGTCCCAGTGTTCTTCATTATGAAATCCCGATGCAAGGAAGTTAATAAATCGGTCATTTAGTCGTGATGAGCCGCAGAAGTCACTGGTCCCCTCAGTCGTCTCGGCAATCTCGAGTGTAGGGGTGAGGGAAGTGATGGTATATGTAATAAGGTCTACGGTATCACCGCCAGCATCGACAAGTACAAAAGAGTCATTGACGCCTAAGTCATTCTGAGCGAGATCTCGAAGAGCGGCAGTGGCAGCCGCCTCGGACTCCGAGAGAAGAGTGGTTGAATGACCTCGTGGAAGGTTCGGAATCCTCTCGAATGCCTGAATAATTCTTTGTTTCCTTTGTTCGCTCCAGATCGTCGGCACAGTCAAAGCAAAACATACAGCCCTTCCACTGTAGATGTCGATACCTATATGTATTGGCACAGCCTTTATAAAGGATGCAAAGATTCGCGAGAGGTAGTCAGTAATATTCTGGTCGACATCCCTAAAGACGAGAGATCCAGGTTCAAGTCCCCTACACATGTATGTTAGCTACATTCGCTAATATTAAGGCCATAGGTGTATCTCACCTCTTAAATAGCGACATAATTTCCCATGGCAGAGCGTCATTAGGAATCTGATAGCCCCATTCGAATTCACCGCCGTCCAGATACCTCAGCCTCGTGGGTACTTTAGGGGAAATCATCGATCCTTCGCTCTCACCACGTGTTGGCCATTCCTGAACTGTGAATATATGCTCGTTTTCGAGTACACTCCATCCAATGCCTGTATAGGTGCTACCGAAATCAATGCCGATAATTAGTTCACGTTGGTTTGGGGTCTCCATTTTACCAATGTAATAGTAATGCTCCGAATAGAATTTTGATGTTTTGTTGTAACTCTGATATCTTCCTCGTTCGGGTCTAACGATAGAGGCCGGGGTCTACCTAATATACAGTGATGGATCTGTGAACTGTCTTGAGAAAGTTCTCGAACGAACTATTGTGCCTGCACATAGAATAGGTAGAACTAAGATATTTACTATAGTTCATGTAGGGGGGTGAAATATCTAGGACAATTACGGAACCAAGCCTATGGAGTTTTGAAACTCTTTTTTAACAGTAACTACTAGATACATGATTTAGAATGGAATTCGTTATTTCCACTGTATTAACTATAGGTAGACCAAGACAAAAGAAATGAATCAAATAAATCTCAATCTTAAGAACAAATCAACAGATAGAATAGTACTGAATATTCCAAAGGTAAACTTGTCTAGTAGATCTCGCTACCTAGGTACCTAGCAGGTAAGAGATAGGAAAGCACCAAGATATATTTGAAGGTCTTGTCATCCAACATAGGCAGGTACCTACCTAGATACTTGGTACATTACCTATTTCCCATAAATACCTTCTCCCTTTATCATTTTCCCAGCATGGATTTTCTCATCATCGATCTTAAATATTTACTACTAGGTACGGACTAGAAAGAAAACCAATAGAAAAAAAATATAGAACACAACTTCGACTCACTTCTCTAAGTGGTGGTTTCCTTGAAGAAAGAAAAGAATTACTCAATAATACATCTAACTGTGTTCTCCTTAATGAGAGTAGTTTAGAGCTCCTCGCGCAACAACGTAATTGTTTCCTTGCCCTGTAGTTGCGCCTCGGGGAGGTACCTAGTAAGTACCTGCCTACCTACCTCAGGTACCTAGGTACCTATCCAAATACCCCCAAAGGAATATACTACAACCTTTGAGACGGGCAAGTAGCTTTACATATACCCCTGATGTGATTGTTGTCAACTCCTCGAATATCTATGCCTTAGAAAAATGAGGATATTCCTTTGGCATAATATCCGCGCAATCACATATAAAGGACTAGACTAGGTAGGTACTAGATACCTAATAAAACTAGAATATTTCACATTGCATTGAGAGCGTTGATGCTTTTTTTAGTGATCTACCAAGATGGCCTCTATTCAGACTTCGGAATGCTCTGTATGCTATGAGACTAAGCCGCTAACCGAATTCCGACGAAATCCATTAACAAGGGATTGTAGTCATGCTTCAACTTTATGCCTCGGATGCGTTTCATTATCTATCAACTCTCAGATCAGAGATAATGTTATAGAAAAGATTAGTTGCCCCGAGTGCAGAGAGGAATTGGGATTCGCCGAGATCCAAAAGTTCGCTGATAAGGAGTTATTCTCTCGGTAAGTTAAAATGCGTCAATTCACCCCCTTTATGACTCTATGGCAATAACTTAGGTACCTATATATCTAGATATCATAAACGTGAAATCGATAGCCTCGTATCCAAGGCAGAAAACTTCATATGGTGTCCACTCGGATGTGAATCGGGGCTGATTCATTATGCGGGAAATAAACAACCGATTGTATATTGCCCCAGGGACAACCGTCAATTTTGCTTCCGTCATCGGATACCCTGGCATAGTGAACATACATGCGATGAGTACGACGCATTCCTTGATGATCCCGAACACTTCCGTAGCCAAGTTCAGATACAAAGAGAAGTCTACCGAGTTCAAGAACTTGATAGAAAGAGATCCCGTCAAGAATACGAGGAAGCCGAAGAATTCTGGAGATGGCTACAAGAGGAAGAGGCTGCCAAGGCTAGTCAAAGAGCTCACAACATACGCATAGAGCAGGAACGCAGGCGGGCAGAAGAGAGGGTTCGACTAGAGGAAGAGCAAAGAAAAGCCCAGGAGGCTTTACAACACCAGGCGCGGTTAAGGAAGGAAGAGATCGAATCGAACCAGACCGTCCATCGAGTTACGAGGCGTTGTCCAAAATGTAGAGTCCCCATCCAAAAGAACGGGGGCTGGTGAGTAAATCCTAAAACTTGAATCTTTAATATGTGCTTCTGCTAACAGTTGCTCTGTACCTAGTAACTCCATGAGATGTACGATTTAATTTATTTCCTTGCCTTGTTAAAAATCAGTGCTGATATTTATAAATGTACCTAGGTTTACATTGCGGACGCGGGTTCGACTGGTTAACGGCTCGACCGTAGCACCGTGAAGTTTATATAACTAGGTGCATAAGACATTGAGAGTGTGCTTGCTTAGGTATTTCGCTGTAAAAGTCACCCCTGTTCTTTAGAGGATAAGTTGGCCTATTTTACGACAGGGGCGCACTATAAATTTAGGGCAAACAGCACTCAATAGCTACCACACTTCTATAAAAATTGAACCTGTTAAAGGCTTACCACCTACTTTCAGATGGGGTGCGCTGGAACTAGCTTGTTGTCAATAGGGGTTTATAAGGGGCTTGAAGCGCTGTAATCCCTGTAGCTTATTGTAGCATATAGCGTACTATCGGCGGGTTGGCAAATGGATTATCTTCTTACAGACCCAAACGTGCTACCCTACCATTCTCCCCAGATGCCCAACACACATTCCCATTTATACACTCCACGCTATCAAAACTGCCATTATCGAAAACATGCCAATTCCGACCACTATCAAACGTGACATCTGAGCCCGTCGGGCCAACAGCAAGCGCCACACCCCAACGCCCCGGAACCCACGCGGACCCAGAGCGGTAACCAGCAGGGAACGAAGTAGCCGGCACCCAAGTGACGCCCCCATCCCCAGTCCACGCCGCATTATCCCCATCCCCCTCAGGCGCCTCGTAATCCCCACCAACCGCAATCCCAACTCTCCCATCCCGAAACTGCACTGAAAACACCCCCTTCCCCTCCCCCCCAGCAACAGCAGCATCAGAAACATCCCAGCGCCTCCCATCCCCACTCCTAAACACCCTCCCCGGATCGGTCCCACCAGACGCAATATACCACCGTCCCCCCGCCGTCGCAACACACGTCCCACTCGCCGCAAACGCCGCCTCCCCCGCCCTCGCGCTCGGCATATCCGCATCGCTAACAACACCCCAACTCCGCCCCGCATCCCGCGTCTCGAGAAGTCGGAACTTGCCGTTTACGGGGTCACTCAGCGCCATCCCATACCCCCCACTATCAAACGCGAAACAATCGTAAAACGCATCCAAGTCTTCATTCACGAACGCCAGAACCCAGGATCTACCGCCGTTAGCAGTGGTGTAGATACGCGAATCGTTCCCCGCGCCGATGGACAGCGCGACAGCGGTGTCCGCGGACCACGCTTGTATGTCCCGGAAATCGAGCGCGGGGACGGTGGACGGGCCGACGGAGACCCAGGTGGATCCGCTGTTGGTGGTGCGCAGGATTGTGCTGTTGGACCCGGAGACCCAGGCTGTGGTGCGGGATACGGCGGATAGACCGCGGAAGCGCGCGGTGCTGTTTGTGGGGAGGAGGGTCCAGGTTGGTGGGACGGAGAGAGCGAGGATGGTGTTTGCTAGGGCGGCGATGCCGAGGAGGAGAGGTCGCGACATGTTGGTTTGTTTGGCTTGGACTGATGATTGTCACCGAGTATACTAGTGAATGATGATGCGATATGTTTGTGCTAAGAATTGGGGATTTGGGGGGTTTTCTAGGATTAATCTTATCGCCGCTGTTTACAATTACGATGCTTGGCGATCTCCCGGGTCCATGGCGCTCCTTTGGAACCCCTGTCATTGCCATGTTCTTGCCGTATTGGGTAGGTGAGCACTACCGTTACCGCAGCATCTCATCATTTACAGAGTACGACTTGAAATGTTTGGGCGGAAATCGGAAAGAAAGAATATTTAATTTTCTTTGACTTGGATAAAGAATAATTGTTGAGCTTAGCATGTCGCAGGATTGTTTGCAGGGAACATCAGGGGCTATCATCGCGACTCTATTAATTTTTGGCAGGTTCGTCTTACGATGTGAAGTAAGATTACCGACCGATCTAAAATTTCTGTCTACCAACCTACCTCCTACATATAATAATCGTGCACACTAAGTTCTTCTTACCTTACTCTGATACGGAAAGTACGGGGGCGCTTTAGGGTACCTCCTTGCTGCAGCGGACCCATCTTCCGGGCTTGGCAAGCCGGCGTGGGCGAACGCGCTCCGGGAAAGCGGCGGTTTCGATCCGGTTTTAATCCGTGGTGCAGGTTTACGCACGATAACATCCGGTACCGAGTGGCGGATAACGGTTGGGGTAACTACGGTTTGGCAACTTACCCGTGTAATTTTCTCTACTATCGCAACGTTAATAATCGCATTATTCTCATACTCATCAAGATACTCGTCGGAGTCCAATGACTCCGTTACTGATACATCTGAGAGGGATTCGAAAGAATAATTTAGTTCTTCGGTGTAAATAAGGTTGGGTATATGCTCACATTTCTGGTAGTCTTCGTTATCACCGAGCTCAGATAGTTCGTCATCTCCTGACTGATACTCTGGGTCAACCGGGGCCAAGTCCTCATTTTCAGCGTTAAGCTGGAGCCGTGCTTGTAGATCAACTTCTAATAACTCTGGGTCGAATTCTGCTGGGATGGCTTCCGAGCAGCCGTATTCAAATCTTAAACGTTTTTCATACCGATTTGCCTTGATGTCATGACTCGAAGATGCTTCGTAAGACGGCTTACTTTGGTGTAAGAATATCTTGCGCTCCGGTAGTGGGTTAGGATCCGGGAGTTCATTAAAGCTATTATATTTCAGAATCTCATGGAGATTTTCGGGTTTCGCTTTGCTCATTTTGGTTAACATTTATCCCGGGAGTACGGGTACTTGAATAACTCTCAGGGTATATTGAGGTAAGAACACCGGATGGGATGCAGAACCGGTGATATTGGTTTGGGGGAAGGTGATGAATCATGCTGGCTTATTGTAAAATTAATCCTTTGACCTTATCCTATTGTTCCCAACCTACCAACCCTATCAATGAGCCTGCTAGAAAACAATATTAAAGCAATCTGTCGAATGTCAGGTACTTCCTTTGTGATTAATTATAGAAAGTTGTTTCTTTGATATCATGAAACGTTGCACTTCATATTGCGGCCCTATTCCCGTTGTCATGGAGATACCTATTGTCAAGGTTGACGAGCCCCATACCAAAGAAATCCTCAACAACTCTCTTGCCTTTCACGAATTCGGGCATACCGTATATTCTGATTTCGCTGTTCACTTACCTCCGATAGGCACCGAGCATATCCTTCTACGTGACACTAAAAATACCCGACCATATTCTCGGGTACCCGATGATTCGGTATCCCTTGAGGCTCTGGTAAAGTATTTTCGTTACACACGAGTCGTTAGACTATGGAATGTCACTAAGTCAGCTTAATTTTACGAGGAACATTATTGTCTTGTATTTGTCTCTTTTGGGTTGGGTATGACGGGGCGGATCAAGCGTGTGAAACATGCAGTAGATAGTTCAGCCGTTAGATCCTAAGCTATTAGGGATTCGTCACCAAACCATTATCACCAACGATTGTGGAGATTGCACTACTTCAATAAGTTTAAAATCTGCCGGATTGACCCGTTCTTAATGGGGGACCTGCATACCCCTATTATTATTTGGGTCTTGATTACCACGTTGAGGATGGCTATGCTGGCGATATCTCGAAATGTTGTACTACATCAAATTTCCAGATCGTAAAAGCTTACGTTGCTGCGATCGCTGGCCACGTTCTGAACAGCCCTAGGTCCCTGGACCTGGTCTAGAATCTCTCTGCATGTACACGTTGGCATGGGCGCTAGGGATCTTCCTGCGGATACGTGCTGTGCTGTTACGATGAATCCTGTGGCCACGGCAACTTGGTCGCCTAATGCTAATGCGAAGCAACTTTAATAAGACGTCAGAAGACGAAGACTTCCGGGCACTAGATAGTAGCCTATCACAAAGAGCTAGGGACTTTGCGAGGTTCGGACGAAGCGGGTGGACTCGAATGGGTGAACGGAAGTGCTTTTACGATGCGGAGGGTGCAACGACCTCTCGTAAGACGGGACACGAAGAAATTGACCGGATTTTGAGTCGAGTCCCGAGACTCTGGAAACGAGCCAATTGAGTTGACCGAACGTGGAGCAGACCATGTATGTCTGTATCATATGCGGTGCGACAAAACCCTAACAGCGTGCCGTGCCACTTCTATTTACATTTCACCAATTTGCAGATGTGAGGGCGACGGGCGTAACGCAGAAATAATGAATCCTCTCCTCTTTTCTTACACCGAATTTCCATGCCCATCTAGTGCAGGCGTGAAATGCGGTCATCATCACTGCGCTACACGCTACACGTAGCATTCCCGCATTAATTCCCGCGTCATTGAGGGGCGAGACTGGCTGGACGGGAAACTCGGATGGCCCTAAGGCTCGTGTTCTGAGATAAAGTGAGAATCGAACTTATGTAGGTCATGGCCAGGGCCAACCACAGTAGTTCGTTGGTTAGAATGGTTAGTGAGGCTGAATACGGCAATCTCCCACGCCGCTCATGAACGACCCCGCTGTTTATGGCCGTTACGGCGGGGGACGGGATCTCTCTACAGTTCTTGGCATCGTCGAATGTTAGATCGACGTTTAAACAGCTCTAGAATCCTAGATCGCAGTAAGCAGAACTATTCTCCTTGTTAAGATAGAGTATGTATGTAGCTGAACCCGACAGAGTGATTGATGAAGTCATGTCGCATGAGAAGGACCTTGGAGAAGAGTTAACAAAGTGTCTGGTGACCGTATCCGTGTATTGGGCGCCGGGGTCGACTCGATTAGTACCGAAATTTAGCGATGATCTGCACCGTAACAGGAGAACAGCTTCGAAGGCGGAGCTAGCGTCGATTTCTTGTCACTGAGGATGCGACGTAAGAAGCTTGTGGTGACGATATTCGGTGACAAAGAATAACAAATAGCCATTCACATTCAATAGCTTTGTTCTTACCCATTTCAGCGTAAGGAAATCAATGCATTCGTCGGATATCGAGCCATCTCACGTTACATTTCGCTGCTCGATCCTTCGTTACCTACCAGGTAGCTCCCTAATCAGCTAATGCATCTCATATAAATTGCTGCCGGTGAGATTTTTATGTAAACGTCATACAATTGTCAGCAATATTTCGCGAATTGGTTCATAATGCAACTCAACTCGAGCTAGGATGTTTTCATCCTAGTTTGATCGTATTTTGGAGGCATATCCAGGCACATCTGGATGCTCAGGGGTCACTCCTATTGCTGTAGATTTAACTTTCGTCTAGTACCTCTTGCAGCTCTTGGTGTCTTTCGGATAGCGGCCATCCATCCATCCCTCGGCCATTTTTTGTCTTGGATTTTTTGAGTTGAGGCGCTAAGGCGTAAGCCAGGTCTTTAATTAATTAAATAAAAGTCCGAAAATACAACATGCAGCAGAATCTGTGCCGTCAATACATGTTACTCATCACAGGTACACTTGGTCGAGGCTCGTTTGCTAGGTCATGTAGGTCTATCGAATGGGTTAGATATGATGGACAACTCAACTAAAGGAACATGCTATTCCCAACGTCATAACGTACCATCTCTCCAGCCAATACGGCTTCGTGAACCACTTACGGGTAACAAGGACAAAAATGCTGTTTATACCCCGCAATGTGGCAGCACCGCGTCCAGCAGTGATCAGAGGGATCAGACTAAACCGGCTCGGGCCAGACGGCACTGACAAGATATCGTGTAAACCGAAGCGAAGTGAAAGGGATTGTCTGACGCAAAGAATCGATGGTCTAAAAAAGAAAGTAGAATGAATAAAAAAAGACCCAAATAGACCACGCTCTGTCGTATCCCCGCTTCCAAGTAACACAATGAAGAGGGCTGTGATCGACGAGCGCTAGACCCGAATAGCAAATGGCTTTGTGCATTTTGGTGCAGTTTGGTACATTTTTGCCAGCAAAGCAAATGCGAAAAATGCGAAAAAAATGCGTGGTGACGCCCCAGCAACCCCCGAATCTCGTATTGTTGCAACGCTTGCAGCTGACTACATGTCTCCTACGCAGCTACGTTTCCCTACACCTCTGTTAGTCTCTCCTAATACTGTACATAGTACTAACACTACCTGCAATACTACGCAACATGCGCTCGCTAGGCGCTCAATGGTACGCATATCTCAACCATATCCTTGCCGGGTCAGGGGTTCAGCTCCCAGCCTCATTCGGCACAAGCGCCAGTGAATCATAACCGCTCTGGGGTTTCCTAACCTCAAAGGTCGTAGTATTCTTCTTGTCCTGTTCCCACTGTTTCTGCGAATCACGCATGTTGAAGCTATGACGTCCCCGTCTCCTAGGATCTTTCGGAACATTTCCTTTGAAAGCAGCTGCCAAAAAAGCACCGTCAAAGAGAAGTCGTTTTATAACGATCGTCAATTGTTCACCCACTGCCTGCTTACACACCTTACCTATTACTTACCTACACTGCTACATTATATAGACGATGCCCACCCCGAGCCTTCGCACAACGATGGATAGTGACCTTGACATACATTCCACACCCTTCATAATATAATAATAACCTGTGCTCTGTGCTTGATCGTTAATCTCATCTCATCTCATCTACGTGGATCTCATCGTCGTTTCTAGAGCCTTGGCATCGTCTATACCCACGTTCACTAATACATAGTAATAATCCCGCTCTCGAGGGCGATTAATCGACGCCATGCGGTTTAACCTATCCGCGCAGGCCCTCTGTGGTGCCGTCGTCGTGTCAGCTTTGGCAGTCCCTAGCCCCGTCGAGAAGCGACTCCAGCTCATCGACCTCAAGCAATTCGGCAGCTTCCCAACCATCACACCCGAGCAAGCCCACGCCGAGGCTCAACCTCTGTCGATCATTCTAGGCGACGGGCCCCAGTTCACCGGCAAGAAGTCATCGAAGACGACGACGACGAGCAAGGCCCCGGCAACCGCCCAAGAGATCACCACCGAGGACACTACCGCCGCCGCAGACGGCACATGTGACCGTAACAACCCAGCAGTCCGATTCGAATGGAGGAATTACTCAGCTGACGACCGCAAGGCCTTCGTCAACGCCATTAAGTGTCTAATGGGCAAGCCGTCATCGGGCAACTTCCAAGGCGCGCAAAACCGCTACGAGGACATCGTCTCAGTGCACCAGCAACTAACACCGCAAATCCACCAACGCGCCGTCTTCCTCGTCTGGCACCGGTACTACGTATCCGTGTTCGAGTCCCTCATGCGCGAGGAGTGCGGCTTCGACAGGGCGTTCCCGTGGTGGGACGAGACCCTCGACGCCGGCAAATTCGCACAGTCCGACATCTTCACAGACGCGTACTTCGGACCCTTACCGGCGAAGACGTCGGATGGCCAGGGAACATGCATCCAATCAGGCACCTTCGGCGGGACAACACTGCACGTCGGCCCCGGCAGCGGGTTCACAGACCACTGTCTCGCGCGCGCCGTAGACGAGAGTCTAACGGGGACCGTAACCTCCTCCTTCGTATCGGACTGCAACTCGCGGACCTCCTACGACGACATGCGGGGGTGTCAAGAACTCGGACCGCACGCGTACGGACACAACGGCGTCGGGGCCGTGATGGCCGAAGTGCAGGCGTCTCCGGGCGACCCGATATTCTTCATGCACCATTTATTCGTGGACCACTCGTTCCGCATCTGGCAGAACGGCGACGCCTCGCGCACGCAGAGCATCAACGGCTGCGCCGACGCGAATAACCCGTGCACCCCCATCACCATGGACTACGTCCTCACCTCTAACGGGCTGCGGCCGAATACTACTGTCTCCCAGGTCATGGATACCCTCGGCGGATACCTGTGCTACCGATACGATTACTAGGCGAGCGAGCGCGTGGCTGTGGTGAGAGATATACATATTAGATTTAGACGTTCCTTATTTATCGCGACGGTCATCTCGGGTTTTCATTTCGATGATGCCGTCCTACCTACTTACCTACCAACCTAACATTCTCCGTACTTATTACCTCTTATTGGATACAGGCGTTGGGGGCGGCAAGCGGCGGGGGGCTATTATTAGGGCGAGAAGAGCAAAAACAAAGGGCGGCTTTCGACCGCATCTGACGACGATACACCTTGATAGAAAAGGGAGAGCCCAGGAGCAACAATCCTTATTTACGTATTAATTATACCCAGCGGAATTGTTTGGTACATAGAGAAAGACGCTATCAGTATATTTTCAATTGAAGAAAATTTCACTTCTTTTTAAATGCAGGTTGGGTTTTTCGATGAGATACAGTACAGTCTTTGAGATTTGAGATGATCGTCGTTGCATTTGACATCTCGGCTGCACTAAACAGCTAGCATGGATAGGATACTTACATGAGGAGGCGCCTGTCGCCCGGGTCTTTGGGTCCCTGTTCGCCTGCATCGTGCCCCTGAATGTAACCCACCATCCTCGGTACGTGTTCTCGCGCCCCTAATAAACTTGAAACGAAAACACCAATCTTATTTCTATTTTCACCGTAGCTTTAGAGAAGAGTGGCAAATAATAGCTCGTAAATCGTATCGAAATGAAGGCTTGCGTAAACTGAGCCAGGAGTTTCATCCTTTGAACATGTCTAGTAAGCGTCGTATTGATAAGTGTCGATGCAGCCCTCCTTCGGAGACTTTTACGATCGTAATTGGAAAATCATTCATTGTACTTCTAACGACAATTTCGCTCGTAACAGAGGGGATCTCAGGACTCTAGAGATCAAATGCCTCAACATACGTTTCTTAATATAGTCGACAGGTAATGCCCTTCGACGAGTATGTGCAGAGAAAGAGAAGTCACGATTGTGGCGTCAGTAATATCTTGCCTCGCGATGTGGCGTGGCTCGAATCGTCGTTATCTTTGATCTAGAAATGTCAGTTTAAAGTCCGAAAGACAACAATTGCTAGTAGATACCAGACACCTCAGTCGACCTCAAGGGTATCATGGATGACATGTTAGGTTGAGTACTAGGTACTCAGTAGTCTTGCTTCAAAGTACAACACAGGCATTATATTAACTCCTCAAAGTATGCACGGGTCTACCACCCAAAATTGCAAGACCCCTTAGCCGATATCTATCAATCCTTGAACTCCATCCTGGACCTGTCTCGATCACATGCTTTCTTTTCCTTTGTTCATCGCTTCGTTATATTCTATAGATCCTCAATTATCGAAGCTCAAGTTGATCCTAGCCACTTTCTTCGCCCTATCCCGAGACAATCTTCATTCGATGAGGCTTAACCGTTGTACTCTTTATTTCAGTAATCCCAAGGCACTACCAGAGGGGGCGGCCGCACTAGTAGCCGCTTTCACGCTCTCGAAGACACCCGACAGGGCACGGCCAACCTCGTTGCTTAGTATCGGTCTCGCATCCGGCCCAACTTTACTATCCACGCCATGGCTATGAGCGCTATTGACCTTGATCAACTCGTTCACGAAGCTCTGACCCCACCATGCCGAGGTGTATTTGAAGACGTATCTCTCCAACTTGCGGAAGTTCGCTTCCCGCATCTCAGGAGACATCGTCACTGCGTCGTGGATCGCATTCGCTAATTCCTCGGTGTTCCAGGGGTTGACAATCAAGCTTCCATTCAGCGATTGGGCGGCTCCGGTAAACTCGGAGAGGATCATGACGCCATGTCGGTTCTGTTGGGTCGCAATGTACTCGTATGACACGAGGTTCATGCCATCTCGCGTCGAGCTGACGAGACAGACATCTGAGACCGCGTATAAAGCACAGAGCTCGTCAAATTGAACGCTCTGGTGCAGAAAGTGGATAGGCATGAATTCGACAGTTCCGAATTTTCCATTGATTCTTCCAACGAGCTCGTTGACGACCGCTCTGAGGTTCTGATATTCTTCGACGTCTTGTCTAGATGGTACCGCAACCTGCACGAGCACAATCTTGCCGATCCATTCTGGATGTTCCGTTAGGAACACCTCGAGCGCGTGTAGTTTCTGCGGGACACCCTTGATGTAGTCGAGACGGTCGACACCAACGATCAACTTGACACCATCGAACTTGCGAGATAACGATGCAATTCGCTCCTGGACGTTCGGCTTCTTTAGGCCCTCGACAAATTTATCGGGGTCTATTCCAATCGGGAATGCGCCCACCGTTACGAATCTCCCTCTGTACTCAACCCCGTTCGGTGTGGTCGGTGCCTCCAGAATACGTGAGCACGAGCTGAGGAAATGTCGGGCGTAATCGTAGGTATGGAAGCCGATTAGGTCGCACTGTAGGAGACCTTCGAGCAAGGCTTCGCGGACGGGGAGGATACGGTAGATTTCGCTGCTGGGGAATGGGGTGTGGAGGAAAAAACCGATCTTCACGTCCTTCTTATCTCCTAGCTCGTTACGTAGCATTTCGGGGAGGAGCATTAGGTGATAATCGTGTACCCAAATGAGGTCTCCATCTTGAACATCCTTCAGGACAGTCTTCGCAAAAAGCATATTAACCTCTTTATAGGCTGCCCACGCGTTCTCGTCGAAGGTGATCTCGCCGGGATGGTAGTGGAACAAGGGCCAAAGAATCGAATCTTTTGAGTGGAACTAAAATTAGCCAACGAACAAATTTACATTATTAGATAGGAGGGGGTATGCGCACTGGAGAAGCCGTTGTAATGCTTATCTGCAAGTTCGTCATCGACAAATATAGGGTGAGCGTTGTATTGGTCTTTTAGCTGTTGTTTAACGGTGGGTATTTCGGCTTCGGGAACTTCTAGACCAGGCCAGCCGTACCATTGGAAGCTTGTCGTCTTGCTTAAACCACTCAGGCCAGTGACAAGACCCCCAGATGACATAGAGAAGCTGTAGTTGCCTTCATCCTTTCGTTTTATCGTAATAGGAAGTCGGTTAGAGATTAAGAGCAACCGGCGGTCGTTGGTAGAGGAAGACTCGCTCCCGTCTGTGGAGCCCATGTTGTTGTCTCTGATATTCAAATAACCAAAAGGTCGGGAGCTTGTTGGATTTGGTTTAGAGAGTCGCGATGATGAAGGGTGGGCCGCGTCGATTCAACTGCGGTAAAGAGTTCGAGATAAAATGCGATACGGTAGGTCTTAATCGAGATGTGGGGGATTTCGTAGTGAAATAGGTATTGGTGTGGTCGTAGTAATGAAAGGTCGAGGTATGAGGTTTTCCCAAGGCGAAGCGAAGAGCGAGGTGATGCAACACAAGAAGATGACAGCACGGGTCGTCTATATTAATTGTGATTCGCTCAAATGTCTAGTGGTGCCGAATCTGATGCGTGTTTGATTGATTGATCGAGTTGAATGGTTGTACTATCAATTTGTGATAGGAAGAAGGGAATACCTAAAGGAGTAGGGAGTACGAAGAAATAGAGAATTAAGTAGAATGATCAAATGTTATATCTAATCATTTGCACCCTCGGGCGCGCTTTCTGGTTGGGCGATATAATTTTGTTTGATGCAATCGCGATGCAAAAGCAGCGAAATCCCTCAAGAAAGCAGAAAGAACTAGGAACTAGCCCCGCCGGGCCAGAACTAGCCCCTCTGCCCCTCCAAGGAGCTCTGGTCTTTTCTGACCAACTACGCAATTGTTCGTCCTTTTTTCAGCGGGTCTTTGCGGGGATCTTCGGGTATCCAAAAGTCAGGCTGAAGTTGGTACCACCTTAATAGCAGTATGTATCGTTCCTTAGTTCCCGCTAACGAACCACCTTTCTCTTCATGCCACTGCGAAAATATTCTGCGTCATGTCATTCAAATATCAGGTTACGATATATTATATGTCACAAGTCTCGGCTATAACTTGTTAAGTCAAGACTTTTCCATGGAGTTTATGCACTTGTATATTAAACCCTCATACATTCAGTTCACTATATCTTCTACTTGACGATGGATGAGCCCCTTGTCGGCGTTGGGCAGATAGGACCGATTGCTTCAAACTGGCTCTTGGATGCGGCTGGAACATTGACGAAGCATCCTTCACATACCTATCAACAGAACAGAAGTCAACCAAGTTCTACCTAGTTGCACACAAGTAAAATACCAATGTAGGACTTATTGGGTTTCTAACTTGGAAGACAAGATACACAAACACCATTCACCTGACAATTCAGTACGACAGAATAATATATAACTAAATCGAATTTCTTTTATTATGAGTTATGAGTCTCAGTTTTGTTTGCGAGTCCTAGATTATCTCGACTATAGGGCCGATAGACAAGGTAGTGCACACTTTCCATTTGACAATACCTAAGCGCGGTGGCTTGGGTGATAGGCTTTGCTTCTTCGACCTCTTCGACTTATCCCGTCCATGGATGTGACTCGGTGATAATTCTCTTATGCATTGCATCTATGAGTTTATTTCCAATTGGTACCTACGGATCTTTCTAGCAATTTCCAATTCGAACATTAGCTTTATTAGTCCCTCGATAGACTAATGATGCTTCTCGAATTTACCAAGAAACGACCAAGCCTCACGAGTTTTCGGTTGAAGCAACCGACATACATCCTGCATAAAGTTTAGTCCTAAGGTACCTAGGTACATGGTATAAGAAGTGTTATATAACGCGATCTAATCCAAGATCGGTTAAAGCCTTCTACATATTCCACCAATCACCTTTCGGTCATTAACCTAATCGAGTGAATTCTAACCCGGGTCTTTTCGGACCAAAACGTCCGTCTTTGCAACCATCCATATCATGAACTGACCTTTCTCGAATTCCTCAACGGCAAACCACATATTTATATGACTTACTCATACATAATGACGTCAGAATGAGCTATTTCATTCATACAATACCGAATTTGTCACTAACTCATCCGCAATACAACACTTATAATAAGACTAATATGTATAATCACGTGATCCCCTTTTATGTCACCACTGTTTAAGGTAAACCATAAGCTCGTATCCGTTAACTTATTAATTTAATTAATATATTAAAATATACATAATATAAATAAATAATATATATAAAATTTATATTATATTTTATAGTTTATAAAACGTTATTAATATTTAATAATAATATTTTTAATATTTAAATAAATATATACTTATTATAAATAAAAATATTTTTTATTTTATAAAGTTTTTAATTTAATAAATTAAAACGAAAAAACGACGCTAACTTTTATTATTAAATTTTACGACTTATTAATAAAAGAAAAAATAAAATAAAAACTACATAAGTAAATATTTATTAAACTTAAAAAAAAATATAACTTATTTTTATTTTTTATTAAATATATATTATATGTTACTTATTTTTTACTTTATTTTTTAATTTTACGTTAATATTCGAATTTTATAATTTATTTATTTAATTAATTTTTTTATTTTAACGTTATATTTAAGTAATTATTCGAAACTTAACGCGAGTTAACGTTAATAAAATTAATCGTTTCGTTATAAAAAAAACTATAAACTTTTAAAAAGAAAGTAAATTATTTAATTATTTATATTCGAATTTTTTTTCCTTTTTTAAATAAATATTATTAAATATTAAAGTTATAAAATTTTTTACTTTAAACACTTAATCCGTAAAAAGTAATTAAAAAAAATTAATGTTTATTATATTAAATTTTTAACTTATTTTAAAATAAATATATTTTATTTTAATAATAAATTTTATTTAAATATAAAATATAATAATATTTAAAAAAACTTATAAGTATAATAATATTTAAGTAAAAATCGAACGATTTTTATTAATTATTATTTATATCTTTATTTATTATTTAAATCTTCGATATTATTTTTTTTACGGTTAATATTTAATTTTCGAAAAAGGTTATTTATTAATTTAACGTGTTTAATTTAATTTTTTTCTTTTATTAAACGAAATAATAATAATAATAATAATTAATATTAACGTTAAGAAACCGTTATTTATATAATTATCTTAAAGCTTTATTAAAAATATATTAAATATATTAAATTAAGTTTTACATTTTACACTTAAATATAAAATCTTTATAACTTATTTAATAACTTATATCCTTAAACGTGCGTTATAACGGTTTATGTTATATCTTTTTTACCGGAAAGCGAAAAAAAAGGAAACGTAAAAAAAATAATATTATTAATAAAATTAAATACGTATTTACTTAATAAAAATTACGTTAAATATAAATTTAATTACTTTAAAATATTACTATTAATATATAATACCATTTTTTAAGTTTATTAAAAATATTATTTTTTATATTTTTATAACTTTTTTATAATAATAATAATAATAATAATAAAAATTATAATAATTAACTTTATTACAAGGTAAAACTAAAAAATTAAAAAATAATAACATTATTACGCGAAAAGTTTTTAATTACTCTTTTTATAAAAAATATAATATATATATAAATAAAGTTTTTTATTTATTTTACTTTTAAAATTAATCGTAAATAAAACCTTCGCGGGGATTTTATAAGCTTAATTTTAATTTTATAAACTTTTAATTATTAACTTAAAAAAAAATTAATATTTAATAAACTTTTTTTACGCTTAAGATTTTACTTTTAAATAATAACTTAAATTTACGTTTTTTTAATTTTAAATATTTTTTAATAAAATAAATAACTTTTAAATATATAATTATTTAATAAATAAGTTATTATAAATGAATATTATAATTTATTTTTTTAAATAATAATTATTTACCGTTATATATTAAGATTATATATACACGTTTATTTAATAAATAAACCGAACTTAATATAAATATTAAAAAGCTAATTATATTAAAAGTATACGCATTATTTATTATACGGGAATTAATGTTAAATATTATTAATATTAAAATAAATATTATTAAATAATTATATATTATATTATTAAAAATATAACTAATTAAAAAAATATATTAATATATAAAAAAGTTATATATTAAAATTAATACGAAATTATTAAACGTTTAAAACTTAATGTAACTTTAACGTTTATTAAATAAATTATTATTAAATAAAAACGTAATTTCCCTTTCGAAAAAAAAAAAAAAAAATTACGAACTTTAAAACCCTAAAAAATTATTATATTAATTTTAAAATACTATTTTAAACTTTTATATTAACCCTTATTATATTATTATTTATTTTACTTTATGTTATTTAAATTACGAGGCGAAATTAAAGAATTTAAAAATAATAACGTTATTACGCGAGGAGTTTTTAATTATTTTTATTATAAAAAATACGGTATATATATAAACGAAGCTTTTTATTTATTTTATTTTTAAAATTAAAAGTTAACGAAACTTTTATAAACTTAATAAAAACTTTATAAGTTAAATTTCGATCTTATAAATATTTAACTATTAATTTTTCTTTCGATTAAACGTAAAATAATTTTTATAAATAAAAATATAATAAAAAAAGTGATAAAATAAATAAATATTTAATAAATATGCGGTTTTTATAATTATGTTTAATAATATAAAGTTATAATATTTTTTTAATTAATTAAAACCGAACTTTTATAAAAACTTTATTATTTTAATAATATAATTTAAATTCGAATGCGTATTTTTTAATTAATCGAAATATTTATCGATAAACCCCCGCATTTTTAAAATTAAGCTTAAATAATTAAATATATAAATATTATTTACGTTATATAAAACTAAAAAAACACTAATAAAACGTATATATATTATCTTATATATATTAAATAAAAGATTAAATACCGTAATTTAAGCTTTTAAATTTAATTTTAAAATTTATATCTTTTCGTAATGTTAAATTTTTAATTAATTATTTCGCATTTAAAATACTTTTAAAAGTTTAATAATTAAAATAATTTAATTATTTTTATAACGCGTTTTCGAATAAACTTAATTACATTAAAATTAATAAAAAATTAAATTAAAGTTTTATAATCGAAATTAAACTAAGTTAAAATTAACTTAAATCGATTAAAGTGATAATTAATTTTTAACTTTAAATATTATAATTAAATAAAAGTTTAAAAATTAAAAAAAAAAATAACATATAATTTAAATTAAACGTTTTCAATTAAATTAAATTAAAAAAATTAAAACGTTAAATTAATTAAGTTATAAATAATTAAAATTAATTAAGTATATAATAAAATTTTAATATAATTTAAAACGTATTCGAATTAACGTTAAGCTTTTTTTTAATATAACGCGCGTATTAATTAAAATTATATAACGTAAATAATATTAATTATAAATGTTTTAATATTTAACTATTTATTTTTTTTAATTTTTAACGAATATATAAAATTTACACTATTTTTAAAAAAAAGAAAAAAAACTTTACATTATACGAGATAATTTATTTAATTTAGTTTAATTTAACTTATAATAATATATTTTATTACATTATTATTAACTTATAACGTTATTTATAATATTTAAAATAAAAATTAAAAATGTTTATATAATAATTATAATTATATATATAATTTTAAACTTAATTTAATTTAATTTTAAACGGTATAACCTTTATTTATGTAAGATTTTTTTTATTATATATATATTAAAAAATTTTAACTTAAACACTTAGAAATTTATTCGGTAATAATTTTTAAAACTATTTTTATTATAAAAATATTATTTATATAATAATTATTTTAAATTTATATATACTTTATATATTTTTTTAAATATATTAACTATATTAAACTTAAGTTATTTTTTTTTACGAGTTAAAAATATAAAAATAAATATTTAAGTATAATTAACACGATATAACGCGTAAAATTCTTATTATTTATTTTTATAAAAATGTTCTTTTAAATAATCTTTTCTAAAACTTTATTTACTTAAATTACTAACTTAAATATTATTTTTTTAAATTCTTACTTTATATTTATTATATATATTATAAAATTAAAACTTTAACTTAATTTTTTAACTATAACGAAATATATATTCCGAGTTATAAATAAGTTATCGTTATATAATAACTTACCCATAATTAATTATAATTAATAAATTATAATTATTTTTTAAAAAATAAAAATAAATATTAACATTATTAAAAGTAATGTTTATACGTTTAATATTAATTATTACGCTTAAAATTAACGTAATAAAACTTAAAATTAACGTTATATTTTTAAAAGTTAATGTCGCAATTTTAAAGGAAAATATCGCGACTTTAAAAGAAAATATTACTATTTTTAAGGTAAATATTACCGTTTTTAAAGTAAATATTACCACTTTTAAAATAAATGTTATTACCTTTAAAACTAATGTTATTATTTTTAAAATAAATATTACCATTTTTAAAGTTAATGTTATTACCTTTAAAATAAATGTTATTAACATTAATACTTAACTTAACACTTTCGAATTTCGTTTTACCGTTTCGTAAGTTTTTTTCTTTAATTATTATTTTTATATATTAAAATATTAATTATATATTTATTATAAAGACGAGAATATAATTTCACACTTCGTTAATAATAATATTAAAAGCTATATAATTACGTTATAACTTTTTAAAAATTCGAATAACATAATTATTAATAAATTTAAAATAATAATTAAGGAAATTAAAAATATGCTAAATAAAAGTTTATATATTAATTTATAACTAATATTAATTATTTTTTTAAGCTATAAATTAAGTATAATTTTTCGTAAATTAAATATAAATAATAATAAAATTTATAATAATAAATTATAAAAACTTTTATATATATATAATGTTATTTCGTTACGTAATTAATGCTTCGATAAAATTTAATAAAAAATAAGTTTTAAGTTTAATAAAAAATAAATTTTAAGTTTAATAAAAAATAATTTCGATTTTAAATAATTTATAAATATTTAAATAAATTATAACTAAATATATTAATTAAATATTATTTTTTTTTCTTTTTATATATTTAAATAATATAAAATAATTAATTTATAAAATTAAAAGTTACTTTTTTAAAACATAATAATAATTTAATTGTAAAAATTATTTTATTATAATAATTAATTAAAATTTATAATAAGTATTTTATTATATAAGTTAATTAATTACGAAAATAAAACGGGACTTTTATATAATGTTTTATTTTTCAATAAATTAACTTTATTAATATATTTATTTTAATTTTTTCTTATTTAAATAATATTTTTTTAAAATATAATATATTTATAAAATTACTTTATAATTAAAGTTTTTAATTTTACGATTTTAAATATTTAACTTTTAAATTATTATAAATTTTAAAAAAATAAACGAAAGGTTAAAAAAATTTTAATTTATAAAATATAAATATATGTGAAAGTTATTATGTAATTTTTAAAATTTTTTTAATTTAAAATATTATTAAACTAAAACGTTTTAAATTAAATTATAACGTTATTTATTTAACTTAAATATTTTATTTTAATTTATAATTATTACTTATTACTTTTTTATTATTTAACGTTTTTAACGTTTTACCGTAATTAATTAACTTATTTATTTCGAATATACGTAATGGAATTTAAAAAGTTATTTTTAATTATAATTATTTTTTTTATTCTTTTTTACTTTATAAATATAAACATTACGGTATAAACCACGATTTTAAGTGTTAATATTTTTTATCTCGGATATTTTTAAGGTTATTTTTCATTATTATATTTTTTTATTTTAAACGACGATAATATTAATTATAATTTAACATATTTCGTATATTATATATTAATTAAAAATATGTAACTTTATAATGAAAATAATAAAAACTATTTATATTTAACCGAAAAGTTTAATTTAAACGCGCGTTACGTTATTTGCTTTCTCGATAATATTTTACGTAAGAATTTTTATTATTTTTTTATTTCTACGTGTTTAAAAAGTAAACTTAACGTAGTTTACGAAATTAAATAATCGTTAATTTATTATAATTTAATACTTTATTACGTTAAATTTTAATAATTAAATATTTTTTTATAATAATTTATTTAAGATTTAAAATAATATTAAAATCCTCCCCGTCTTTTAATATAAAGCTTAAATTTTACCACGAGTAAACGTTAATATTATTATTATATACGATAAATATTACTATATTATATAAGCATTTTATGGAAATTAATACATTTATATTATCTTTTAATTCGTAAAAAATTAATATCTTATAAATAATATAACGTAATATTTTTATAACTTATTTATTCGAGTATTATTAAATAATTTAATTAATGGTTTATTATTTTATTTTAATGTTTATTATATATTTAATTAAATGAAGTTATTTATATTTTCGAAATATACCGATAATAAATATAAATTAATGTTATATATTTTATATTTACGACTTCGTTACTTTTTCGAATAACGAGCGTTATATTATAATCGTAAATTATATATTTTTTACGATATTTCCCGTAAATTTTTATTTATTTATTTTATTTAATTTATATTTTAAAATAATATTTTTCGTATTTTTTAAACTTAACGAAACTCGTTTAAGTTTTTAATACGGGATTTATCGATTTTTAATACCGATTTAAAAATTATAATAAAATATATTAATTTAATAAATTAAGTTATAAAGTTATTATTATTATTCACCGAAGTTAATAATAAGAAACATTTTTAAAACGAAGTTAACGAAAAAAGATATCGTTAAGTATATTCCGTTAAAAAAGAATGAATAATATGTTTAATTAATGAAAAAAAAGAAAAAAAAGAAAAAAAAAAAGAAAATAATAATATTAATATTAACAAAGAAAAATTTAAGCTTTTTAAATTTATTTAGTTTAATAATTTAAATGCGTATATATTACTATTATTATTTTTTTTTAATTTTAACTTTAACGATAATAACGTAAATAATAAACATTTAAATAAATTTTTTTTAATAAAAATTTCGAAACTTTATTATAATATTTTTATAAAACATTTTTTTTTTTATAATATAAACGTTAATTATTAAATGGTAATAATTATAATAAATATTTTTTATAAGTTATAAAAATAAATATAAAAATTTATATATTAAGTTATTTAATTAATTTAATATTTAATTAATATATTAATTTTAATTACTTATTTAAATAAATAAATAATATATATATATTTTAATATAATTTTAATAATAATGCTTAACTTAATATTTAATTTTTTAAACGAATATTACTTTTTTTTTCTTAATCTTTTATTTTTTTTTAAAGTTTACGTAATACCCCGCTAAAATTAAATATACTTTTTTTCGTATATAAATTACGGTATAAATATATGTATTAATAATAATTTAATTAATAATTTTCGAAACTTTAATTATACTTTATTATACTTATACACTTTTAATTTTAACCTATTTTTATTTAATGAAATAAATTAATAAAAATATGAATTTTATATTAATTAAAAAGGCTTTTAAAAAAGATTCGATTAATATAAGTTATAACCGTTAAAATCGAAAGTTAATTAAACTAAAAATAATTAAAAGTAAAGTTATATATTAATTATTTAATAAGCTTTTAATTAAAAGTCTTTTAATTTTTTATATAAAATATATTAACGATTTCGAACCTAAATAATTAATTAATAAAAAGGTTTAATAACATATAATTAATATTATTTAATTTAACTTTTAACGGCTTTTTATATTAATTTAATTATAAATATTTAAAATTTAAACTAATTGTAAAATAATAAGTTAAATTAAAACGTATACTTTAATAATGAATTTAATAACTTTTAATTTTAAAGGAAATGTTAACTTTATTATCGAAATATGCCTTTTATTTTAACTATTTATATATTTATTAGTTTATAAATAATATAAATATACTTTATATTAATTAAAAAATAATTAATTAAGTTTTTAATTAAATTAAGTTTTATATTTTTATTAATTTATTTTATTAAATTAAAATAAATTAAAGTTAAAAATATATAAGTAAAATAAAGTTTTAATTTTATATTAATTAAATTATCGTAAATATAAATAATTATACGGCGATTTATATACGGGGAAAGGTATTTTTAATTTCTAACGGAATATTACGTAAAAAAATTCGTATTTTATATTACGTAAGTAATATTATTTAAAATTATCCTTATAATATTATTAAGTAATTATATTATAATTATTTAAAACTTTATACGTAATAAAATATCATTTAATAAAAAATTATAAACATTTATTTTTTAAACATTATTATTTTATAACGATATTTTTTTTAATGAAACGTTATAAAAAGTTTTATAATATATTTTTTATACTTTATTATTATTTTAAAATTAACTTTTAATATAAATATATAATTATTTAACCGGTAATTTTATATTTCTTTCTTTTAATTTAATAATTAATTTAATCGAAAACATTTTATAATTTATATTAATGGATAATTATATAAAAATTTACTATCGGTTTTATATTAACGATTATTTTATGTATGTTTTTATTAATTATTATTTAATACGGAAATATATTATTTATAATCGTTTTATAAATTAATAACTTATTTATTATAATAATTAAAAAAATACCATTTCTTTTTTTTTTTTTTTATACCTAAATTTTTTATATATTTTTTTTAATATATATCCTTAATATTTAAAATATATATATATATATATATATATATATATAAATTAATTAAATATAATAAATAACATTTTTATTATTAACGTTTCGAATTCGTTAACGTTAAGTTTTTATATAATAAATAATTTATATTAATTATATACATTTACGTTTTTCGTGTTAAATAACCCTTTTTTTTTATTAACGAAAAAACGTCGGGCCTTAAAATTAAAAAAAGAAAAAAAGTTAATTAAATGTTTTAAAAAAACGACGAATAATTTATTAAAAAACTCCCGTGTATTTATTAATTTTTATATTAAAATAATTAATGTTATTACTTAATTAAAATTTAATTTTATTTTTTTTTAAAAACGTTTTATATAAATGTTCCCCGAAAATTCTTTTATAATTTATAACTTAAAAATTTATATTAATTAACGTATAAAGCTAATAATTTATACCGACGTTTTTTTTTAAGATTTTATTAATTTTATTAAATTCATATATAATTTTTTTAATTTAATTAAAATTTAAAATAATTTTATCGATTATTTAAAACGTTTATATTTATTTATAAAATTTTAAATCAATAAAGTAATAAACTTACGTAACTAAATTTATATTTTCAATTTTTTAATAATTTTAATTAAAATACTCGAAAAAGTATAATTATTTAACGATATATACTTAAAATATTTTTATCGTTTATCGTTAAAAAATTATAACTAATTTTTAAAATTTTTATTCGTTAATACCGTCGGTTATAACCGTTAAAATTAATTAATATAAATCGAATAATTATATCGTATTAAAATTTATAATTATATTATTAAATATAATATTTAATTAATTTTCGTTTAAACGACCGAAAAATTTAATTTTTAAAAATTATTTAATAATAAGTTTAATAATGATAAATTTAATTAATTTTTTAACGGGGAATTTATTATTACGGCTTAATTAAACGAAGTATAACGGTGTTAATGTAATTATATTAAATATATATTTCCTTTTAATTATTTTTTTTTTTTAAATACTTTTTTATTATATAAAAATTATACGAATATTTTTACGTAATAAAAAAATATTTAAAAAAAGGAAATATTTAAAAAGAAATATTAATTAATATATTTAATATAATTAACATATAAAGTTTTTTAAATAAAAAAAGCCTTACGGAAAAAAGTTAAGTTTAAATTAATATATTTATTTTTATAAAAATGTTTATATAAATTTAAATATTTTTTTTTAAAGAAAAAAAACTATTAATTCTTTACTTCCCCGCCTTTATTAAAAAAAATATTTTTAACATTTTTACGAAACTTACATAATTTACATTTACTTAACCTTTTAAAATATAATTATAATATTATAAAATAAATTAATAAAATTATTTTAATTATAAAATTATTAATTTAATTAACGAAATTATAAAAAATAATAATTATTTAATAAATTAAAATAATATTAATTATATTATATATAAATATAAGCTTTTTTTACGATATATTTTAAATATAATAATTAAATAAAATACGTAAAATTATTCGACGAAACTATTAATAAAAGCTAATTATTATATTAATTTACTTTCAAATTATTAAAAACGGTAAATCGAACTTAAAAACGGCTTAATGTTTAAACGTCGAAAAAAATAATAACCTTTTATTTAAATTCTAATGTTAATAAAACGGCGTTTTTTTATTAACTTATAAAACGATAAACTTATTATCGTAATCGCTAAAATTAATAAAGTTTTTAAACTAAAACATATTTTCGAAAAAATTAAGTTAAAATTAAGTAAATTAATTAAAAATATTATTTATTTAATAATTAATAAACTTACCTTTATATTTAAATAATAATTAATAAAAATATTCTACTTATACTTTATTAATTACGAAGATATCGTTAAATGTATTAAATATAATATTCGATATTTCGGGAATGTTTTTATAACGAAAGAATTTCCGCACCTTAATTTCTTAAAAATTAATAAGTAAATAAAATCGATTAAACCGTTTAAATAATTTACCTTAAATTTTAATAATGTCGAAGAATAATTATAACTTAATTACGGCAAATAATAAATTAATAAAAAGTTTTTTAATATAATATAAAAATTCGTTAAAACGTTAAAAATGGTTTTTTAAATCGTTTTTATCGATAAACTCGCGTTTTAACATTTCTTTTACCCGCCCTAAAAAAGTTTTTATTATATATTATAAATTTTAAATTATATTATTAAGTTTCTTTAAATTTAAAATAAAAATTAATAAATTACTAAGTAAATTAATTATATTTAATTTTATACGTTTAATTATTATAATTTTTATAATTTCGTTTAAAATTCGTTATTTCTTTTTAATTATATAAACTAACCTCCTTTTAATAACCTTTATTAAAAAACTTAATAAAAAAAAAAATAATAACGTTAAAAACGGGCAACTATTATTATTATTAAATTTAAACATGGTTATTTTAAATTTTTAAATAATTAATTATAAATACTTATAATAATAATATATTTTTATTAAATAAATATAAAGAATAACTTTACTTTATAAATAAATTATAAACTATTATATTAATATATTTAAAAACGTTTATATTTATTAAAAATTAAATAAAATTAAAATTTAACTTATATAAAACTTATTAACGATTAACATTTAAATAACCCGGAAAACCGCTTAAAATTTTTATATAATAACTTTAATATTTATTTTTTATATTTTTTCGTTCTACTTTATAATAATATACGACGGCGTAATTATTTCTAATAACTTACGTATAATTATATTTAACATTATTTTTTAAATTAAACGTAATAATAACCGGCTACGTTTATTAACTTAATATAATAATTAAAATTTAATAAAAAGCTTCGTAATAACATTAAACTATAAGTTTTAATTAAAAACCGTACGAAAGAAAATATAATTAAATTTTAATAAATATACGGCGTGGTTTAAAATAAACATATATAATATAAGATAATTATACGTAAATTTATAATACGAAATGAATGTAATTTAATATAATATTATTTTTAAATACGGAGATTTTTAATAAAAAATATTTAATATTAATATTACGAGTAAATAAAATTTTATTAAACATTTTTTTTAAATATTTATTTATTTATTATTTATATACTTACTTAAATATTAAACAAATAATAAAATAAATATTCGCATATTTTTTTATAATTTACATAAAAAAATAATACTTAAAAAAAAAAAAAACTAATTATTATTATTTATTAATATTTACTTAAAAACCTTTTATATCATTAACCGTTTTAACTTTAAATATAATTTAATAAAAAAAATAATATAAATTTTATAATAAAAGCTTTAAAAAATTTTTATTAACTTTTAACGTTTATATTTTTTAATTTTATTAATAATATTACGTAATTTAACCTTAACGTTTTTTATTACCTTAAAAGTTATATTAATAATTAGTTAAAATTTATCGGCGGTAGCGATATGCGTTAATAACAAAAAAAAAAATATACGTAAATACGTTAATTACTCGGAAACATTTATTTTCATTTATTATAATTAAAATAATTAATTAAGTTATAAAATTTAATTTTAATAAAAAAAAAACGTATTAAATTAATATAAACATTTATTATTATTATTATTATAATAATATTTAATATAAACGTTTCGAAAATAACCTAATATAACGATATAATTTTAAAAAAAGCCTTAATTTACTTTATAATTTTTATAAACGCGTTTTAAAGGTAAAATAATATTAACCATTACCGCGTACGTAATTAAAATCCGTTAAAAGCCGTAACTATAATTAAAAATAAAAATGTAAAAATATACTTTCGTAATTAATAAAAAATAATTAAAATTAAACTAGTTTTAATTTTTAATAATAATATATTCGATAAAAATAATAATTATTTAAAAATATAACTTATTTAGTTTTAAATTATAATAATAATTAATTAATTTTCTAAAATAGTTATAATATAACGAATTCGATTATATATTTAAATTTTTCATTATTAAAATAACGACTTTACTTATAACCGCTTTTTTTACTTTCGTTAATACTTAAAAAATATATTCGGTTAAATCGATATCGTTAATAATTTTCGGTTAATTATTATTATTACTAATAAAAAGATTATTAATAAACGATATAAATTAAATAAAAAAATAACTTTTCTTTTTTAAATTTTAATCGAAAATTTTTACTTAATTTTAATTAAAGCCCGTATTATTATTAATAAAGTTAATAAGCTTTAAGTTTTCTTTCGAAATATAAACGGGCTCGTTTTTTTCGTTAAAAACGTTAATATTTTACTTTTAAAAATAAATGTTCCGTATTAAATTAATTTACCGTTAGCCCGATTTTTTCGAAAAAGTTTTATTAATTAATATAATAAAATATTCGCATGTTTTTTATCGTTAAAAGTTAAAAACATAATTATAATACATTAAACTTAAAAACTTTAAAAACTATTAAATAAGTTAATATTTAATATTAAATAATAAATTAAACGTAAATATTTACGTATTAAATATTTAATTACTTTATTAAAAGTTAATAATAATTACTTATTTATTTATTTAATTTTTATTAACCACGTCTAATTTAAAATAATAATAATAATAATAATAATTTCTTATTTTCTTAATTAAATAAAATATAATTAAATTTTATTTTATTATTACGTATCTTAAAAAAGCTATTTCCTTAATACGGGTAGCTTTATTAAAATTAATCGAGGTAAAATTCGAGCTTAAAGTAAAAAAATTTTCAAAACGAATATACGTTTATAATATAACGCAAAAATAAAACTAATAACGGTTTAATTTTAAATTACGCGTTAAACCGATAAAAACGTAACTAATAATAATAAATATTAATTTACTTAAATATTAAAATATATATTACTTAAATAAATATTTATTAAATAAATAAATAATCTAATAATAATATTTTTAAAATAAAATATTTCTTTTTAATAATTATTAAAAATTCTTATAAAAAATATTTATATACTTAAGAACATTATAAATATCAAGTTAATATTAATTAATATATAATATTTATAAATAAATAAAAAAGTTTCTTTAACGAAAAAAAAAAAATAAACATTTAATAAATGTTTATTAAATATTAATTTATTAATAAATAAATAAGTAAGTAAATAAATACTTAATAAATACTTAAATCGCGTATACGTATAATATAAGTAATATACGATCCCGTTAAAAGGGGAAAATAAAATATAATAATTTTATTTAAAAAAAAAGTAAAAAAAAAAAATATAACTTTTTTCCGGTTCCGTTAATAATTATTTTCTTATTTTCCTATTCTTTATCGTTTTTTTAACGATATAAATACTATTATTACTATTTATTTATATTTTTACCTGTTTTTATATTTAAAAAACATTACATATTTATACGACTTATTTTCTTAATTAAGGAAATATTCACTAATTTAACTTAACCGTAAAAACATCCGGCTTTACTTAATTCGATAATAATATTCCTTCTTTCTTATAAACGATTTAAATGCTTTTTACTTTAAGCATTTATTTGCTAATTTAAGTAAATATATTTAATATTTATATTATTAATAATATAAATAACGTAAAGAAAAATAACATAATTATTAATAATATATTAAAAAATTTAATACTTAAAAGATAATATATTTAAGTAATTAACTAAAAAAAATTAAATTAAAAAAATAACGTTATTATTTATATCGTTTATTTAATTAATAAATTACCGTTATAAAATATATCGTTTCTTTAACCCTTAACTTAATTTAAATATTTTTAAATAACGACATTATATTAATAATATCGATATATATTAATTAATTTATTTTAAAATTATCATCTTTACTCGTTTAAAACTTTATGTATTTTATTTAAATATAACATAAAAACCTTTTTTTATCGATTATTTTCTTTCTTAATAATATTCGAAGATAATTTTTAATTATAAGGCTTTTTTAACGCTAAAAAGCGAAACTATTAGCTTACTTAAATACTTAAATAAATATTTATTACTAACGAATTATATATTTCGTACTTAATACATTTAATTAACGATTTAACTTAAACTTTTTTAATAAAAATTATTAACACTTATTTAAATAAACATATATTTAACATAAAAATTACGCTTTTTTTTAATATAAAATTTAACTAAATATTTAATATAAATAATTATTAATTACTCCCATTATAAACTTATAAAAAATATTATATTATTTAAGAATTATTTTTAAAATAATAACGTTATTTCGTTAAAATATTTAAATAAATAATAAATACGATTTTTATTAAATTTTTATAATACTTTATAAAGTTATATAATATTATTATTAACACTTTTTATAAATAAAATAAAACTTGTTAATTACTTAGCTTAAATTTATTTACGATAAGAGATTTTTTTTTTTTCTTTTTACTTATTTATTTTTTTTAATAAAAATGTAATAATATTAAATATATTAATAAAAATAATTAAATAAATACTTAAATAAAATAATGTTATTAATGGTATCGTAGTGTAATTATAACATAATAATAATATAATAATAATATAACGTTATTATTTTATATTTTTAATAAATATTTATAACTTAAATACTTAAATAAGTAAATACATTTAACATTATCGCCGCTTTATCGTAATAAATTATTATCGAAAATAACGTATAATAATATTAATTAACTTAAAAATTATAATTATAACTTGTCGTATTTATTAAAAATACTCGTTTACCTAAGTAAATATATACTTAAATAATTATAATCGTAATATATATAATAATAAAATACTTTAAATTTTTAAATATTTTAAAAAGCTTTTTAATTAATAAATTAATTAAGTAAAAAGTTAATAACTTATTTTTTAATAAATTTAAAATAAATATTTATACTTTTTATAAATATTTTTAATATTTTAAAACTAACGTTTATTTAAATACTTATATATAATATTATCGAATTTTTCTCATATATTACCTTTTTTATTTTTTATTATATAATAAGCTAATAACGTTTAATTTTTAACTTATATATAATTATTTTTATAAGAAATTAAACGATACGTTACCGTTAATTTTAAAAAAAGGAAAGAATTTTTTTATAATAATTATTATTATAACTTTATAATAAAAGAAAGTCATATATAAAAAAGCACGTAAAAAATAAAAAAACTTTTTAATAATAATGAACATTAATAAAGTTATTAGTGTAAATTACTAAGTCGTTTTAAATAATAAAAAAAATTAATAAAAATAAAAAAAGAAAATAATAAATAATTATCGTATATTTTTATAAATAAAACCTTTTAAATATAAAATATAATTTTAATAAAAATACGTGTATTATTAAACTTATACTATATAAACTTAAGTTTAAATCTTAAGTATTAATTTTATAAAAAAATATATTCGTTTTTAATTTATTTTTATTAATATTTTTAAATTTACGCTAATTTTAATATCCTTTTTTAACTTAATACCTATTTTTATTAAAAATTATATTAAATGTATAAATTAAATCGAACTTTATTTTATAATTCGGAATTTAAAAAGAATTATTTTTATCGGATTTCGAAAGATTTAAATTCTTTTACTTTTATCCCGTTAATTAATATTTTTCTTCCGTAAGTTAATTTTTTATGAATTTATTTTTTATAACGCGAGTAACCCGCGAGGATATAAAAACCGGTTTTTAAATATTATAATTTTAAGAAAAAAGTAAAAATTATTTACACGTACGTATACTTAATAAACTTAAATAATAATAATTAATAAATAATGTTAATTTTATTAAATAAAAACTTAATAACGATAATAAAATGAAATATTATTACTTTTATATACCTTTTTAACTAAATTATTTAATAATAATTATAACGAAAATAAAATTCGAAAATTCGGGTTTTATATACGTTTATATATTATTATTAATATATTAAAAGGTATTTTTATATTATTTTTAAATTTTATAAAAGAAAATTAAGTTTTAATATTAAACGAAAGTTAAAGGAAACGATGGTCGGAAAAATCTTACAATTTTTAAGATTTTAATATTTCCTTAAAAGCTTTATAAAAAATAGTAAAAGTTAATAATAATAAAGAAAATGGTTAATAATTAACATTATAATTTTACGGGTTTTCGTTATTATTATTATTATTATCGTCGTCGTTTTTTTCGTTTAATTTTTTTTAAGAAATATTCTTTATTTTTTTTTTTACTTAATAAATTATACCTTCTTAAATTTTCGGATTCGTTTTTAAATATTAATAATATATTATAATAAATATTAAGTAAATAATAAAATAAAAATATTAATAATAAATTAATAAAAAAGAAATTTAAGTTAAGAAATATAATATATAATATTATATAATACGTTTATAAATTTTACATACTTAAAATTAACCGAATAAAATACGAAATATTTAAAAATATAAAAGTTCGAATTAAAAATTTAAGTTATTAACCACGTTTTTTACTTAACATTTAATTTAATAAATACTTACGATACTTAAGTAATTATTTTATATTATATTTTATTAAAATTAAAACGAAAACTTAATAATAATTTATTTATTAAATTTTAACAAATAATTATTATAATTTAAACTTATTTAAAAAATTAAATCATTAAAAAATAACGCCACATAATTATGAAATATTTTAATTTACACGGTTTTAAATAAAAATAATGTTAATTGCGTAATATCGAACTAAAAAAATGCCGGAAAATTAAAGTATTTTTTATTTTATTCAAATTAAATAAAAAACTATAAATAACTTTCGAATTTAACGATAATACGCGGTTAAAAAACTAAACCTCGTATTATATATTTAACATTACCTTTAAATAAAAACGTAAAAACTTAAACTTTTAATATATTAAATATATTATATTATAAATAATAAAAAATTATTAAAATGTAAAAAAATTAAATTTATATATAATAATTTTTTTTTTAATAATTATAATAAATAATATTATTTACGTTATATAAATTACGTTAATAATTACGTTAAAAAAACCCGGAAAAACAATAATAAAAAGTGTACATATTATCCTATATAAATTATATTAAAATTTAAATACCGCGATTTAAACTTTTAAACTTTATTTTATTATTTATATCTTTTCGTAATATTAAATTTTTAATTAATTATTTTAAAATTAAAATACTTTTAAAAATTTAATAATTACAATTATTTAATTACTTTTATAAAACGTTTTTAAATAAATTAATTTATATTAAAATTTACTTAAATTCGAATCGAAAAAATGTAATTAAACCTAAAAAAAATTAAAATTAACTCGAATTAATCGAAATAAAAGTCTTTTTTTAACGTTAAGTTTTATAATTAAATTTAAACTTATAAATTAATAAAATTAATTAAAAATAATTTAAATTAAACGCTTTTAATTAAGTTTAGTTATAAAAATTAAAACGTTAAATTAAAAAAATTAAAAAAAGTTAAAATTAATTAAATATAAAGTAAAATTTTAATAACTTTTTTTTAATATAATATATAAATTAATATTAATTATATAATGTAAATAATATTATTTATTATAATATTATTAATAAAATTTTTTACATTATTAAAATATAATAAAATAAGTAAATAAATATAATAAAATTTTTATTTATATTATAAAGAATTTTTATTTTTTTAACTTAACTATAATTACTTTTTTTTTATTATATAAATATTTATTTATTAAAAAATTTTAAACTTATTTTAATTTAATTATAAAATTCGAAATTATACGTTTAAAAAATAATTTAACTTAATAATATATAATTAAAAGCTTAAAAATTATATAATTAATTATAAATTTATATTATTATAATAAATAATTTATTATATATTTTTTTAAAAAAAACGCATATTATTTTTTAAACTTTATATATTACCATTATAAAATCTTTCTTAACGATTACTCGTTAATTAATAATAACTTAACGTGGAAATTTAAAACAAAAACACGTACATTAAATTATATAAATATTAATTTCGTTATAATAAAAATTAAAAATAAAAGTATATTAAATATATTAATAAAAATATACTTAAAAATAATATTTAACGCGTTTATATTAAAAAATATATTATTATATTTTTTAATAATTATAAATAATTTATTCCCGGTTAATAACCTTATTTTAAGGTAAAGCGAAACGGTACATTTTTAAAAAAAACCGATTATAATATACTTAATTATAAAATTTAAAAAAATATATTTCGAATTTAAAATAATAATTAAATGCGAAAACGAATTATAATATATAATGAAACGCGATAAATTTTTTCGCAAAATTTAACTCGATTATTTATTAATGTTTAAATTAAATTCCTTTTTTTTCAACTATTACTATAAAATTAACGGAATTATTTCTTACGAATTTTCGTTTAAAAACACTTTATTAAACTATATTTATTTTAATATAAAAAAAATAAATAATAAATTAATAATTATTAAATAATTCGAAATTTTCGAATATAAAAATAATAAAAAACGAAAAATTTTATTAATACGTAATAAAACCGAAATGTTAACGAAAATTTATTACTTTAATATTATATCGATTAATTACATATAGTATATATACGATAAATTAACTTACTTTAAACTAATTTAAAATTTATATTTTTTCGTTATAAAAAAAATCGATTTTAATGTTTTATTTTTCTTTAGTTTAAAATGGTTAAAAAAAAAAATAAACCGTATTAAACTTAAACATTAAATATTACTAATAATAATTAATTTTCATAAAAATGGTATTTCCCACCGTAATATTTCCTTTAAAAATGTTTTTATTTATTATAAAAAAAATTTAAATAAAAAAATAACGTATTATTTAATATTTAACGATTTTAATTAAACGATTAAATTAACGATTAATAATAATTAAAATTTTAAACTTAATTATATAATTACTTTAAAAATTAAGTTTTTATTTAATAAACATAATTATATTTATTTTTTTATCGATATATAAGATTTTATAATATTATATATTTTTTTTATCGAAAATTTTATATTAAAAAATAATAATAATATAATTAATATCGTTAAAAACGCCGTTAATAAGCTAACTTACTTTTATATATTCGATAAAATTTACGACGATAAATATGATTTTTTATTATCGATATTAATAAAAAAACCCGATAAAAAAATATCGGTTTTTATTACGTTAAATTATAAGTTTTAAATAACGGGTAATTAAAATATATTTATTTTAATATTAAAAGAATTAAAGTATAAAAAAAATATAATATTTAAACGATAATTAATTAAAATATATTTATTTTAATATTAAAAAAATTAAAAAAATCGAAACATATTAAAAAGAAATCGTTTTAATTAAATATATTATAAATAAATTATTAATTAAAATAATTAATTAATTATAATAATTTAATAAAATAATAAATATTATAATTATTATTTATAAATAATAAATATTAATATTTTCCGGATTTTTTTTTATTTTTTTATTAAATTAACTTAAAAAACGCTTTAACCATTTAAAGTAACGTTAAATTTTTTTAACATTACTTTAATTTTAATTTTTAAAACTTTTTATTAAATGTATTTTTTAATTTAATAAATTCGTTTAATTTTTAATTAAATAAATATTTACTTATTTAAATAATTAAATTTTAAAGTAAATAAGAAATTTTTTAACGCATTAATTACTTTTTTAAATTTAAGTTTAAATTATATACTTTATAATTATTTTAACCCTTTTTTAATTTTTCTTTTTCTAAACACATTGAATTAAAGTGAGGTAACTCTGCTCTACAGAAGGTCATTCAACGGGACTAGCCCTATAAGATCAACCTAATATAGACGGGTAACTAAAAGAATGAAAGTCTAATGTGAAGCTATCACGATGTACTGATCAGGTAATCCAGACGCTGATCCTGAGTAACGAATGTATATAAAAGTAAGTAGTATGAAGCTTGGTGATGTATATACAATCGAACCTGAACGAGGATTATAAATAGTCAAAAGAGCGTACAAAACACTACGCTCCGATTCAGCTCCCCAGGGCTTGAGCCAGTTGTCCTCAACAAACAAGCACGATATCCGAATCTATCAACTGAATATCCTGAATAACCTGAACAATAAAATAGCTCATCGACAAGCTCAATAACTGATCAAATAACTGATCGAATGACTGATCTCCAAGCAGGCAACCTAGCTGCGAATCTCCTTAGGTGCTGAATATCTTCGAATCCTAAATCTCTTCGAATACTGAATCTCCTCAAGTGCTGAATCCTTCGTATGAAATAACCTAATAATCGTGTAACCATGGATCGTCTTGTCGTAAAATATACCAAATAATCAACTGGTCAACTGATCAACTGATCTCCTGATCCTCGTGTAACGTATCTGAAACATATACTGAATATCGAAAAAGTCCTGAATCTCCAATCGTCGAATATACTGAATAAATAGCGGTAACTCTGCCAGCTCGTCGTAGGTCCTGCAACTTCAACCTTGGAAACTGTTCCTGAAGCCAGAATATCTCTTAGTCATCTATATCATAGATCTAACCAACGGGATCACGCCATGGCCCACGCCCTGAATCTCTGTATCTTTGTATCTCTGAATATCTATATCATGACTTCGTACGGTATGTGTATGTATGTATGTATGAAAGGTCGTATACGTGTATCGATTGTATTGATCAATAAGGTGGGTATTAGTGGGTATATCGTGGATATATCGGTGGATACTTCGGTGGGTATATCGGGTATGTCAGGTATCAACTGAAAACTTGTCGAAAAGTGAGGGGTATCGTAGGTTGAAATCTTCGAAAAAGTGGTCGAAAAAGTGGTCGAAAGGTGATCGTAAAAGTGGTCAAAAAGTCGATCGAAAAGTGGTCAAAAACATGTTGTTGTACTGATCGTATTGAAAGGAGGTTTTAGGGGTTGTAGGCATGCCCCAAGGTCTTTATGTTGTTGTTCTTGTTGTTGTTGTTGTTGTTGCATCTTCGATCTCTTTGATCTTAGTCATCTTCATGGATTTCCTCCTTGGGTTTGAAAGCAAGCTGTCCTCAGCGAACTGATTGACTGAATAGCTAACTGAATAGCAAACTGAATATATGACTGCTTGGCAAGGTGATCGGAAAGAAACGGTCCTCCTGAGACTGGTATCTCCTAAGATTGAGGTTGTTTTGGGATCGAGTGGTGGTGGTCGACAATGAATCAGAGTGAGGTAACTCTGCTCTACAGAAGGTCATCCAACGGGACTAGCCCTATAAGATCAACCTAATATAGACGGGTAACTAAAAGAATGAAAGTCTAATGTGAAGCTATCACGATGTACTGATCAGGTAATCCAGACGCTGATCCTGAGTAACGAATGTATATAAAAGTAAGTAGTATGAAGCTTGGTGATGTATATACAATCGAACCTGAACGAGGATTATAAATAGTCAAAAGAGCGTACAAAACACTACGCTCCGATTCAACATCGCTCCATAGCCGGTAATTAATAATAATATAAATTAATATTTTTATTTATATATATAAAAAAAAATAAAAAAAAAGTTATACGTAAATTATAAAAGGAAAAATTAAAACCATATAAAAATAATTAAAATATAAAATTAAAGTAAATTACGTAACGTGTAACGTAGTTTAATAATTTAAACGTAACTTTATTTATAAAGTTATTTATTTATTACTTCGTTATATACATTCATTTAAAAATAATAACATTACCACGTTTTTTTATTAATTTATTTTATTATTTTAAAATATAACATTAATATTATAACCCGGTTTTTTTAATAATAACGATTAATTATAACGAATAATATTAAATTAATATTTCGAAAATTTATTATAATATATATTTATTTAAAAACCATTTTTAACTTATTAAATATCCCGAACCGAACATTTTATAAGAAATTAATGCTAAATTAACTTAATATAATTTAAAATTTATTTATATATTTTTAACACGCGCATTATTTAATATAAATAAAAAATGTCGAAATATATAATTAAATTAAAGCTTATTCGATAAATTTATTTTAAAAAAAAACCGGTTATTATACGTATTATCGTGATATATATATACGTTATTTTTTACGTTTTTATTTAAAAGTAACGAAAAAAATCGGTTTATAATATTATTATTATTATTTTTATTTTCGCTTTCGTTTTTACTTTTACCCTTATTTTTATCGTTTATATCGTCGGTTTTATTATTAATATCGTTAAAATATAATTATAATTATTTATAAAGTCGTTTATTATTTAAAAAATAATCGTTTTACCGATTATTAAGTTTATATTTATTAAATATTAACTTTATTTAATTAATTTAAAATGAATATAATAAATTTATAACATTATTATAAGTTATTTTATTAAAACTTTTTTTTTAATTTATTTAAACGGACGTAAAAGTTTTTTATATATTAATTACTTTAAAAAATAATAATAATATTTTATACATAAATAATTACTTAATAATTTATTCATTAAATATTTTAAAATTAATGGAATATACGTTTTTATTATTATTATTATTAAAAAGCATAATAACGAAATTAATAAAAATGAATTAAGTAAAACGAGCGAAAAAAAACTCGATAGGAACTTTACGAAAAAGCAAATATAATATATTTTAATATAACGTAAAAATTTTTATATCGAAATTAACAAATTTATTAAACGGATAAAACATATGCGTAATTAACCGATATTTAAAAGTATTAAAACTTAAATCGAGTTTAAATAATATGGTAAAATGATTTTAATCTTAAAAAAAATAAATATTTTTTCGAATAAATATTTTATTATTAAAAGTATTATAAATAATTTTAATTTTTTATACATTTAAGAACCGGCATATATTATTATTTTTTAATTATTATTTTATGTTTAAAAACATAATATAACATTTTTTAAATAATATTAAACCGGTTATAATATAATAAAATTATAAATTTAAATTATATATAAAATAAAAATTACTTTAATCGATAAATAAATTAATATTAATTTTTAATTATTTTTAAAATAACGATAATTTATCGGGAAATTTTTAATTATCGAAATTATAAAAAATAAAAAATAATAAATTTATTAAATTAATATAATTAATATAATATATAAAAGCGTTTTATAATAACGAAAATATAATTTAACCGTTCGTATATTTAAGAATGTAAAAATAATATTTTTTAATAAGTAATAATTTAATTTATAATAATAGATTATCTAATGAAAATAACTTTAATAAATAAAACTTTATTATTTTACCGTTTTTTTTAAACTTTTTATTATTTTTTTAAATATTATTTATAATAATATAATAAACTTAATATATTAATAAATAATATAAACCACCCGGATTTAACGCGTTAAAAAATATTAAACACGTTGATTATAAATATTTAAAATAATATATTTTAATTTTAAATATTAATTTTATCCGGGTTATCCCGGTTAAAAAAAGCACGAATAATAATAAAAGTTTTAATAATATTATTTTAATTATAATAAAAACTTAATATATAAAATAAATAATAAAATAATAATAAGAAAATTAACGTTGAAATAATATAATGTATATTATATTAAATAAAATATATTATAAATATTAAATATTTAAATAAATAATTATATATATAATTAAAATAAATTAAATAATTATTTTTTAATTATATAATTATATTTTATTTTATATAGTTATAAAAAATTACTTATTTTCGTTATATTTTTTATTTTATTATATTTTTTTAATTAAATATTTATTTAAATATTAAGTATTATTTTTTTTTATTTTTAATTTAATATAATAATTTTTTTAAAGTTAATTATAAATTATTATTTATTTAAAAAATAAATAACTTTTATAATTATTAATTATATTAAATACGTAATTTAAAAAAAATAAAAATAAGTTTTTTTTTTCTTTTAATTATTATAAAAAAGAAAAAAATACTAACTTATCTTAAATTATTTTATAAGTTCCTTATTTTCGCGGGGAAAAATTTAATTAACTAAAAATTAATATAAATAAAAAAAGCTTAATTTAAGTTAATTAAAATAATATTATATAATAAAAATATTTTTTTTAAATTAATTAATAAATTCGTTAATTTTACGTTTTTTAAGTTATATTTTTTTTTAAGTTATTTTTATATGTTTTTTATGAATATTTAATTAATTTTTATATTATTTTAATTTATTATAAAAAAACTCGTTAAACGTTAATCGTAATTTTTTATTATTAATTATATATTATTTAAAGTGAGTTTTTAAGCTAAAATAATTTTCAATATACGGATATTTTTAATTTTTTATATACTTTAACGGGTATTTTATTAATTATTTATCGTAAATATATTACGTTTTTAGCGTAAAAAAATTATTAAAGTTATACTTATATAATAAAACGCTTAATTATTTTATTAATTTTTTTAATTTTAAATTATTTTTAATATTTTATTTATAATTAAATACGTTAATATTTTCGAAATTATTTTATATTTTATTTATTTAATTAATAATAATATAATTTATATTTAAATAATATTAAATTCGATAAGTATTTTAATTTTTAATAAACTTAACGATTTTTCGTCGTAAAATATTTCTATATATAATATATAAAACGATTTAATCCGGTATTAAATTTTTATTAAACTTATTCGTATTAACGAGAAATTCGAAATATACTTAATAACGTTAATGTAAGTTTATAAAACGTAGGTTTTAATTTATTTATAATTTAATAACGTATAAGTTTCCGAAAGAATTACTTTTATTATTATTTAATTTTTTTATTTTATTTATTAATATTTTATTTATAAAAATTTTAAAATATATAATTTTATACCCGTTCGCGATTTATACCGTTCGCGTTTTTTACGATTATAATAAACTTATTATATATAATTAATTAAAAATACGTTATTATTATAAGCGACGTTTTAATTTTATAGTTTATTTAAGTAAATTATAATTGAAATTTTAACGTTTTAATAAAAAGTAAATATTAATTTAATACGTTTATTAAAAGAAAGTTAAATTTATTAACGTTATATTAAAAGATTTTACGTAAATACGTATTAATATAAACGTAAATTTTAAATTTAATAAAACGAAGTTTTATATAACCGTTTATAAATTATATATAATTTAATCTCGAAATTATAAACTTTTTATTTTTCCGTTTTTCGTTACTTAGTTTATTATTACAATGTTATTATATAATTTCGAAATATTGCTAATAATATACGTTATACGATTCGTTTTTTATAATAAAAATATAAATATACTTACGAATACGTTTCCGAACGTTATTTTTTTCTAACTCCTCGAAAACATTTAACGTTTATTCGTAATTATTAATAAATTAATTTATTTTTATTATATTACGTAATCGTTAATATAAATTATTAATTTATTTTTTTATACCATTTTTTATTTAAATTCGAATAAAAAAAACACGGTTAATTATTATTTTATATTAATATTATAAATAAGTTAAAATTAAATTATTACGATAATTTTCTTTATAAAAATAATTTTATATAATATTTACGAGTTCCGGGTTATAATTAAATTTTTCGTAATAAGTTATTTTTTATTTTTTTAACTTACGTTTTAAAAATTATTTTAATATATTAATTTTTAATCGTTTTTCGCTTAAATAATTAATAATAAAAATATATAATAACTTTATTTCGAAAAACTAATAAATCTTCGTTTTAATAAAATTAATATTTAATTTATTTTTACGAAAATTTTATTATTAAAATTATTATTAAAAAATACGTAAATTAACATTAAAGTTATATTTATTTTAAAAAAAATATAAGATTTTTTTTTATAAATTACTTTTTTTTAATTATAATTAAAAAATTCGATTTTTAAAAACTCGAAAATTAATTCGAATTTATAATATATTAACTTTAATAAAAAATAATAATTATTAACTTCCTTTTATTATTCGAATTAATTATTAATATTAACTTATAAATATAAAATTTTCGCGTGGTACGGATATAATATCACTTAATTAAAACCTTCGAAATCCCTAAATTATTATTTCGTAACTTCGAACTTTTAATATTATACTTTTTCCTTTAACTTTTTCTTACCTCCCTTTTTTTTTTCCTAAATTTTTTTTTTAATATATATAATAAACTTCTTTAACTTATTTACCCTTTTTTTTCCTTTCCGTTACGATTTAATTAAATTAAGTTTTAAATTATTATAAAATATATAAAAATATATTAATTATAATTATAATTATTAATAAAACCCCCCGGTTAATTTTAATTATCGTTCGTAAAAAGTTAAATTTTTTAATTAAATTTACTTTTTTTTATACTATAATTAATTATAATTTTTTTTTTTATTATATATATTTTTTATATTTATTTTATATATTAATATAATATAATTATCCTTATTAATTTATTTAAATTAAACTTAATTAAAAATATATATTTTTATATCGAATATAAACCGTTATATAATTAAATTAGTAATAAATAATTTTATTCGTTATATAATAACGCGTAGTAAATAATTATATAATAATATTAATATAGTTATAAAATAAAATAAATATAATATAAAATAACTTATTTTTTTTATAATAAAATTTAAATTAATAATTTTAAAATAAAAATCGAATTTTCTTCGCTTTTTAATATTTATAAAATATTTTTATATATAATATTAATCGTTTATATAAGTTTATTTTATATTATAAATAACTTATTTACTTATTTAAATATTACTTAAATAATGTAATTAATCGTAAAAATAATATTATTTATTATAAATTTTTTAAACGTATATAAAAAAAATTATTAATATATATTACCGAAAGTTTATAAAAATAACCTTAATTTATTATATAATATTTTTTATTTATAATTATTAAAATAAAACCGTTCGACTTACCCTTTTTATTATTACTTTTATTATTTTTCCGTTAAAAATAAGTATAAAAATAAAAAAAAACATAATAAATTCGTTAATTTATTAATCCCATAACTTATTTCCTTTTTATCGAATTCGTTATATACCATTTAATTTATTACGTATTATAGTTTCGGTATATTTTTTACGGTAAAACACGAGCCGGTTAATCTTTTTTAATATATATAATTTCGAATTAATTTTATCGATAATAAACGAAACGGATATAAATTAAATAAATAAAGTAATAACGTTTTAACTTATATAAATAATATTTATACGTAAATATTAAATAAATAATACGCTATTAAAAAGAAATATATTAAAAATATTATAATAAACAAGTTAACGTATAATAAAAAAAAAAATAAAATAATTTTAAAAATTACCTTATACGTTTACGAATATTATATTTACGGATATAAAATAAAAATAACATTTATAATAATTAAATATTTTAAAATATATAAATTAAATTTAAGCTTACTTAATTAAAATTATTTTTATAAATGTTATTTAAAAAAAAGTAATATTTTAATTTTTTTTTTAAAATAATATTTAACTTTATAAACTTAATTTAATATTAACATTATAAATTAATTTTAAATTAATTAACGAAAAACCTTTAAATATAATTATTACGTTAAATTTATTAAAAAGTTTTAATCGATAAAAAAATATTATATTATTATTTTATTAATAAATATTATTAAATATAAATAAATAATTATTAATAATTTATTTAAAAAAAATAAAAATCCCTAAAATAAACTAAAGCTTTATATTAAAAGTAATATTTTTAAAGCTTTTATAATTATATATAAAAAACGAATTAATATATTTTTACACGTATAACTCGTAGTAAATTCCCGTAATTTTTATATTTCCCGTATTTTAACTTTTATTATATTTTTATTTATAAAACGGGTGGAAAATTTAAATAATTTATTCTTTGAAAACGATAAAAAAAATTAACTTATACGGCGTTAATCGATATATTCGTATGTAAATTTTAGCCTTGTTTTATCGCCGATAAAAAGTTAAATATTATAAAAGAAAATTTTAAATTAATTTAACTCATTATTATTAATTTTTAAAACGACGCGATAATAAAATTCGAAAAACTTTACCTTAAAACGTTTTAAAATTATAAGTTTTATTAAATTATTTTTATTATTAATTTATTATTAACGTTTTTTAAAAGAATTTTATATTAACCGGGCGTTTTATAATTTATACGATGCGTTAATAAATTAATTTTATTAACGAATTACTTGCCGTAAATTACGAATTTTTAAGCTTTTATATTTTTAATTTACGGTAAAAATAATTTAGCTTTTTTTTAAAACCGGGAATGAATAATATAAACGAAAAAAGTTTAAAAAAATTTATATAAAAAAAGCTAATTACGTTTAATAAAAAAAACTTATTTATTTTTATAAATATAACACGAACCGTTAATATAAAAATATTATTCGTTTTTTACGAAACGCGAAACATTTTTAATAAAATTACCCGTTAACCTTAATCTTTTTAAAACGTTATTTTATTAAAATCGTAACAAGGTTTAATTACTTAAAATGGAATTTTTTTAAATAATTAAAATTTAACTATTAATATAAATTCCACCATTATAATTACCGCTTTAAAATATAATAATAATTATAATTACGTATTTACCGAAAATCTTTTTATATTTCCTTATAAAAACCACTCGTTAAAACTTAAAGTAAATGTTAAAAAACGAAAAGTTAATTAACTTTTTATTAATATTATCGATTTTAAAAACGGAAGAAACGATTTAATAACGCGTTGAAAAAACAAAATCGTTTAATTAATAAACGTAAAAAAAAACCGAAATAACAAGCCACGTAAAAACCGTAATGCCTTAAATTCTTAAATTAATAAAAAATTATTAATTTTTAAATATAATATTCGTAAACGATCGAAATTATTAAAGCTTAAATATTACGAAAAGTTTATTAATAAACGATAAAACATTATATAAATAAATAAATTTAATATATTATTTTAATTATTTTAAAAAATAATAAATATTATATAAATAAACATTTCATTTTTAAAGATTTTTTATAATATTAATATTATATTAATTAATATTTTAAATGTTAAAATTATATAAATATGTTAATTTTTATAAGTTTATTTATTTATAATTTTATATAATATATTTAAAATATTTTTTTTAATAATACGTTATTACGTAATATTATTAAACTTTAATAAAACTTAATATAAATTATATTATTTAATTACGTTTTTTATAAAATATTAATATTTTTAATTATAAATAAATTTAATATATATAAATAAATAAAATTATTTAAATATAAAACGGAAAAATTAAAATTTATTTAAATATAATAATATATTAAGTTATAATTTTTTTTATATAAACTTAAATTAATCGAATGTAATTAATTAAAAATAACGCTCTTTAATTTAATATAAAATTATATATATTATTTTATATATTTTAAACTTAAAAAAAATTTAACTAATTGCGATAATTATTCCTTAAATTTTATATATTTTAATTTAAACGCGTTTTTTTTACATTATAATAATAATAACGATAATAATATTATAAACGATAATATCGATTTTATTTAATAAATTTTTATTAACGTTAAAAATATACCGTAATTTAATTTTTTAATTATTATTTTAAATTATAAAAATAAAAAAAAACCATGTTTTTTACCGAAAACGTATTTAAATTACACTTAATAACGTTTAAAAAGTTCTTAATAATATATAAAAACATATAAATATTTTAAACCGAAATAAATCGAAATTATATCATTATTTACGTAAAACGAATAATAAAAAAATTAAAAATATATAAATAATTATTTATTACTTACTTAAATAAATACGAAATAAAGTAAAGAATTATAATTATTAAAAAATTAAATTAAAAATAAAAGTATAATTATAAAAAATAAAAGTAAAAATAAATAAAAATTATATTAATAAAAAAAAATATTAAAGTTAAGTTCGAAAAAACCCTATTAAATAAAACTTTATCTTTTAAAAAAAACATTAAATAATTAATAAATACTTTATTCGTTAATCGTAAAATTATTTTTTTTATTATTAAAAAGTTATTATTAAAGTTTTTTATTTTTATACTCGATATATTTTTTATTTATTTACTTATTTTCGAAAAGTTACTTAATTAATCACTAAATTAATAATAACTTAAAACTTAAATTAATAACATATTAAGCTACTTTTTTTTTACGTTTAAATATAAAAATTTTCGTTTATTTTAATATAATTAAAAATTTAAATAACATAATAAAATAATTAAATTAACTTATTTTCATTATTATAACCTTTAATATTATAATAAATAACGATTACATATTTATTTACTTATTAAATACCTAAATATAATAAAGTTTAATTTAATTAATAATTATTATAATATTACTAAGTAAATACTTATTTTCTTAATATTTTTATAAAAATAAAAAAACTTATTATATTTATTTAATAAATATTTACTTATACGTATTATAATTTATAAGCCTTTTAATCTTTAAATTATAAAACACAGTATATTTTCGTCGTACACTATATTTATACAGTATACCTTTCAATACATTAATTGAATTGGCGGGTTGGCGGATTTGTCCTTATGGTCCGCCGTCCTGTTAGCGAATCATCTACGATGCATCACCAACATCGAATATGGTGATCATAAATGTTCTTTCTCCCACTCACCTGGACACTGAACATACCACCAGCGTCGGTGCCTATAGATACGTCCCGATTCGATGTTTCTGAGACGCCACTAGATTCCTATGCTAAATAGGTACCTACTGGAGAGGATGATAAGCTATCACTTGGCGCAAATGTTGACAGCTAAGTCAGTTTGAAAATACCAATTTAACTATTACACACGAAACATTACGAAGCTATATGTCGCGATCTCACAAACCCCCAACTACCCCCGCCTACCTAACCCCCCCTCACCATCTCCGTCCGCAGCGCCAAAGGCGTAACCCCCACCGCCCTGCCGTCCCCCCCAAGCGTGAAAACAAACTGATCCAACGGCATATCCGCATAAACCGCCGCCGTCTGACTAACCCACGTCCCACAATTCGTCGAAAACATAGCCTGTCCACGATCCGGCAGATCCAAATTCTCCACCACCGCCTTAAACGCAATCTTCCTCGAACCATTCCCCGCTGCGGGTTTAGACTCTAAACCGGCAGGATACAGCCGAATCGACGGCCCGGTGACGTTGTAGTTCAGGGTATACCGCACCGCGACGGGCACCATGTCCGTGCCATTACTAACCCACCGCTCGACGCCCAGCCCCGGCCGCGTCGCGTCCGTGCTCAGCACCAGTGTGCTGTTCATCCCCGCGTCCGCCGCCGTGTACGTCCCCGCGTAATTCGTCTCCGCCTCCTCGCGCGCCGCGTCTTCGAGGGCTGAGAGCAGTGCTTTTCCGATGGTGTCCGCGATATCCCAGTTCGCGTTTCCGGGCCATCCGCCTGCGAGCAGGACCGCGATGCCGACGTCGTAGTCGGGGAGCAGCACGAGTAAAGACATGTACACGTTGATGCTCCCGGCTTTGCTGTACGCGTCTACGACGCGGCTGCCGTCGGTTAGCGGGATGCGCCGGATTCCCCAGGGCGAACTTATGCCTTCGTGGATGTCGGATGTGAGCGCTGTGGGCTTGAGCCAGCGTCGGGTTTGCGCGGGCGCGAGGAGCGTGTGCCGGAAGATGGCGCGGCCGAGGCGCGAGAGGTCGCTTGTTGAGGAGTACATGTTTCCGGTTCTATGGGGTGTTAACTTCTTCGAATGGGAAAGGTGAAGGAGGAAAGGGGGCATACGGGCTCGCTTCGCCGAGGCTGTACGACCAACCGTCTTCTTTTCCTTCGGGGATGACGCCGAGTGAATCGTCGGGCTTCTCGTAGAATGTGTTCTGAAGCCCGAGCTTATCGATAATGTCGCTTTGTAGCATCGGCGCAAACTGCTTCTTCGTGATGGCTTGGAGCGCGTACGCTAAGATTTGGTAGCCCATGTTGGAATACCCGGCCGTCCATGAGGGCGAGAATGATGGCGGGACGTTGGCTAGTCCTGTGAAAAACTCTACTCGCGGTCTTCTGTTAGACATGTTCTTGCCGCGTCCTATTGCGAATCATCCGGTCACGGGCTGCTCACCTGCGCGAGGGCATTTTATAGCTTCGCCGCATATCGGAGTCTCGTTAAATGGTGCCGGCGGGAAGCCCTTGGTTTGGAGTACAGTTTGGTTGTTCTCTTGCGTCAGTTCTCCTTCGATGGCATCTAGGAATTTGATGTCACATTTTAGCCCTGCGACTTTCAATTCTACTTCTCCATCTCCATCTCACCAACTTCTTCGCTCCCCCAATTTTCCTATTTCTTTAAACCAAAGCACCAACTAAAAGTACTCACAGTCTCTCACGATTCCTGCCATATGGCTTGCCAGATCCTGCAGCGTAATGCTATCCCAGTCCACGTTCATAATGGGATCATACTGAGCCTTCCCAGCCAACAGCTCCAACTCCGGCACCCATTGGGTTACTGGTGTGTTCCAATATGTGTCCCCGGCCTCAATAAGAAACGTCAATATCGTGAATATCTTCGTAACGCTACCAAGCCGAAACACAGTGTCGCCATTCACGCTCTTCACGCCAGGAGTGTTAGCCGTCAGCAAATTAGTCGCAGTATGGTAGTGACTCCACAGCGGCGTGTCCTCATCCTTATCAGAAGCCGAGAACACTTGTATAGACCATGACGTAGCGTTTGGGTTTGTCGCCGAGTCCATGCCCCGCGCATTGAACGTCGCCGTCAAGTTTGCGATCGCCGTCTTGATGGCATTAGAAGAAGCCAATGAGCTCGGCTTCGGGAACGCAGGTCCTGGGTACGGGCAGTTTGGGATCCCGCCCGCCGGGGCGATCATGGCGTGCACGGCCAACAGCAGCAGCGCTGTCGCGGAGGGATGCGACTTCATGGTGACGGAGCTGGTACCCTCGACTTGGACTGAGGACCAGACACCCAAGAGGGTACAAAGAGGGATGATGGGAAGTCTTAAGGAAACGTATGTACACGAGTCTTCTGGAGGCAGACGCGTCACCAGAAGCCACGAGGTAGTGTCAACCTAGGGCTCTTTCTTTCCTTTTGATCTTCAGTCCTGGGTGAGGTAGGATTGCAGTTGCTACGTCTGGGCATACGTATAAGAAGATAAGCTTATGTTACGACATTGGGATCTTCCGAGCCTTGTGTGTAACCCGTCCATTCACCCGGGAACGTGGTCTTATTTATGAATGCATGTCTCAATGGGGGATCGATCATCCTGGTTTGATAGAAGCTCCCCTGGTTTTCACCTCTTGAGAATTTGCAATGTCTTCTTCTGAACTATGCATTATTAGGGGGTATCATCGACTTTGCTGTTGCTACTTTATATGGCTCTGTAGTCTCAATATCTTTTTCATTTTATTTTATCATGACTTTGTAATAGATAACCAAACGCCACTGTGAAAATAATTTACTTGGTACGAAGTCGGCCATCAAACGCATATCAGTAAACGGTACGAATATTCGCTTCACCTACCCCTTTCGTACGCGGGGGCTACCTCTACCATCAAGCTATGTTAGGAATAAGTAGGTGGGTCACCATGATTGATGCCAATACGCGTTTTACGAAGTTCCGGGATCGACAGCGCCGGCGCCGAGTGTCCTGGTGGGTAGAGTGGCATGACGCCGAGGGTATTAAGAGGAGCTTGATAGATGCGCAATGCAGAGATTGGTTCCAATCGACAGGGAGTTTCTTTGAGCTGTAATTCTATTCCCAAGCTTCCAAGCCGCGCAGGCCGGGTTGCAAAAAGGGGCAAAGAAAAACCAAGTCAAAGTAAATTCACATGCTTTAAGACACTACGCTTTCGCGATATTGATATCCGAAGAAATAGGAAAAGGTTCCTGCGAGCTATCGTAATCCTCTGCAACTCTTCGGCAGGTAGATATTATCTACGTCGCATGGTTGCGACGTCGACCTTTTGGCTGAATGCAGGGCCGTCCGATCATTTACGGCATTGGGCCGATTCGAAGGAACGCCTTTTTATATCAACCGCATCCCGCACCACGGGATCCCGGCCGTAGAGTACCACCTACCAACCTAATCCCAAACCTGTCGATAATATAGTAGCATGGCAATTTCAAGTTGCGCAGGTATTAGGATCAGGTTACGCGTAGTATCGCCAAGGTGTTTGAGAAGCATAGGTACGTGTATATTGCCCGCATCCACGCTGAGACTTTGACTTAATATACTATCCCACCGCTGATGGTACCTACGTCGTCTGCAGATTCTGTCGTAACGATGATGATGTCGTGCATCATACTTCATATAAGTAAATCGCCGAGCAAGATTGCTAGCCGGGTGCAAGTTATCTGATATATTATCTTACTTATCTCAGCTTACATGGGACACGTATATATTAACGTGATGACCCCCAAAGCGCTTGTTTGGTCTTTCGCTTATGTCTACCTAGTAGGCAGTGATGAGTACCGCCGAAATGAGTGATCAATTGCCTTCTTAAGGGGGAGTTATCTACCAGGTGCATGGGGTAGACCTCCCATTGCAATCACATGAAAACAACGACATTGATAAATTGAAAACCATAAACATCTTCAATCTCAATCCAAAGTCTCGAACAACAGAGATCCCTCGACGAGGTATATTACTATCTAACTACCTAGGCGAAATGATCAACCGCGCACCGAAAAACAGGTATCTTATCTTGCCCTAAGCCAAAGTGGCTGGCCCCATGAGGAATGAATCAACACCCATTTCCGTCCGTTCCTAAACGCCGGCGGGGGTATGTGGGAAAATAGGAAATAAAGGCTCGGACTCGTGTCCGGCACCAGTAAAAGGCGTAATCTCGTGAAATCAATTAACACAATCGCGCATCGATTCTTTGTCCATCAGTGGAAGCTGCATCTCCAATAGCAATCTAGTAAGGAGAGTTGACGACGTCTTCCTTGCCAAGCTTGTAACGTCCGCTCTCTCGTGTGCCAACCCGCGCAGAGCTTCGTCTCGGTTGGAAGTCACCTGCGATACTCTCTCTGGTGGGCCTCTTGAGATGTTGTTTTCCCACCATGTTAACCCAATTGGGCAAGGTAACGATAACATTTTGATCGGTGCCAAACTTGAAGTCGTCGGCCTTAACGTTGTCTTCGTAGCGCTTAATGATATAAGGTGATTTAGATCCACGAAGAACCTTGTCGAGGTTCCAGTCAATGATGTATGGGCCAGTCGCAGTGATGATAGATGACTCCTCATTTGTCTTGCTTGTGTTGAATCGTGCTGGGGTAAACGAGACACCCTTTCCTGTTTCGTGGTGGAATTGAGCAATATGCTCAGGAGTCAACGCGAGACGGCGAGGTTGAGGCTTGGAGTCCGCGGCGAACGGCTTTTCGAAACCTAGCTTGCCTTCGTTTTTACCGGACTTTTGCAGTGCATCGATGAGCAGCAGGTATGTGCGACATGTTCCAAGCACCCAACGACCGTCTGCAGACACATCAAGGCCAATGATAGGTTCGCCGAGAGCTGGAATGACGGTCTTCGCGTTGATGCCCAGACGATCGAAAAGTCTGATATCACCCTTGTTGGATGCCACCGCCACGTAGCCCTTCTCTGTGGTAGATACTGACGAGAAATCGTTCTTCGATACGTACTGCTTGAGTTGAGAGTCGACAAGCTTGTTGCCGGATAGACGAGGATCGACACGGAACAGTGCATTGCGAGAAATACCCAAGAATGTCGGCTCATGTGTCATCTGCGCGAACTTGTTTTCAGGTCCAAAAGTGACGACAGGGATGTCGTCGTGGACTTTCCATTCATCAACCACCTTTCCATACTCGAGATCCATGCGATATAGCTTGTTGGGGTCCGTATCGTTCTGCAGGATCAGATTGCGATCTTCGTTGTGCAACATGACTTTCTTAGGAACAAAAGAAGCGCCCTTTGGTGTCTCGACTTTGGAAATGTTGGTAGTGAATTCCAAGTGATTCTTAGGCGTATGCTTGAACACTCCAATCTTAGGACCTCGGACGACAAAAGAGCGATCATGTTTGTAACCAACAGCTAATGCGGAGTTGGTGTAGGGGTCCTTTGGCCCAGTTTCGACGTCTTCTTCTTCCTCGTCACTATCGTAGTGTTCGCTTCGTGGCGCGTCGTCCTCGGGCTCCTCCTCTGGTTCAATCTCTTCCTCTTCCTCTTCTTCTTCAATTGGTGCATCTTCCATTTTTAGATCCCCGAAGGCATCCAACACATATTGACGATCTTGTTCCTTCACCTTAGTCCACTTGACTTCATTCAACTGTTCCCAGAGTGCCCTCATCAGACCATCCTGGAATCTCTCCAGTGTCTTAGTGTCCTTGAACCTCAACAGCCAGGAATAAGCAGAGCCATCCTCAGTGAATTGGTTAAAGATAAAAGATAGGAATTCAAAGTTGAAGACCGGGTTGATGTCAGCAATGACTGGAATACCAAGCCACTGCCGGTCACTGCTAGCAATATGTAGCCAGTAGTTCCAGTTACCAATATCTGACACCTGAGCCGTGACAGATGAGTCGCGAATAACGAAGGCCCCCGAGGGAAAGTCGAAAAAGTGGAGCTCGCCGATTTCCATGGACAAGATCTCGACTGGCTCCGGTTGGGTAGGAGGCTGAGGGGGCTCATTCTGCTTAGAAGACGTTGTCTTGACCTCCTCTTCTTCGTAGACTCCAGATTCAAGTTCAGCTTCTGCGAGCACAGACGAAGTAGATGGGATACTATCCCTCTTAGCGCTAGCGCTTGCCTCGTTCTTTAACTGAAACATTGCGTCGGAGGATTCGATAGATCGTGCTAGAGTTGGGCTGTGAATAGGGCTAGCTTGAGGGATAGGTTGCTCTTCGAAATCGAACTGCTCAAGATCGGCTTCAGAGGCAGTAGAATGCGGCTTTCTGTACTTGCGCTCGTATTGGCACTGTTTCGCGATGCGTTCGAATGCTCCAACTTGCGCGGATTTGATCGAAGGGTCGCAAACAAATTCGTAGACGTCGCCGACGTCGCCACTCAAATCCTTCCAAGCAATTATGTTCTGTGATCCCTCTCTAATCTCAACGCGAAAGTGAAGGGCTTCGTCAAGAAGGAACGTCTTCTCGTCCTTCTCGGCGGCTAGAGCGTTAAGTTCTTCGTCTTCACCTTCCTCGTCCGCCAACTCAGCCTCGCCTTCCTCGTAAACTCGCTGTACGACAAGTTGATATTGAAAGTCTTGACCAGTTCGACGGATACGAGCGGTAGCGTCCTTAAAGATAAGCTCAGAGTATCCTTTGGGTGATAACGGTCGGACTAGGTAGAGTTGGCCTTGAGGCAGTTCGATCATGGACTCTTGGCTACCGGTACCGAAGATAAACTTGCCAACTAGATTCCCAAGTTAGTTATATATTTCCAGTATTGATATATTGACAGATTGTAAATGAGCCTCATAAAAACATTAATGTAGATAGTGTTGAAATAGAATCATGTTACTTTTGGCCTACAAAACAAGGCTCTAGACAGCAGTTTGGACTTTGACAGAGCGCTGTTTTCGAACAATGCTAGCGATGAGGGGCAAATATTTACCATTTTTAAGGACAAACATCTTGTCCGAATTGAAGCTTTACCTTCAGAGGGGTCAGCCGATAGGAAATGAGGAAGTATGGTGGCTGAGAGAAAGGAATGTTGGGATGAAATAGAGGGAGAGAACCCAATTTGTAGGAAACAGGGATCTCGTCGCGCTTGCTAGTCAACACCAGATCTTGTATTCCTTAGGGTTTTTGCTGATGGTGGGAAAGTCCAGAAATACTGCGTCATAACAAGGCAATCTTACTTCCTTTGCCTGGGTAACGTAGGCTGCGTAGGCAGATGCTAGGGCTTTAGGGTGGGGGTAAGTGGCGTTTTAGGTATTGTGGCGTCGATAGTGTGACGCCACTGCTCTTTTGATTAGGCAGCATCTGGCTTTAATGCGGTAGTCCATCTACTAGGTACTAGGTACCCTGTACGCCAAGGTTACAGTGGGTTGCGTAACAATTTTGGAAGTTGCGTTTGTCAGTTCTGAAACAATCACGGAAAGTCGCATTTCATATCATCATGCCCAGTGATCACCTGCCCAGACAGCTTCAGGTTTTAGCGAGATTCTTTAACTTCGGGCATCGACTAGCCACTCATTCAACCTCGGTTCCTTCCTCATTTAATCTTCATACAGGTAACCAAAAGTGCCATACCATTTCTTCACCAACTCATCGCCTAGTCCAGCCCCAATCGTCTCCTCTCCTTTCTCCAACTTCTCGGAGACCTCATTCATGAACTCTTCCAGTGAAAGAGCACTAGGATTATTCTCTTTAGAATTATCGCTGGGGTTTTCGCGTTCGCGATGAAGATCAGTCGAGACAGTCGGCGGAACGATCTCGACAACTCGTACCGACGTATCTTTAAGTTGTGATCTCAACGCCATCGAAAAGAACCGGAGGAAGCTCTTAGTACCATTGTACACTGGGTTGATGATCGAGAATGGCACGAATCCCAGCACACTAGTCACATTGATAATTAGAGCGTGTGGCCTAGATTTCAAATGAGGCAATAGTCCTACTGCAAGATGCAGTGGACCACGGATGTTGATATTGATCTCATTATCGGCCTTCGAGAGGAAGTCTTCCGGAGTCTGTTTGAGTACTTGGAGGGGTCTTTGGACCCCGGCGTTGTTGACTAAGCAGTCGAGATCTGGGTGATCTTTGATGATGTTGTCGATGAAAGCTGGAATATCGGGGATCGAACCAGTGTCGAGAACATAATATCCAGCGGCCCCTATTTCTTTCGACGTGGCTTGAAGGTTGGACTCCGTTCGACCCGCAATGATGACCTTTTTTCCTTTTGATATGAAGTATTGCGAGATCTCCTTTCCGATACCCCCACCTCCACCAGTGATAAGGGCACAGCTGAAGTTCAAGTGTTCAGACGTCATGGTGGTGATGATGATATTTTTTGATCGGCGAACCCAATTTCGCGGATGTTGGCTGCGTTCTTATAGTTTCGCAATATATTTTGAACTCTAGGGCCCTTCAGTGTATCCATGTTTATTCGTCGCCCTCGCCATCATCAGATCGTCATAGAGTCACTGCCACATTAGTCAATTTAGCTGTTCACACCAAACTATTCAAAATGCGGTTGTTAATCAAGATGCAAGTTGATTCTTATCGCCGACCTCATAATCTCCGTAGGGATCTCGGAGATGCTCTTTACCAATATTAGTAATTGTCATGGAGAGCGAACTACTGATTTCAGTGCATATAAGTACCCATAAGCAACATCGAGAGAGTGCCTTCCGTCTTCGGAGTTCCTATCGACAGTCCTAGCAATAGGGTATCGTTAAAAACCTAGGTATCTTCTCGTTATATGAAAACAATATTTTGTTCCATCGAATCTCCCCTCTGCTCAACTTCACTATCCATAATGCCACGAAGGAAGTAATCACCAACAAGGGAAAATTTAGTACCGCGTCTTTCGTGGGAGTGCTCAAGGGGATGTAGGGTGAATGGTACGGGAATGCCTCTCATAACCCGTACTTCATCTCCAGGTAAAGTGTTTGGATTGCACAATCCCATTCTACCAGCGCGACTGGTGAAAAAGCACCTGTCCCATATTGCGAGACGACCCAGGCATCCTCTTCAAGAAAATCCGTTCCCTTAGCTCTGCGAAACTGCTTTGGCCCTTTTTCTTGAGTCCTGCACACATCGCGCAAATTACAAGTGAGAACGTGCTACGAAGCATCTGTGGTTCTTGCGAACCTAGTAACTCCTTGTAGAGCATTGTCGAGCTCGGGTGCCACAGCTAAGATCACGGCTGGGGCAGTGAAGTGCGAGGCTGTTAGGGCGTAAGCTCAGGTGCACTGTGATGACAAATAATAAGTACACATTAAAGTCTATACACTTATAGGGTTGAGTGACTTAAAGATCGCCAAGGGGGAAAGGGAGGGGACATAAGATACCTAGTATCTTGAGACGGAATTAAAGTGCATGTGAACGATATTGGTATGCGAGGAGATTTAAACGGCCCTTGACATTTAGTATGTGTGGTCGGATTTCGACCCTTTGCAAAAGCCGTTATTAATACCTGAACTCTCAGTGCCCAAATTCAAGCACAATTCGTAAAACAATTGACACTGCTACTGGCCGAGATAACTCTACCTACTCAACCTTTCATGGAGCTGCTCAGAAACGGGATCGAAATCCGTATCCGTACCCAACATGCTGTCTTGCGGCACAGCCAAACTGGGTAGAAACGGAAATATTCCGAGCATGCTCTCGGCAGTGCACATATGTAAGCTGCAATCCTTCGCATGAAGATATCCACCAATATGTAGGACTTCGTCTTATATCCGGACTAAGTGATAGTTCACCATGTCTGAGTATTTGAAATAATGGCCATAAAAGTAATGCTCCTGACTCCCCGATGGGCGACTTACTATCCTATCGACTTAATCAGAAAATAGGCGAAATGGGACGGGAGCACCACAAATAACAAGAAAACTGAACATCAAGATGGCACGGAATACAGCAGAAAGTCTCGCGGCGCTCGAGGAGTACCTAACCAAGCACCAACCCAGCATCAAGCTCCTCACACCCTCAAGCCCAGACTTCGAAGGCGTGCGCGCATGTTTCATAAAACGCGACGACCTCGTCCCTCTCGCCATCGCGCGCCCCCAGACCGCCGTCGACGTGCAGGTCCTAGTGAAATACTGCGTTCAGCATAACATCGACTTCGTCGTCCGCAGCGGGGGCCACGACTGCGCGGGGCGGAGCCAGGTCCGCGGTGCTTTAACGATCGACATGCGGGACATCAACTACGTGCGCGTCAGCGCGGACGAGAAGACCGCGAGTGTAGGCGGCGGCATCGTCTTCCGGGACCTCGCGAAGGCGCTTGAGGCGAGGGAGCTGATGACGCCCGTCGGCACGGTCGCGAGCGTGGGGTATGTCGGGTGGGCTACGCTCGGCGGGTACGGGCCGTTTTCGTCGAGCCATGGGTTGGGTGTTGATCAGATTGTCGGGGCGAAGGTTGTGAAGGCGAAGGGGGAGCTTGTTGATGCCGGGGAGGAACTGTTGAGGGGTATACGTGGAGCTGGGGGGATCTTCGGTGTTATCACGGAGTTGACGGTTAAGATTTTCCCGTTGAAAGGATTGTTTGTTTCTCTTATTGTCTTCGATTCGAGTGATCTGACGACGACTTGGATGAATTATAGCGCTGGGTATGAGAAGCTCGCTGCGGAACAGGATATCCCTAGGGCTCTTCAGCTTCACCTGTTGGGTATAGAACTTCCTAACTTCGGGAAGGTATTTGCTGTTGCTGCTACTTGGTCGGCGGCCGACCACGAGGAAGGCAAGATATGGATTAACAAGATCGCTGCTCTGGGTCCTTGCCTGATGAACAACCCCGAAGTGAAAACCGTCTCGGCGTACTGCGCATTCAACGAATCGCTACTTACCTGGGGCAGTTACGGACGGGCGTACACATTGAGTGTTAAGAAATATACGCCGAAGTTGGCAGAGGTCCTGGCTAAGTACACGTCCTCGCTCCCGGGTGGCGGTATTGCTATTTCCCTCCACATGCTACGAGAGCCTGCGCCGAATGAACATTCCGTTTTCGGATCGAGAGTGGAACACCATATGCTTGAAATGATAGCAGCGACACCCGTGAAAGAGCTCGAGGCTAAAGGCACGGAGTGGGCAGCCGGGCTGACGAGAGAACTCAGAGAGGCTGATCCGGAAAATGTGATGGAATCGGCGTATATATCATTATTGGATAATGACGACATGGACTGTAAGAAGATCTACGGGGCGCATTATGAGACGCTGGTGGCGCTGAAGAAAAAGTACGACCCGGACAATGTGTTCAAGTACGCCATTCCCCGGTTGTCCGTATGATGGTCGGATTGCCTGTAAATAAGACTGCCATGGGTACATATAGCTTCACTTTCCGTGTTATTAGGCTTAGTTAAAAGGATGAAAATGGTTTAATAAAGAGTAGATATGTCGATTAGAAAATATCGAGATGTTTTCATCCGTGTGTATGATGGACCAATATTATGATCACACTGTTCAGCTTCATGCATGCAGGCATGTCCAAAAAGACCCCTGTACCTAGCCGTGATACCCCTCATATGCTGCTATTTTTGGTACTGAGATTGATGAGTTTCCCTCAAACGTTTTCACACACTTGATAGAGATGCCGTGAGCCGCCAATACGCCGTAGGAAATTGATCCTCCTTTTACTAGGTAATTTGCTAATGAAAGTTAGACGATTGGGTAACATCGTACATATTATACGAACATTTTTCGGTCGTCAAAATCGTTCTCTGAGAATTAGTTTTGGTCCGTGCAATTTTGGTCAGCTCTAGCCGCCTTATTGCCAATACTATTCCTATTCTGGCTTCGATCATCAAATATTAATATGGGACTTTCACCAAATCGGAAGGAAAAGGCATGTTGGGACGGATAAGTCGGAATTAAGCTCAATGCCAAGTTTCTGTCTTAAACAGCCTTGGTCAGCAGTAGAATATTCACCTAATATATGACTGAGTTTCCTTCTTATGTTGTCCAGAGAGATTCAGAAAGTCTGGTATACGATATATGATCATTGCCATACCAGCAAAACCCCGTATGTCACTTCCTTGAGACTACTATACGTTGAAGCATCCATCTCTTAGGTAACGACAGATGGTGCATAGGCGTCTATCTTGTTGCTTACATACCTACTAGACAGGCAGGCTGGTGCCTACGGGGAGGTAAGACATTTAACGAGCGACTTTACCAAATCTCTTCTACCTACCCAATTCTACAGTCTCATCACTTTAACCACGACGCCTTAATCACTATTTGAGCTTATGGATAACTAACAAATTAAATTCCGTGCTTGGATGCAGTATTATGCTAACGTTAACATGCAATATGGTACAATGCTCGTACATTATCTATAGTCGTCGCCATTCACAAAGGAAATGCTGGCCCAGCAGCTAGATTATGCCCTACCCCCAATATGCAACACCCACTCTAAACTAACCGACCGAACCTTGGGGTTTCAATCCTTCTCTGGCGGCTGCTGAAGCTTAACCTCCACCCTACCATCCATGCTCATTATGGGTTTGGATATATGATATTTGCCGCCAAGTACCAGGTCCTTCGCAACCAATTCCCTTGTACGGCCTAAACTTTCGATAGCACCAATTCGGTCCAATGTATCCTGGAGGAACTCGCGGAATCCGGGTTCGGCGCATATCTCTCTAAACGCACGGTGCATAGGTACCGAGCTGGCACGGACTTGAGCCGTGCTCGTTATTGTGAAAAAGTTCAACCGGTCAAAATCCCGGATGAAGTCGGCTCGGGTCATGATTTCCTGGGCCTTGTGCATCCGGTACCACGGCAGGACGTGTCCCGTCTCGGGATCATAGGTCTGCTCCATCTCTTCTTCCTTCTCAACAAGGGCTAAGGCAAGAACCATAGCCGCGCTCGCCCATTTTTGCTGATCCATCACATCATCGTCCATCGGATTACCGAGGATCCAACACTGGTTCAAGAACCATGTTTTCTCGCTCTCTTTAATACGCTCGCATGTCCCTATCATGTTGTCGGATTTTGCTACCCGGTTTAGGAACGATAATCTACCGCCGACTCGGTCGTAGACCGCCTCAAGCATGGATACGTCAGCTCTTTCGCCAAAGTATCGTAATCGATATTTCTGTAGCGCAGATATTGCCTGTGCCTTCGGTAAATCCGAGATCGACATAACTTCCATACGCGAAGTAGCCCGCTGGAAGAGCCTCTCGTATACCCAATAATCATCACTGTTGAATATCATAGTGACAAGGTTACTTGCCGCCCATTGCTCCGCTCGTTGCTGGAGCAATTCTAACAAGTCCCTCCCGTCTTCGTCGTCTCGAATCAGATGTGTCTGGTTGATGATGAGAAGCAGAGGTTTGTTCTTTTTCGCCCGGTGTAACAATGCTACCTTTTCTAGCTTATTCATCGCTCGTTCAATATCCAGCAATGCGGTAGATTCTCTCGGACCGCGCTCGCTAAAATAGCCGCCAATATAGTCCTCATGAAACTCATAATCGAGAGCCTTTCCAAGTCGGATTCGGAAGATTTCTAGGTCGGCATGTGCTTCGAACATGGCGCAACCTTCCCCGTCAACTTTCCGCATAGCTTCTATCAACATACTGCTTTTACCACAGCCCTTTTCTCCCATGAGCAGGTGGTAGTGGCCTTTGTTGGTTCCGTTGATGATCGCGTCGATCTTTTCTTGTTCTTCGCGCATAACCCAGTGCTGCTCGTTAGGCGGTGCTGGAATATCCTTTCCTACTGCTGCTAATACTAATACTGGGTCTCCTGGTTCGAATGCGTTCTGTATCTTGTTCAACTGCATATACTTGTAGGACTTGTGGTACACGTAACCAGCAGCCGCGAAGCCAACGCCCAGCACCAGCACAGAGGCAAGAGTAGTAGCTGCAGACTCGCCCATTTTGGACAATAGAGACTGCTTCTCTTCACCTATTTCTGGATATCCCTCTGGGCCAATCCGATCTCTCGTGACCTTCGTTGTGGAGAATAGCCGTTGTTGTGGGGGCCGAGTCAGCCTCCTAACGCGTGTTGAGGTAGCATTGGGACGTATCCAATGTGGTGCAGACCGCCTCAAAGAGGCAATCCGGCTGGTAGGACCCAGCAGCATTCTATCTCCAATTGATAATCATGAACCAGAGCTCCGGGGCATGCAATAAATCCCGATTGACCGGAGAATTGTGAGTGACGTGATGAGATGCGGCGGCAACAACGGGAAGAAATCGCGGAAATTGCGCTTGCCCCTACCTAGGTGTGATAAAGAAGGTAAAGCCACATTGGCCATTGACGCTTTTATTGCGGAGCATTCGGAGTGGCGCAGCTTGTCCCGACAGACCGGGTTGCCCCCTTGTTGCTTCCTCGCAGATGTGTGTAACATCGGGTTTGTCCCGTGCATCGTACCTAAGTACATCAATCAAGCATGACATAAAGAAAAAAGAGAAAACTTATTATTAATAAGAAAACCTCTCAGGCTTCAAGAGGGTCGCAGAGCCCATTTTCAAATTCTTAACATCAACATGATCAAAATGAAAAAACCAGTAGGGGTTTTTAATCATGTTTAGCTTCTAAACCATGTTTTTGCCTCTATTATCTACTCTAAAGAGTGACTCAAAACGATGAGTCTCAACATAAACAACGTAAGTAAATCATCATCGACACTGATCAATACACCTATCCTTCACCTCTTCACCCCACCATAAAGACAATGCGAATTCTTGCTCCTATCCCATCTTTCAAAACAATCTTGAATTAATTGTTGTCCTAGGTGTTTAACATACAACTTTTGTCGCTGTTTTAGAGTGTAATGATTCTAGTATGTACCTATCTTGGTTTTTGAAGCCTCCAGCTCCCATTGGCTACCTAATCAGAATGCCCGTGATGCTAACCAACTCACAGGTTGAAATGATCATCCCATGAGCACTCTCATTTAACTACAACACTCCTTTATATTCTCGCATTTACTCTTCGTATTGACTTCCCATCGCATTGGGGTTGTCTTCTATTCAACACAATTAGCCATTCCTATTAATTGAATGGGTTACCCATGTCCAACATCGCATGCTCGGTTTATAAATTGCGAATATCATAGTGTGGCCATTGTAGGTTTCTCGTCAACGAGTTTACCAAATTTGACTATCGTCTTTTCCTTTAAACATGTTCTTGTTCCAATCCATCCTATTAGACTGAGTACTGAATGAAGAAGTTTTTGTTTTCCTTCAATAGCACTAACAGTATGTTGAAAGTCCCACACACCATCGCACGATCACGCATTAAAATGACCGTGGTTAAGGCATCGTCTGACTGCGGCACGCCTCCTACGCTTTCAGTCGCGATGCTGCCGCCATCATCTGGCCCACCTATGAGGCACACTGTAGAGCACTATTCTGACGATGACGATAACGAATCAGTCGATAGCATAGAATCTACAGATCCTACCACTATATCGCATGAAAGGTTAGTGAAGTACTTGGTCGCTTTAATGATTCCAAAATATTGAAAAAATAGTCTAGTGCGAATCTCGAAGACCTTGTTCATGTTCAGAACGATGAGACACACCTAATAAAAGAGTCTTCAGAAACAATAGAGAGGTCAATGAATCGAGAGTCTGCCAAAGTTGCACCTTTAAAACTGGCCCAAAGCTCATGTTCTGCGGCATCGTCGGAACAAACTAGCCCTGAAAATGTAATATTTAATTTACCAGAGGATTTAGATGACAACGCCAAAAATATGTTAGATGTTCGAGCGTCATCTAAACCTGCTGGAACTACACGTGATCTACAAGGGGCGATAACAAATACAATGGAAGGTGACGAGGTTGCGAATATTATTAGTGTTCCTAACCAAGGTACACTCACACCTTTCTCAATAATCTTTACCTTTTTTCTCCCATCTTTTTCATCCACATTAACTCTAGAAATTTCCCGTCCGCGTCAAAGTACTCATTACAATTAACATTATTTCATATAGCAACGACATCTACTAGTAACGGCCTATTTACTAGTATCAAAATGAAGGACGGTAAAGACGCCGACGCCAGCGATCACGACGACGTCGAATCACTTCCTGATCCACAACTATTCGTAAAGAGTAAGGTCGTAGATGGAAAAGTTGCTCCAGGACCAAGATTCAAGAGCAAATTGCCTTTGGCGGTGCGACTACATAAGGATCCTCCGTATCCGCCCCCATCGTTCCCATTACCAGCGACTCCTCCCGAAGAGCCGAGACGACCCAGAACGCGAGAGCGCACCCAGCCATCGGGGGCTAAGGCCTACCGCCCATTCCCACCTGAGCATAGGATTACCAGGCTCCCCATAATTAAAGCGTCTCCTCAATCGAATGAGGAATCAACTGCCAAGAAACAGCCATCGGATGAAATATCTCTCCCGAAGGCAAACGTGGAATCATCCCAAGTCTCATTCCCCACATTTGGCAACTCCTCTTGGGGCTCATCATCACAATACAGTAGCTCCCTCGAGTACAAGGACCCTAACCAACCAATTCAAACTTCTGGAGTCGGACCCAAAGTTCCTACAGTTGTCATCTCGAACATCACAGCTACCGAGAGCGAGGCAGATCTCATTCAACAGCCCGAGATGCCTACTGATACCGGTTCTCCAATTTTCTATGGTAATCTCACCGGACCGAATTCTAATTGTAAATAAAACTAATAGTATTTTAGGTCGCCGGAGAGGAAGAAATGCGCCTCCGCCGAAGAGCAACACTGCACAAGATCATCCCGGTACGTATTTTTCTATGCCACGTACTTTTCCTATTTATTACACTACTAACTGACTAAATAAGTAGATATTCTGCAGCAGGTGAACAGTAGTGCCACAAGCAGCTATGGTACCTCCGGTGATGGTCAGACCACCTCATTCACCCTGCCGCCAATACCACGCTTAACTCCTTTCACAGCTTCGAAGCCCCCACGAGAAGTAGTCGACGCTACTGCAGAGCTTCGAAAACTAGCTAGCGACCCATTACCCTCCGATCATGAACACCCCAAAGCACAGCGTCAAACAGGGCAACAAATTCCTAGAAGCCATCATCCAATGGGCAATCTTGCTAGGCCTCATGTTGGATCATACGAAGACACAGTAATCTGCCACTCTCAAGTTCCGGCACCTAGCCGAGGTACCGACCGTATCCACCCTTCCTCTGTCGTTGCCGCCAGCACCCCGAGCAGGCTCTTGACTCACGAATTCATCCGAAGCTTAATCCATACTGAGTTAACCGATTTTCAGAATGATCTACGCACGAAGAGTGTTAGCCGACCTGGCGCTTTGGCGGTACTATCACGAGCTGTAGAAGCATCATCGATACTAAACCAGGCAGGAATGCGAACCTTCATCCGTCACCAGGCAGCCTTGTACGCGCCGAACATCTCAGCGTCCTAGGATGACGCCGAAATTCAGGCGCAGAACGCTGCTGCTGAAGGAAGAATTTTCGTTGCTGTTGTTGATGCTATCGCTCGGGAGGATCGACTCGACCAATTTGGCGGTAGCTTAGGCGAAGACCCATTCTACGACACTGGTAGTAATGAAGGTCTTAATTACATGCATGGCCCTCAAACTCACGGAGTTGGTCGCGGACTTAATCATGGACACATGACAGGTTTCCCTTATACTGGCGTTTTTTCTCCGACAGAGGGTTACAACCACTCGGCATCCACACACCACCCGTTTCCTATCATGCAACAACCGCCTGGCTTCCCATCATACCTCGTCCCGCCACCGACCCCAGCAACCAACGCACCACCCCCGACACATCCCCAACCCCAGCAATCTCCTCCGCGCCCCCAACCTGCCCAGCCGACTGCCCCTCCCCGAGCCGCACGCTCCTTAAAGCCGCCGCACCAACCCGAAGCCCCCCTCTGGGGCCCCAGCAGCGAAACCATCGTGCGCCCCGCCCCCGGCCCCTTCCTATACGCAGGCGCGGACCCAGAGGAACTCAAGCGCAAAGACGAAGAAAAGCGGCAAAAGCGACGCGAGCGAGAGCGCGACCGCGCGCAGAAAAAGGAGGAAAAGAACAAACAGAAGGCCAACGAGGAAGCGCTGAAAGAACTACGCAAGAGCCAGAGCCGCGACTCGGCTTCGCTGCACGGGAGTGCGGGCGGGACGTGGGGGAGTGGGGGGAGTGAGGGTGGGGGAAGCGTGGGTGGGGGCGGGAGCGCGAGTGTGAGTGGCAGTGTGAGTGCGAGTTTGAAGCCGAAGAGCAGTTTTGGCGGCTCGTTGCGTCGCGCGTTTAATGTGCTCAAGAAACCGGTTGTGAGTGCGCCGGGTCCGGCGCTGGTTGAGGAGGAGGGAGAAGAGGTGGGCGAGGGCGTTAGGGAGAGTGTGGAGAGGGGCAGGACCCGGGAGCGTGGACGTGGACATGGTCATCCTGGTCATGGTCAACAGCATCCTGGTTCTGCCCCGGGCTCGAGCCACGGTCACGCTTAGGGCTTCGGTCTTGATTGTGACTAGGATGATCGCGCTCGGGAGGTAGGCTAGGTTATGCTCTTTCGGTTTCGGGGGTTAGGTGGACGGGCCTTATCATTTGCATTGCTTTCTGGATGTGCTTTTCGCTACTGGCCAAAAACGGGTGCGATGGTCTGCTTCTGGTTTTGACAGAGGCGGCAGGCAGGGATCCGAGATGGACGTCCTAGGCTCTTCTGATTTTACTGCTCGTACGGACAAGTTTAATGCGAGTTTGATAGTCAATCCATAGCTTCAGAATTCAGGGCTTCGATGAGCTAACTATCTATGTGTGTGTTCCTTAAAGCTCAATGCGCCGACATGACCTCGTTCCACGATGATCGCGAATTCATATCGGGCAGCTACTAATTACATTCAGGCTTTGGCAAACCCACATTTACCTGACCCCTAATATCACATGCAGATCATCGTAGAAATACTGCTGCACCAGATCCCTACAACCCGTAGCTTCGGAATGACACTCCTGCCTTACATGTAGGTACTTACGCAAGGGATATACGGGATATTAAGTTTATTCAAGCCCAATTCCCTGCTTCCTATTGGCAATCTCCTGGTGCGATGGTGACACCGACCCGAGCGGAAGGGCGTTGATATTAAGTTCTTAACCATGTATTACTTCGGTGGAGATTTCAAGGTTTTTGACGGCTCCCCTATCACATTCATTACACAAGACCTAATATCGCAGGGCTAGGTTGGTACCTGATTAGGCATTGATGGGGTGATCCTTGTTTGTAGGACTCCTGTCCCTGATCCTTGTGCTTGTTCCTTCTGGCTGGGTGGGTGGACCTGTGGCGCAGCTCTGTATAAGTACCGAGTAGACAAGCAACTTCGTGACGACAAGGTACGAATTCAAGGAAATGATGGAGAACCCGGAGAGAGATCTTTGGTTTCGTTATATATACACACCAGAAACATCGAGGTATCATGAAGCCTGGTAGTGATGGAACAGAGATTGATCAACAAGCGCCTAGGGCTAAGAATAAGCCGAAATATAGGGAATTACGGACATTGAAGAAAAACGATAAAAATAACACGATCAAATCATGAACGCCTTGTATGGGCGGCTGCGCAAGTCACACAATCATTTATCAAGTCGAATTGTTCAGCGTTGGGGGTTAAGAGGGTGCGAATTGCTACCAAATACAATAATCAAATGTTTTACGGCAGGCAACCGCTCTGATGACTGTTCTCCACGATGCCCAAGCCTGTATAGTATCCGTCACCATATCCCCCACCACCCTAACCAGATCCCAATAACTCTCTTACGCCCAGCGAGAGGCTGCAAGTCCTTTGTAGCCGGCCTTTATCAAATCGGCCTTGGTTTGGCTCTTGTTGACTGTCAGAGCCGTCGTGTCGGATTTCTCGACCACGCGCTTACGGGGCGCGTAATTTGGCCAGCGTGAGTCGCACGCGAGCCGTCTTGCGGCGGCTGTTGAGGTTCGCCAAGGGGGGCAGCAATGGATGCTGTTGTTGGACCCCCCACATGGGATTTGAGTTGAGATTCACCCTGGCGATCGTCACGCCCATCTATTATGTCGTGTTAGCTGAATGCTGAGGCTGAAGTGTATGACGTGGAGAATCACCTTGCGTGGGGTTTGGTGACTTAGCATGCGCCATGATTGGCGAGGATGCTTGTTGTTTTAGGGACAACATCTGATCCGGTAGATTAGCATTGTGCCGGACATTGGATATATGTGTCGTGTAAAATAATCTGTTTTGGATGTTTGTAAAGTAGTTTGACTTTTACAAAAAAGTTGGGAAGAAATAGAATTTAGGAAAATCGTAGAAAGGAAAGTACGATTATAATGGCAACGGACGAATATCCGGCAGAAAAAAGGACGGCGGTGAGAGGAATTTGATCATAACATAGGGCATTTGGTGAGTCATGTGTAGAGTACTGTACCTATGTTAACTAGAGTTAGTACTTGAATACTGTGTATCAGCCATTATCTACCTAGGCACCCAGGCAACCGTTATTCCTGGATGAATGGCAGCACTGTGCATGATATGTACTTTCCCATCATCACCATGTACTGTGTTACTAGGTACCCAGTACTAGTAGCCTCACCAAATATACAAAATTACAAGTATTAAGAAAGGATTCTAGAAGCTAACATGACATTATTTTCACGGTGTGAATTCTGTAGACATTGTGTCCGAGGGTCCGTTCTGCCGCCCAGGTAGGTACTACGTAGGTATATATATCGAATATTGGTCATAATTGACTTCTACCAGTCCTATCAAGTTCAATAACATCATGACCTGACCCCATATCTCCGAAGTCCTTATCACAGACTCCTAAGCCCGAAAATTTGGCAGCATTCAACTTATTTCTGCTGACTATATAAATATCGTTAGAGTAAAATTTTAGATATTGGTGCTTAGATACGAACCTGCTGTGTTTGGGAAAGGCTGACGGTACGGTGTTGTGGTGGCGAGTTCACTCTGGAACGTAGATAGGCAATCTTGGTTTGGCAGCTGTTTATAACCATTTCAGGCGTCCGAAGATTTAGTTTTGATCGCATGTCTGCGATCTGCGATTTGCAGGTAACCACAAGGTTTTTTAAGTATTCTTGATGATGTTAGCATGCAATGCTGATGTTGAGATGTAAATACAGCATAATTACCATATCGTAGCCGGGATTCATCATCCTCAAGCCTTCGGTCAACCATATCATTGGGATATCCATCCATGATTGCATTAGGGGCCAGACCAGGAGGAGCTGACTGATCCATTGTTTGGGGGGACATTTTAGAAGGGTTTCCTAGTCGTTTGGCTTGTTTAATGTAGAGTTGTGAAATAATTTGTGCAACTGCAAGTTAAAAATAAGAGCATAGTAACAAAAACCATGATTAAATAATGACATATACCATACTGTATCTAAAAACTCGGATAGCAGATGATGGGGAGTGGTCAATGAAATAGATACTATTTTTTCTAGGCACCTAGTACGTACTTGGTAGGCATCTTCTAAACACGCCGACTGTGCGCGATAGTTTGGAAGTCATAGGAAATTCAAACTGTAAAATACGTGGCTACGTGAGTACCTACGCGAGCATATACTGTACATGTTTCCACTTCTAGATAGCTAGTCAGACATATTGAAAGTGATGTATATCGTCTAGGTGACTGTTCTCTACTTAGGTACCTCCTGTAATAACTATGAAAACTGTATTCGCTTGTTTGGGTACTTATGTATATAGTAATCTACACATTAACCATTATAAAATCCCTATTCTAGGATACAAGTAGACGCAAAAAACATCATTGAACCATTTTATAGAAATAATATTCCAAAAAGCCTTTTACCCCTTTTTGTGTCCAGATGATGACTAAGCAGTGGTAGAAACACCAGCAACTTTTAAGTGACCAACTATTTTATCAGGATGTAATTATTCTAACACGGTTGTGGTGGAAATACAACGTGTAGCTACATATAAATGTAAAATTGTTCAAGTCCTACATATGTAGCTTCAAAGTTTTCGTCCAAATTAATTCTTGTATACCTACGTTGACAGTGTATCTTGCACAAGTAGATCCCATGTACGTACTTTCTCCGTGGGTAATTCCCAACATGTTCAATAACACGTAATGGGTACTGTGAACAGTACATATATGTACATAAGGTTCTGGATACAGGAAGTCACAACCGTAACGACCAACAAATGGCACTTGCTTACCTAACTAAGCACTTCGATGAGCACCTTCCATCCCAAGATTTATCTCTACACGGCAACAACGATAGAAAAATAAGTTCGTAACTGCCTAAATTCCATTGTTTATACTATTAGCACATTATAATAGGCCCATAATTCCCTATGGAGTCATGCAAATATTAACATATAAATAGACGACCCAGCAAATAATTTCCTGCATAACATTTCACACGTCACATCTCACGATTTATATTTTCTTTATCCTTCGCCGAACCCGAACATCATCTTTGATTTTTATTATTTACCTTTCAATTTACCAAAGCCTTCTACTTCACATTTGCCTATACCTATTTTAAGATCGATAATTCGTTATCATAAATTAACATATCATCACGAGTTCTTGACGCTATCTACACAGGGATCGTCATTCAAGATGTTGGACGATTTACTATCTAGCAGTTATGGACGGTATAAGCACGACACTAACGTGTTTGTGACATGGCTTGGTCGCACAGCTCAGGCTTGCGGCTACAAACCCAATGCACACGACAGTCGTGACGCCACATCCGTCAAATACTCTGTCTCGACAAAGGAGTTAGGTGCTCAGATTGATGCCATATCACGGTCCAGCGTCAAGATCCCGATGCCGGATACCATCAAGATTTACCTCACACTAGCCATTGAAGCACGCCAACGATGCTCAGACTGGTATGAGAGCACTTCCCCTCAATATGTCGCCGAAGCGTATGACCAAGACGGACATCGATTCTTCATCAAAGTCCTGCAGGATGCCCTCACCAGATTGGGGGGTGGAGATACTAGAGATACAGCAGATAAGCCTACTATCAAGAATTGCTCCGGCAAATATAAGAACATCACGCAAACAAGGTAAGATTCCCTCGAGTTATGACCGAATTGTTAACTCACATTGTCTCTAGTAATCGGTTCTCTCATCTGAGTGTAGATGATGTGGACGATTCATCTCAATTTTCTCAAATTGATGCTGCTCGAGATTCTAGCAAGAAAAAGTCAGACCCTAAGCCAATTGACGCATTTGAACTGGAAAGAGGGAATTTATTAGAGAAAGCATTTGCGTTATTCTGCTTCTTCGAAGACATGAACCGTATCCACAAGAAGCTTAAAGAGACATGGAAGCAATGCGCTTCTGGTAGCGTCGATCTACTTACAGCGACGGTCGTGACGAATGCGTCAGTTTGCACCATTCGCAAGGCAGAGAAAGAATTGTGTTCGACTTTTTTTCCCCATATATCCGACGATGACTGCTACGCAGAATTAGCAGGCATGATGATTATGATGCATAACATCACCAAGGGAATAGATCCGATGACAGGCCCCGGAGTGGATGTAACACCTTCTGACGGATTTATCTTCCTACCAACTGCTCGCATCATGCTCAAATTCATTCTTCTGGCAGATAATACCAAGACCTGGCCGCCTCCCATTGTACCCCTCAAATACAATTACGTCAATAACGAACACAAGATAGACATGCCAGAGCATAAAAAGTTACAACACGACGACCAGATGTTAACCCAATTACTGATGGATCTAGAATTACCAGACAAGATTGTGGAGATTACGAGTCTACCAAACCTGCCATCACGGTTCACCACCGACTATTTCCGTGAGCTTGCGCCTTTAGTGAGCGATGTATGCCTAACAACATTGAGACCGGTCTGGACGGAGAAGAAATTAAGCGTGGCAGCTGTCCTCATTGCACAGACTCTACTGGACATTTTCGACACATGCGACGACTTATCTAAGTTTCGGAAGCAAGTTAGATGTACAAATGCATATACCTGCGACTCATTGAATCTTAAAAAACTTCCGGACGGCTTTATAATAACGGTTGGTAATCTGAGCTGGCCCCCATCGATTGATGAAGCATGTAAGTAATATTCTGCAATCCCTCATGAGTACTATGAACTGCTGCAAAATCCAAAAGAATCATTTACTAATTTCGAATGCTCTCTAGTATACACTATATACAAGATGCAACAGCACGTCGAGATCCTAGGTCTAGCAACTATAAAGCATCTCATATCGCAGATAAGCGAGGTTCCCAGGGTACGAAGTTTTCTGTTCAGATTCCTTACTTTGAATTAAAAAAGCATTGATGGAAAGGATGCTAACCTGTTTTCCAATATAGTTCCACACCCGGACATCCGTACCAGACGAGTTCAAGTGGATACTAGAGCAAAACCCAGACCTAAAGAAAGACGCGGCTTATGATAGCATGAAGATAAACTTCATTAGGCCTGCTAAAGACGATAACTTCGCGATCATTCATAACCCATCGCAGTCAGGAAGCTTTCTCCTGAAGCTATTGATATCATACCAAGAAGTCGGTCTAGGCCTAGCCAATTGGCACATGAGTATCTTCGGTGTTGCGCACATCTACAACGCGCTGAGACAACTCAAGATGCTGGATATAGAGTGGCCGGTGATGGAACGTATAATCGAGTTGCACAAGGGGGCACTGTTCGCGGATGCGATTCCAACGACCACGAAGGACATGAATGATCGTATTAATTATAGGCTCAATCAGCCGAGAAAACGCAAAGACGCGTGGAAGTTCCAGGAACCTCACCAGACCAACATGCTTAGATCGATGTTGGATTCAGATCGATCTATTGATCATATCTTGTGGGATATAGAACAACAGACGGAACCGAAGATAGACAAGCAAGGATCAAGCCAGCGCCAGCGCCAGAAGCAGAAACTCTACCCTGAAGATTTCATCGACAAGGTACAAGAGGTAACATCGAAAACCTTGAACGACATGGCGATAGACTATGTCCGCCTCACAAAGCACTGCAGGCGACTACTTGAAGATTTCCAGAGAATGTGGGCTATTCAGATCCACGTAAAACCCCCGGCGATTAGGATCAAGCTTTCGGGGTCTCACGAAAAAAAGTTCGCCAGGTCCCATCCGCACATTCTTACTTGTCTCAACGCTTTGGAGGAGGCTAAGAGAGTTCGAGATTTGGGTCAGTATAGCTACGACCCAGGCGACGGCGACGTCAAGGGCAAGAAGGGGTTTATCAAAGACACTAAGGATCCCGACCGACACGGCGTGGGATTACTAGTTGCGAGCAAGGTCTTCAGGATGTCCTTACTCAAAGAAAAAAACGACTTCCGCTTCCCTCTAACGATGGAGGATATCAGCGACTTCGTGGAGCCCGAAGAGCCGCACAAAAATGCGCCGGACGTCTTATATCAACTCCACCACATGGAAACCGCCGAGGAATTACGTAAATTGTTTTCGAGCACGACATACGTGATCGTCAACTTCTTCGCGGACTTCGATAAGACGCACTCCGAACTGGCACCGAAGTTAGTAGACATATCATACCAGAAAAGCATTCCCGGAATCCTAGCTTTCGCGCGCCTAAACAAGGCCGACGTTCCGGAGCTGGTGAAGGAGTACTGTAACGGCGACATGAGATGGCAGACGTTTGCCTTCTTCAAGGATGGGAAGCAAGTTAAGGTGAACGGAAATAGCACTGTGCTAGGATCAGAAGAGAAGGTCTTATACGAGGCGATCATGAAGTTGAGAGGACTGGCGAAGGCCAAGATGATTGAGCAGGGCAGGAAGGATGAGAATCCGTTCCCGGAGCGCCTTAGGGAGTTTTATTCCACCCGTGGCCGGATGTTAATTCCCCCAGAATTAACTTCAGCCTGTAGATTCTAGGCGCATCCGACTATATGATGCTGAATAGTTGACTTCGTGATCCGGACGTTAATTTCTTTTTATCGCATGTGACTATGTATGTCTGAAAGAATAGGGGCAGTAAAAGGGGTTTATGAACCAGGGTTAGGTAAGCAGAAACCCCGCGCCCATGCCCAGTGCGTGATTAGATAAGCAATTTCTCCGTGCTGTATTAGGTCAGCAGGTGTAGGCTAAAATCGAGATCTGATAGTGATGTATCCACTAAATTCTAGTGTGTTGCCGCTATAAATCAAGGTGTTTTAGGGAGCATAGCCACTGAAGAAAAAAGCCATAGGGTGTGAAGATCTTTCAATCTACACGGTTTTGGGCGATCAGCACATGGTCCAAAATTTTGGCACGAACTTTCGCGTTCAGAGGTGCCAGCACTAAGAGCGGAGCGCTCGCTGGCGTTATCTTAGTGGGGGTTGGCGTAAGTGCAGAGGGGGCTGGGGTGCCCTGTAAACCGTGCCTAGACCTTCTGTAATTGGCTAAGAGTGCCGTGGGGAGATTTGGAGAAGGGTCCCAATGATGTAACGCTAACCTCTTCTATAGATCTGTACTTCTTCCTCGTTCGTTTCAACCTCTCACTCTTTCTTCTATGACTTTCATATATACTTGTGATCATCGTTGGTCAATATGAAAGAAAGAGAGTTCGAGAAAGGCGAGCTCCCGCCCTACAGCGCTGTAGCTGCACCCGAGCGACGTAGGCGCTGGCCCGTCCGACGTTCTCGTGGACTTAGGTTCGTTGCGTTGGCGTGTCTCGCTTTCATTGTTTACGCGCAATGGAGACAGATCGAATCATCTCCGAGACATATCCCGATATCTAAATTGTCAGCCGATAAATTGGCAGAGGATTTACGGGTCTGCTCTAAATTGCGTTCGAAGCCGCAAGACCCGATCGGCCTGGGTCGAGAACGCAATGCGCGATATGTCGATGGACACAAACCTACCCTGATTACTAATGCGTGGGTTTGGGTCGGCGAACCTGCCGATGGAACGAGTGATGAGGATGCGCACGCTGGAAAGGGCTTCAAGTGGATTGAAGCTGATGTGCTATTGGAGTATGGTCTCATCAAGGAAGTCCGCAAGGGCATTGATGCTGGATCGCTTCCGTCCGACACACTTGTATGGGATGCTAAAGGTCGCCAACTTACTACTGGTATAATCGACATGCACAGCCATGCTGGCGTAGACAGCTTGCCTGGGTTAAATGGCAATGATGATACGAATGAGATGGGCTCAAACATAACCCCATATGTCCGTTCTATCGACGGAATCAACGTTTTCGATCACCAGATTCAAGTTATTAAGAGTGGTGGAGTTACGACGAGCTTGGTGTTGCCGGGCTCTAGTAACAATATCGGAGGCGAAGCTTATGTAATTAAGCATGCCGTTGGCATACCGGACGGTCGCAACGAAACGTCGATAACTGACTTGCTCGCCGACCCGGAACGTAGCTGGCGATACATTAAGATGGCCTGTGGCGAGAATTCTAAGCGCACTTATGGCAAAGCTGGCGAGCATGGACCTACGAGTCGGCTTGGCGAGTCTTGGGAATTTAGACACGCTTTCGAACAGGCTGCCAAGTTGGTCCAAGCTCAGGATGATTGGTGCACCCTGGCTGAGTCGACAGGAGTTGAACGAATGAGTAGCTACTTGCCACAAGACCTGGAATGGGAAACGCTAAGTGCTGTTCTACGTGGACATGTTCATGTCAATACGCACTGCTATACAGTTCCTGATTTGGAGGCGTTCGTAGACCATACGAACGAGTTCAAGTTTCCGGTTCGTGCTTTCCACCATGCTCACCAGACGTACCTTGTACCCGAAGTTCTTAAGCGAGCTTGGGGTGACTCTCCGCCCGCCTCGGCTCTGTTCGCGGACAATATGTGGTACAAGGCCGAAGCTTACATCGGGTCCGAGTACGCTGGCAAGGTGCTGTATGAAAATGGGTTAACCCCCATTTACGTGAGTGATAACCCGGTCTTGAACGCTCAGCACGTTGTCTTCGAAGCTGCCAAATCTTTTGGATATGGTTTGCCGTATCATGCTGCCTTGGCTGCCGTTACTACAGCCCCGGCTGAGAGGTTGGGATTAGGACAGCGGGTAGGCAAGGTTAAGCCTGGCTTTGACGCCGATATTGTCGTATGGGATAGTGACCCGCTGAGTGTTGGTGCAGCGCCGGTCCAGGTCTGGATTGATGGAACCGCGCAATTCGATGACCCTGTCGAGCTGAGGAAACCGGTCGAAAATCTTTCAGACTCTCTCCCAGAGGTCGCAGCTACTTCTGATGAGGTTACCTATGCTAGTGATGTAATAATTACGGGAGTATCGAAGTCCTTTTTGTCACCAGCGTTTCAATCGGGCGCCCATAGCCAGAATTCGACTGTCGCAATCTCAGGAGGTAAAATCACATGCGTGGGAGTTTGTGAAGAGGAACTTGAAATCGCATCCAAGTCAGGAATTAAGGTCATTTCCCTTCAGAACGGTTACTTAACCCGACCGTTCACAGTATTTGGTTCCCTTCTCGGCCTCAACGGAATCGATGCCGAGAAAGATACGGACAACGGTGGAAGTCCTACTGTTTTTAGCCGGGGAATTGACGGGCTCGCATTTGACACGAAGAAACTACACTACGCGCAGAAATACGGCGTCACGCGAGCAATCTCAGCGCCGAAATACTCGGGGCAAGGAACACATCAGGGTACCAGTGTTGGGTTCCGCACGGCTGCGAAGCACGCTCTTGATGATGGTGCTATATTTGCCGATGATGTCGCTGTGCATTATACGCTGGACCTCAGCGCAAAGCGGGGCAGCACTTCGATCTCCAATGCGATCAACGAACTACGCCACAAGCTTCTCGAAGCCGTTGCCGCAGGTGCCAATACCACAACAGACCCTTACACCGAAGCCGCGTTCCTGGCTAAAGTTGTTGATGGAAAATTACCTCTGGTTATTAGTGTTCATAGTGCAGACGCCATTGCCGCTATCTTGAGAGTAAAGCAGGCCGTCGATAATGCTATTACCTCATCGCAAAGAACTGGTAGCGGGGGTATCAAATTGGTCCTTATTGGTGGCGCGGAATCCTTCTTATTGGCAGAGGAGCTGGCTGCTGCAGACGTCGGTGTCGTGCTTAGCCCGCTACTCTCGTACCGCAATGGATGGGATCAACGAAGGGCGCTGACAGGGGCGCCACTCACTAACGGGACTGCTGTTGACGCACTTGTGGCGGCGGGAGTCCGTACGGCCGTCGGTATCGACGAGGATTGGCTAGTCCGTGATGTCGGGCTGTTGGCAGGTATTGCGTATAAGAATGGCCAGGGGAAATTGAGTGAGAAGGACGCATTGGATTTGGTGTCGGATAATGTATACGAAATACTAGGGCTGAATGGAGGTGGAAATGAGGATGAGAGGGAGTTTGTGGTGTTTGAGGGGAGCCCACTGGAGATCGGAGCTAGGGTAAGGGCTGTTGGAAGTGGTGTTGATAAAGAGGTTATGGTGTTTTCGTAATGTATTGTGCTGGGAAGCAGGGGCCACCCTTACTGGGTAGGTACCATCTAGGCGCATACAAATCTGGTATCACTACCTAGTACTGATGTCTAAGTTTCCTCGTTTTGGGGTGCAGACTGATAATAAAGATAAGAGGCTTATGTAATAGGAAAATGCAATTCTCTATTTATGTAAAGAAAGGGGGTGCTATTTTTAATGATAAGTTACAAATGAGTATGCCTAGTATCAATTGATGTATATACTTTCATTTTTATGGAAGCTTCTTGCTATAACGTATTACGATAGTAAGAATGCGTGATAACATGAAAGATCTCCATTCACACAGAAATTCACGGCTAGGATGAAGTTGATCATCGTGATTGCCTGCTAGCTTTAATATTTAGCGCCTAAATCGAATACGTACTAGAACCCCGCACTACAGCGTGATTCTAATGCACGGACCAATCAGCGATAGAGATCT